>NC_050099.1:23146486-23449516 GCF_902167145.1 Zea mays | reverse complement strand
TGACAAAATGAACTTAAGTAGGTTGTGAGCACAGTCTTCACGTGACACGTGGGGAGGTTCAGCGACTGCAGATTTAGAGAAACTATCCCTTGCAACAAGGTCAGTAATTGCCTAATATATGAATATATGTTAGTAAACAATTGCATAAATATTTATTTTTTAGTGTATATATAGAAAAAATACGAGAATATAAAATGACATGACTTACATCTGTCAGTGGGGTTTTATCGAACTGAGGTGCACTAGATATAGGAGTATCATGTGTAACAGATTTTTGTCCTTCCTGTAACCAATAAAATTATTAATATAAACGTGATGAAACATAGGATGTAATTAATATTAGCATAATATGATGAAGGTGTAAATACTTACACTATTTATATCTGGTGTTAACTCAGGAGCAGCAGACTTGTCGGTTGTGGGAGCCTAGTGAATTAAAAAAATAAAGCATGCATATATATTACTGTTACTTGCATACATTGTAAATGAAATAATAATAATTGTGATATAAGGAAGTCAAACATTTGATTTTGGAGTCTTGTCAAATATAGGGGCATCCATAACTTCATCTGTTTTACAGACGTTCCCACTGACAATCTGTAATGGAAACAACTGAGATTTGAGTAAACAGTAAATTGTATGCTAAATATAATATATGCATTGTATATATAGTTTGTATGAAAAAAACTTACATGATCTGATACTTTGATATGATCAGTAGGAACATGAATTTCCTGATCATGTTGCTGTTTATCAGGTGTTGGAACAGGTGGTGAGGATACTGGAGCATTTGTTGGAGGCATTGAGGTAGTGGGGGGGTTATCTACATTTGGAACATATAATAATAAATTAGTTGTTACTGAAATGTAACTGGAATATAAATGTATCGTTATAAAAAATGGTTAAACATACACATTTGCAAACTACATCAATATACTATCAGGATGCATAAATAAAATACAGTTTTCAAAAATAAAATCAAATGAAAACTGTGATGCTGCTTGTATGAGTATAAATTAATGCATAAGTTGTATATACAAAACTGCATATAATAAATTATTTGATATCGTATAACTATATATAATTTTCCTCACAATAATTCGTGAACTTGATCAGTTTAAAAAAAATAAACATAAATAATAAAACCTTCTTGTTGTGATTCACGCTGCGTTGCAGCTCTCAGGACTTCATCGATCATTTCACCAAATATTTCAGAGAGTTCAATCTGCTTCGAAACAATCATCTGATGGCTCAGCTGAAGGGAATCACAGTACTTATCCACCTCTTTGTCATGAGCATCAAACATTGATTGAAACATTGGCCGATGCTGGGAGGGCAAACATTGCAACTTGTTGCCAATCAAATGCTTGATACGTGGCACATATATGTTGAAAACGGCAGAAACAGGCCGTTCTGGAGCAATGACGTAACACGTTTCTGAACGGCTATGAAACTGTATAAAGTCAGATAGAACAGTTAGTAGTAATAAAATTTTAACATCTCCATAACAGGACAAAAAGTGTTTATGTCTAACCTCTGCATAGCCGAATGGTTCACCAGTTTTACGGGGGGGACGTCTGTCACCCCTAGCCAACTCTCTTATGGTCTCATTATCAAAAAACTTAATGCGGGGAGTACCATATTTGTTATCAGGAGATGCAGGGTGATGTAGGTGATCAAGATAGTAAATCTGAAAAAAAGAATGCACAAATATATAAAATTAGTACATAACAAATATTTGCATATCATATATATGCACAGTAAACAAAAAAATTACTTACTAGAACAATGAGTGAACATCCATATATTGTTGTTGTGATGTTTGTTTTGTTCCTTTTATGCCAACGTGTGGCAGCATCACACAAATCCGTGTAAACTAGTTGACACCAGTCAATATCAGCCATTCGGGCCATGTTTGAAGTCATTAGTACCTCATTGTTTGTAATGCCCCAAGAAGCAGAAGGAAAAAGAAGTCGATTGAATAGAATCAGAAAAAAGCATCTGATTGATAGCTCATCATCATTGCCAAGCACTATCTTGTCTTGAAGCTTGACAACATCAAATTATTCTTTACCAACATTGAGATCACGTCTCAGTTTTGCAGCAGCATCCACTTCACCATACCAATCAGTAAACTCCCTGCCTCCTCCAGCACATGGCAAACCCAAAATCAGACGAACCATATCTTTTGTTATCTTCAGTTCCTTGCCAGCTCCTGAGCGTATGGTCATGTCATGTGGATCCAATTTATCCATCAACCACCTGATGAGTGATCTGCTCTCTAAGGCATCAGTTCGCAAATCAAATATACTAGAAAATCCCAACCTAGCGACAGCATCGCGCTGTCGATCGCTCATTATCCAAGATGATACCATAACATCATAGGGAATGCAGCGGATATTCAATTTCTGGAAGCATAAATGAATATGCATTAATACACAAAGTATATATATATAAGGGATATTTAGTATAAATGAATATGCATTAATACACAAAGCATAAATGAATATGCACTAATGATACTATATTTACATACAAGGGATATTTATTACAGGCTTGTAAATAACTAGTCTACAACACTAAAAAAAGTAAACAACATATTTTTGGATAATAATAATATACATAATTTAAAGTGGGGGAAAATACAAAATTGATTGGGCACCAAAATTAACACATGAATAAACAGGAATATATACATATTACCTGTGATTTTCTAGGAGTCTTCTGTTTAGGAGAGTTTTTTTGTAATGATATTAGACTTTGGACTTCTTTTCACGCTCGGAACTTGAGGAGAAGGTACTTTTATCTTCTTTGCACTGATTTGTTCTGAAGGAGAAGGTGAGGCAGATCTGAATTGGCGCTTCAACGAAGGAGCATCCATGAAATCGTCGTCGGACAGTGTGGATGGAGCAGGAGGTTTTCTTTTTAAACGACAAGCTAAAGCCTTTCTGCGAAAACGATGGATTGGGGCTGGTTGTGGCTCATTCTGCTCCTGCTTTTGTGGAATATCATCTTGGTGAGCTGAGCTGCTGAAACTTGTACGTCTGGAAATATCAATTGAAAAAACCTCCTGACTGGATTCAATGGTTAATCTTTTTGGATTACTGGGCGGGCGATCAACAGACTTCATGGTTAAATACTGAATAAATCTGTTGAAAAAGTTGTTTTTAAATACAGTGATTTATGCATGAATATATGCCAAAAAAGAACTAATTTTTACTATAACTATCTAAAATGCATACTATATAATGCTAAATGGAATTACATAACTTAAACTACCTTTTACATTTATGCAAGAGCATTTAATGAACAATGGTTATATACAAACATAAAGATTGATTTAATATTTCATATAATTGTAAATGGATCATGATAAAATAAGAGCCTTTTTTGCATCCACTAACTATACAACATATTTTAATATCTGGTTCATAGTAATAAAAACATTTAGCTCATATTCAAACATGAATATTTAAATAACTTTTGCTTAAATAACAGTATTTGTATGTATTTATATATAATAAACAGGAGTGTAAACTAATTATTCAAGTAAATAGAACAATGCAAATATGCTTATTATATTGCGAAATGTTCATAAACTTGTGTATGAATGAGCATACACATTACTGCCAATATGCATATATATATATATCAAATCCAATAAGTATATTTTATATATAATAAAACAGATGTGTACACAAATGATTTAAGTGAATGAGCATAAAAAGTACTGAGGATATGCATATATATGAAATACAATAAGCATATTTGATAATAAAATAGATGTGAAAACAAATCATTAAAATAAATGTGCATAAAGAGTACTGATTATATGCATATATAATTAAACAAATGTGTAAACAAATGACTCAAGTGAATATGCATAAACAGTACTGAGGATATGCATATATATCAAATACAATAAGCATATATGTGTTACTTGGGTTGTGTAAGAGTACTATCTGCTAACTCATCAATAAATACCTAATCCACAGCCTTTGTATAGATATATGAATGTCGGGCGATAGAGGGGATCTAGAATAAATACATATGCTCTAATATCGGGGCTCCTGAACAAAAAAAAGATGTAATGCGCGTTGCAATGACCCGATTAGAGAGATGTATAAACCGATACAAATCACACATTTAGCTGGAGAATAAGGGTTACAATCAAATCCACTTCAATCGACCGAAATGCTTCAAAAAATCGACGGCAAACTCGATGTATTTCAATGTTGGATTACCTGGAACTTCTTGAATCGGGCTCCAATGCTGGGAGATTGAAGGAGGTAAGCTGGATTGGAACGGCGCTGGATTGGAGCGGCGCTGGATTGGAGCTGCGCTCGATTGGAGCAGCGGAAATCGCCTGGCGAGTCGCCTCCGACGAAAGGAAAGACTGCGCGGCTGGGGTTTTCTTCCTATCGGCGCGGGTTTGCCTCCGTTGATTGCGCGAAGACAGTTTTAGAAACAGGAAATGTGGGAGAGGTGGCTGGCTGACGGAGGAAACGGTGTAACGGCGCCGTGACTGGGAACTGTTGACCCGGTGTGGTTCAACCAAAATGACCATATTGACTAGCCTGGGCTTCCTCTATTATTGGAAGCTCAGTGCTCTTAATATATATATGCATATCGCGAGTTGTTCTACAAGTTGATTGGTTGTGTGCTAAATATTATACGGTCCAATTGTGTAGAGCCATACCTAATTTTTTCGTCCTCCGCCACTGTTAATTAGCAGTGCTCAATCTGTCATGTGGGATCAGACAAGCGCATGCGTCAACAAGGGCCGGGGCTGGGAGCATCTAAAGTCTTAAAACGCGCTCGCGTTTCGGGCTCCCTCCGCGTTCCCGCGCCACGGTCCTCTCAGCTGGCGACACATATACACACAGCACGCCAACGTTTTTTGCTCACTGCGCGAACTGGCCCAGAACCAGCACCCACCACGTAAGGCTGAATGTGAGCAAGGCCCCGAGCAGGCCGAGGCCCAGCCCGTAGACGGCGAGCCAGCTGAGCAGCACGAGCTGGCCGCCAGGATGTAGGCGCTGGCCGCCACGATACTGCGCCTACAGGAACTTCTGGATAGGGAAGCTGGTGGCGTACGCGAAGATCTGCGGGACGAGGCTGTAGGCGAACTCGGCGGCGGCGCCGGCGATCTGCGGCGACGCCGGTGATCTCCGGCGACTGTCCCAGCAGCAGCAGCGGCTCCGACAGCGCGTACACGGCCTGCGTCTTCATCGTTGTGGGTGCGTCGCAGCCGCGGCTAGCTCTGTCCTCCCCGCCACCAGCTCTGTCCTCGCCGTTCCACCGTCACAGCCGCCGTCCTTTCGCCAGAAGTCATCGATTGTAAGTCTTTTATTGTTCAGAGCTCACCATCCACAGATCCGTTTACCACCGTCATGTTCCCTGTTCGCAGTTCGATTTCCCCAAATCCGTTTGCCACCGTACGTGCCTGTCTGTGTGCGGCGCCCCTCGCCATACCCCGTCGTAACCTTCCGCCAGTTCGCCCATGCTGATCCCGTAGACCCACACGCAGCAGCTGCAGGAGAAGACGTGGTGTGGTGCGTTCCCCTCGTCAAAATCGTCGCTGCACGGATCCACATTTTCTCCACACCTCTGCACTGTCGAGGCATGGGCGATGGACCTGTTCTCCGGTCTGCGGCAACAGGACAGTACCTCTTTCACTTTATTTATTATTAAATGCCTCCCTCTATCTCTATGCTCTCCCTCCCCTCTTCGCATTTTAGGTCCCTACATCTACCGTTGTCCTCGAGGACTCTTTGGGTTTGTTATTTTTTTTTGGAGTTGCCAGCTGCCGTGAGAGTCCCTCGCTTTGCTGCTGAACCCTAGAACTTGCCAAGGCATCTGTTGGTGCGTGTGTTAGCTATTATTTTAGCCAGTCATTTGCTTTACAAGAAAGGACCAGATGAATCTGTCTTACGTTCTTGCTTTGTTTAAACCTAGCTAACGTGTTCTATTATACACTAACCTCCGTTTTCTTTGTTTCTTGTTCTTTTTCTAAAGGATACGACCTCCCAGCGATCGAGAGGACCCACAATGGGTTAGATCCCATAGTGCAACTCACGCTATGGATGCGAGTTCATATACTTCGAAGGGGACGTCGATCTGAGACCTTCAGTAGAGATAACATCACAACATTTGGTATGGAACACTTTTGATCTATTTCTTTGGATGCACTTTTCGTGGGTTAACAATGTTGTTGTTCCCTGATTTGGTGTTTTCCTACTAAAGGACTTACCACAGTCAGCTCGAATGGTTTGTTTTTCCTTTGCGTATATGTACTTGTGTTTGTGTTTTTTTGGGTGGTGGGATCATGGTATACTGTTGGCAGGTTTTCACTCTTGCTACTGTGCTCGCTCTTTGATCATGTGCTTCTGTCGTGTCAGTGCCATGGTGTTGTGTTTCTTTTGTAATTGTGTAGTCTTAGCTCTGAGGCAGCGTTACCTCGGTTCCCACGTGTGGCTTTTTGGGAGTCGGTTTTCGTGTGTTGTTGACCCCTGCAGGTTACTCTATTCAAAGTTCTGAAAGTTTAGCTTATTAGGATATGCATCTACCTGTGCGTTGACCGCAAACATCTAGCTATTGCGTGTAAGGGGTTTCTGCAAAGAGTAAAAGGGTTCGCATATAAATTTGGTGGCCAATCTATTATTTCTTAGGCTACAAACAACATTGGCTTCGGATGGTGGGTCTTCTCCAAGGTGAAACCAAAACAGTTTGAATCAATGGTTTGAATTATGGTTACACAATAAGCATTAGCACAGAATATATTCAGAGATTCCCTGCAGTCTGATCCTCGCATACAGTTTAGTTGGGTGAGAAAAATAAATTTCATGCTTAATTGTGGTTGGGACTTCTTAGCTCCCTAGAGCTCTTTATTTATGCTTGCAGACGTTCGGGCTGTGTGCTCGGAACTTAGTTATCTCTCTTATTTATAGTTGCGGTTCTTTGTGCTATGGAACACCTGCCTTGCTACAGCCCTGATGATGTTGGTGGGACCCTTTTGTCTAAATGTGTTCCTGCATATGCCCTTCACCTCTTTACTGCTCTTCTTTTCCTGGTTGTGTCTATATTTGGTTCTTCTTCGTTTATATATTCTGAGATTGATTTTGTGTCCTTTGCTTCCTCTCATAGACCCTTACCACATACTGGTGCTGCCTTAGTTTAACTTCCTTTGCTTACCTACGGTTTGGGAATATTTGCTTTTGATGTCGACGTCAGCTGAATGTAGGATGTACAAGCCTGTTGACAACGATATCATGATCGGTTTCACAAAATGGACGACAGTCGAGGAGCTTATTGAAGTGCCACCGGCTTTTCCAGAGCTTGTTTACTCCCTCACTCCCTTTGACCAGCTTACAACCCTTGTGGACATTAGGGAGTATTTCATAGGTACATAGCATGAATCCATCCCGCGTTTTACACAGTTCAACCAAATGCTCTCTTGTCACTCTATATTGTTATGTAAAATAGATGTCATTGGCGCGGTCACCATGATCTCGGATGTCGCAACCATTCGTACAAAGATGCGCCAGACTCAAACAGCAAAGAGATCTGTCACTATACAAAATGAGAGGTTAGTTACTTACCTCTGCAGCAAGTTGTTTTACCCATGAGGTTATACTTGTGACTCGTTTTAATCGTGTTTGTAGCTGTACTCCCCTTGAGGTTGTGTTGTGGGGTGAGCAGGCAACCTCCTTCCCGGCGGATCAGATTAGTATTGCAGGCCAGGACTCACTCCAGATTATTATCTTTGTTGGTACTCTTGCTAGATCCTATGCTGGTATGTTTGTCTAACCTTGCTATTTACACTTCTATTAAGACTCTATGTTTACCCAAGGTTTCAAACCTTTCAGGTACCACTTCGCTGACAGGTGGATCGTCTTGCAAATGGTACGTGAATCCACAGGTACCAGAAGCAACAAGCCTTGCAGCGAGGTACCATAAACACGTCACCCGCTTCCCTTGAACGCCAAAAAATATAGGTCTACCCTTTATATGTCAGTTCGCTTGTCTACTTTTTTAGCTTGCAGCATAAGAGGAGCCCAATTATGGCTGCTGCTGGTTCGACGCAGCATGTGCCGAGGATTTCTACCGCTGAGCATAAGAAAGTATCTGAAATCAAACACCTGCATCCATTCAAGCATGAGGTGGTTCCTTTCATGCTAATCGACTACATCTTTTTATACACTCTTCTTATGTGCCTAAGAGAACAATGCTAACCCCTGTACTGCCTCATTTAACTGTTTTTTAGAAAGTTGAGTGGTTGGTAACAGTTACCGTTCTTAAGATTGATCAACTATGGTGGTACGAGTCTTGTAGAAAGTGCCTCAAGAAAACAAAGCCTCATGGTGATGCCTATAAATGCTCGGACTCTGGCTGTGGCCATGTTGGTCCGCCTAATCCAAGGTATGTGATGTTTCTTGGTCTGGTACATCTATGCCTGCTGAATCCTTAATCATACATCTGTGACTGCTACTTTATGCGCAGGTACAGGTTGCTCATCACAGCAGGAGATGAGATAGGCGAGACTGATTTCATACTATTTGGACGTATGGCACAGCGCATTGTTAAGAAACCACTTGACATCTTGATCGCGGATAATCCAGCCGGATTTATTCCTGATGAAATAACTAGGCTGATGGAAAAGGTGTACACATTCAACGTAAGCTTCACAGACAGCACCATTGCTTTAGGCAATGTGTGTTTCCAGGTTAACACGGTTGTCGCCGAGATTGGTGATGGAGGTCAGGTTCCAATTTCACCCAGTGGATCCCAACCTTCATCAATTTCGTCTGCGCGGGCTGCATCCAAGTCTACATCAGCAGACTCTGTCCCAACTGGAGGTACCTCTTCTCAGACACCACAGAGCACCAAAAGCTACAGCAAGGATAAGGTAACCCATGCTTTCGAACACTCAATACATTTGTTGTTGCCACCAACTCAGGTTGCCTTATAGACTATGCACTTCGATGTAGCGTGCAAGGTCGCCAACGCCACTCTCAAAAGGTGGGTCCTCAGCTACCAGGCAGGTTGCGAGGAAGATATTGGGAGGCTCAGCTGATAAAACTGGTGATGGCCATGACTTGGCTTCTGGCATTGCCGATTCTAGGTACATCATCTGCCTCTCTGTGCCTTCTTGCTTACATTCCTGTTGTTGCTTCCATTCCTGTCGTATGCTGGGCCAACAGTAACTCGGAAGTTCTCTATAGGAAAAACAAGTTGCAGGGGCATTAGTTTTCTCTTATCTCATGAGAAGATAGTTTTGAATAGTTAACAATAAGTTCATAATACCTGCTGTCTTAGGAACAGTCTTCCCAAAAAACCCCATGACAATCCGACCTATGAAAGCTGCTGAAGATTTTCTAAGCACTGGTGAGAGAGACCAAATAGCTAGACATCTAAAGTGGCCCTATTGCTCCATCGTACGCCGTAGCGTGCTGATCTGACTATCTGACATTGAGAAAGCGAGAGGGTGGCGCAACAAACCTGCGGGCTTGCCGTCAATCTCGACATCGAAGTAGACCTTGTGGGTAACCTCCATTAGGTCCTTCTTAGCCTAACAAATCAGCAGCCAGACACAACGGTTAGTTGCTTGGATCCCGATCCAACAATCCAATCAAACAGAAACTAGCGCGAGCGTATGAAATAGTCACATCTGCTCCTTGATTGACCAATGTAAGAACTTAAGCCACAAAATATTACCCCAACTTCTTACTCATTTAGCAAAAAAAGTATTTTTATCTGGAACTTGTTGCCTTTGCTGAATATAGCTCTGGGCAGAGCCAAAAGTACTTAGCCAATGAACAGCTTCCTCTATAGGCAGTTACATAATCATATATTTCTTGCCTAAGTAAACTGTCTAAGGCTATTGGTTTGCGATCAAGACCCTGTTTGTGTAGCCTTGAGGTTGTATACATGTGCTTAATATCTTTCTTTGGTATAACATTAACTTCAGAGACCCCGCGCATAATATTTATGGAACTTTATACTCACATTCTTATATTTGTTTGCAGCCTTAACAAACCTGCAGTCTGAACACGTCACAGATGATGTCTTGCCTTTTGTGGATGTACATCTTGGTCATCTCTGTTTAGCGCTTTTGTGGATGGATTGTTCAGCTGGCTTTAGTAGATGGAATGGCTCTGCACTTGTAGCTGCGTAATGTTTGTGCCTAGCTGTCTGGATTGTGCCAGCCAAGAGTTGGCTCTAGGTACCTTGTAAATAGCTCTGGTTTAGTTGCATGTCCCCCACTGTATCGACTAGCCGTAAACTTGGACCATGTAATCTTATTATGTACCAATTTCCAGCTGAAACAAGCTTCAACGTCATACTATGGTGCACGTTTAAGTGCGGTGCTACAACTTTAATGTGAATTATTTTCGAGATAATCGTGTTCTATGTTCTGTTGAGTATCTGTTTTCTCTCTCTGAACTAAACAATTTTGTTTGAGATTTAGTCATCCTCTATTTAATTTGATTATAGCGTGTATAACTGTGTATTTATATTTTCCCTATGCTAGATAGGGCGCCCGAAGGGGCGCCGCCTGATCTAGTGCATGATAAAAATTCACAAATTTTATGAACATTATGAAGCTATTGTAGGTTATTAAACACTTGACAGTAGTTTTGTGAGTGTTGCAACATTTGGATGATTACTATAATCGAGTTGAGCCTAGGTTGAGGATTCATATTTTCCACGATTATCAAATTTGAGATTCCAACTAGCTAGTAAGATGTTCTCAACGATACCATAGTAGCTCATTGACGCTGTTTTTGGATCAGAATTTTATTATTCATAATAGAAAGGTAGCTATGTGAGAAAAGTGATGTACAGGTATATGATACTTATCGAAAGAAAATATGTCCACGACACTATTGTTGAGTCTGCACATAATTTTTTTTTTATAAATTATAATGTAATATAGTAAAAAAACTGATATGAATTGCTTATTTATACTCTCCAAATTTGTCAGAGTGGTGTGAATGTGTTTAGTAAGGGCTCTTTCCCTTTTCTTTCCAATATAATGATATAATACACCGCTCTCTTGCATGATCAAGGGGAAAATAACAAGGATGCTATATGTAACTAAACCTTAACTTCATCATTTTTTTCTTAAATTAAATTTCATTTGTTGACACTACGCATTATGCAGTCATCACTATTGTCAATGGCCGGTACATCAAAATGCATTATTAATTAAGAATCATCTGGATTTAGGACATGTAAAGTTATGTTGACAAAGGACTAAAGGGGTATAGTAAAACGTTTCAATCATGAAAATCTTGTCTTGCATATTGTTGTGTGTTGATAAACAAAAATAAACACATAACTAACTCAATTATTTCATTCAAAAGTTTGCGCACAACACATCTTTAGTTAAAGTATCATGTGCATATACCTCTTTAATAAAACAAAACGACATTTCCATCTACTCCATTCTTTAGCGAGGAATGTATGTTCACTAGCGCAGCGAAGCTTTCTATTCGTGGTCTTAAATCAATTTTCACTATCGTTTAAGGCTTTCACCAGTGTAAAAATTGAGCAAAAATCATGAACTCCATATACATATTCTTGAGATGTTCAAAGCAAACTTCAATGAAAAGGATTGACTTATTATTGGGTGATTTTCAAGATGTTGACTAATTTTAAGTTGGTGATTTCTTATATAAATCACTAGCATTAATTCATCACCATGTATAGCCTAAGAAAACCCTAAAATTTTCTAATATAGAGGCACCTTCTTCTAGCTCAACAACATGTCATCGGGATGCTTGAGTATCTCACATGATCTTGCTCATACATGGTCCTCGTTTATCTAATGCCCCTAGTGAGGCCCCACCCATCCCTGCCCTCTCCACTCCACTATATCCTAGCTAGTTCCTTTATGATCCATTTCTTGCAAGCATCTCACATGACACATGATCTTGCTCATACATGGTCCTCAATTATCTAATGCTACCGCAGTCGCCACCCCCCCGGTGCCCCTAGTGAGGCCCCACCCATCCCTGCCCTCTCCACTCCATTATATCCTAGCTAGTTCCTTTATGATCCACTGCTTGCAAGCTTCAGTGGTTTCTCATCCTCCAGTCCATTAAGAACTGGCTGATGGCATCTCCTCAACCTCCAATGTTGAGGCCACATCTTTCACATCTTTTAGTAAGCCCCCAAAGGGTGTCCTCCCTGAGCCCAAGCTCCACTGTGCTCCTCTTCCCAGTCCCCCTGCATGCTCCTCCTCTCCACTCCTCTTCTTCCTCTCCACTCTTCCTCCCCTTGTCGAATCTCGAATGTAATGCTTATTATGTTTCTTTGAATCTGAGCATATACCAATATAATGCCTGTGATGTTTATTTCAATCCAAGCAAATACCAATGTAATGTATGTGATGTTTGTTATTTTAATCTATGCATATTCCAACATAATTACTATTGTGTTTGTTGCTTTAATCCAAGTATTATGTTTTCTTTTTCCATTATTATTATTAGATGTATGTGATGTTTGTTTTTCTAGTGTTTGCATGGTATATTGTCAAAAGAATTCATAGAGTATTTTTAACTCCCTTCAATGCATGTGCTTTTTGCTAGACAGTCTAAGAAAAACAAAATATGCGGATCAATTTGTTCTTCGTTACGTGTGTGTGTGTGTCGCCATAATTTTATTTAAAAAAAAAAAGTGGAACACATTGGTCTTTTTGGCGATGGGATTGCGGATGATCGACAGCATTGCTGTCGTGTTCACACGATCTCTCCACAATCCTTTGCATGGCTCGAATATGCTAGGAAACTCCACGCTTTCAATCCTAGCTCCATTTCTTTTAAGTAGCTAGCTAATTGGTCTCGTCGAGCTTTTGTTCAGGTTGTGTGTGATGGACGTGCGATCAAAGCAGCTGGGAGCCCTTTAAAGCGTCACCACTCGTGTTTCCTTGTTTTTTTTTTGGCTCAAAAGCTACAGCGCAGAGAGTGACTCCCGAAAGCGCAGGGGATCAGAAGCAATAATGAAATTAGGCTGAATGAACTACTATTTTTTAGATGACGACGTCACGGGTGAGAGAGTAGGCATCATCATATGCTTGCTTGCACTTGTGTTTGACGTGCCCTGCAGGGTCATTTCGAAGATAATAACGTTGATGGAAATTTGGTCGTGACGGGTGGTATAGAAGCTTATATATGCTACACGTAATAATTTCATCGCATACATGCATGTCCGCGTGGTCGCTGACAATGACCGACGATTCTCCATGCATGAAGAAGAAGAAAAAAAGGAGTATTTTTATTAGATCTTGACGGCCGGCTTCAATTGATCAATTCTATATTTGATTGACACATGAAAATCCTAACGGCGCCTGAGAGCGGTCCGCTCCAGCAGCTGGAGCTGGAATCGCCAGCTGCAACCAATGTAATTAACCAGCAAAATGAAGTGCATGCAGAGAGCTAGTATATATTTCGCAGTGCAGCAGCATCAAGAAAAATTAAAGGGACGACGAGGACGGCGATCCGGTGATAGAGAAGACCGGGCAAAAGGCGTCCCTTTTTTCGCTCCTTCGCGCGACCATCGCGAGTAGCTACTAGCTAGTAGTGTGCTTGAGTAGTGCAAGCGCTTTCTCAGCCGACGGCTGCTCGATCGGAGAGCCCAGGGTACGCCGCCGCCGCGCGCCGCTGCACCAAACAGCTAGTATAGTCTACTCTTCAGCAGACGACGAATATTCGCACGGCCACGCCATGGTCCTCACGATCTCTTAGCTTCTTCGATCTCCTTCGTCTTGTGTGTGTATATAGAACGATATACTACGTTACAATACAATCTGAACCAGTACTACGGCCGGCCGGCCTCTTGTTAATTGGAGACGACTTCAACAAAACGGATCGGAAGGAACCTGTGGTTTGGAAGAACCGCGCATCGCATGCATTGTATGCAGTGACTCTGGACGCTACAATCTGAAAAAAGGTGGCCAGACACAGCGCATGTTTGACCTTCCCAAAGCAAGATCCCATCCGTACAATTATTTTCGTGGTCGTTTTTATATAAAAAAAATGCATATGCATACGTATGCATCTAGCTAGCTATATATTTCTTTTTCTTTGCTTTTCTTTTTTGACAACTTGTTGCTTACAAGTTGTGTACTTTGTCTACTACTAATTAAAGTGTCTCATGCATGGTGGCGCATGCATATTCCAGCCGTTCCTTGCTAGAGATGTCCATGTAGACCCGATACCCGATAACCCGTGAGGAATTACCCTATTAGGGTACGAGTATGGGATAAAAATTATCCCTATGTGTATAGATATAGGACAAAATCTTCACCCATTGGGTAAACGAGTATGGGTTTGGGAAGCAATAATCCGAACCCGATTACCCATGGATATTTCATACGCGTACCCCTATCATGTTGTATGAATGAGTTGAGACCGAGCCGACCACCAAGCTCAGCACGGCTGTGCATCAAGCCCTAGGTCCTAGCCCAACAAGACAACACGGCAAGACAACTAGCAGACTAGCAAAAAACAAAACCCTAAAATAACCAGCATGCGTGGATAGTTGCACTGGCATTGCACACTAGCAACTTCACCAGCTACGAGGAACACCACTGACTGCTAGGATCCTAGGACGACGGTGACGACCATGGATCCTCAGGCGTCAACGAACTCAGATGGTGACTGTCGGGGACCATAATTAGGGGTATCCACGAGACTCCTAAACTTAGCTGGTAGCCCCCATCAGCACAAAGCTGCAAAGCCCTGATGGGCGCAATTCAGGTCAAGGCTCCGTCCACTCAAGGGACACGATCTCGCCTCGCCCGAGCCTAGCCTCAGGCAAAGATAGCCGACCCAGGAGGATTCACGTCTCGCCCGAGGGTCTCCTCAAGCAAAGGGCGCACCTTCGACTCGCCCGAGGCCCAGCTCGGGCAGGCTTTGCGGAGAAGCAACCTTGGCCAGATCGTCTCGCCAGCCGACCGGATCGCAGGAGCATTCAATGCAAGGATCGCCTGACACCTTATCCTGATGCGCGCTCTTCAGTCGACAGAGCCGAAGTGACTGCAGCCACTTCGCCCCTCCACTGACTGACCTGACAGGAAAACAGCGCCGCCTGCGCTGCTCCGACTGCTGTGCCACCCGCCAGGGTGAGGCTGACAGCAGCCAAGTCCAGCCTCGGGCGCCATAGGAAGCTCCGCCTCGCCCGACCCCAGGGCTCGGACTCAACCTCGACTCCGGAAGACGGTCTCTGCCTCGCCCGACCCCAGGGCTCGGACTCAACCGCGACTCCGGAAGACGGTCTCCGCCTCGCCCGACCCCAGGGCTCGGACTCCACCTCGACCTCGGAAGACGGTCTCCGCCTCGCCCGACCCCAGGGCTCGGACTCAACCTCGACTCCGGAAGACGGTCTCCGCCTCGCTCGACCCCAGGGCTCGGACTCCACCTCAACCTCGAAAGACGGTCTCCGCCTCGCCCGACCCCAGGGCTCAGACTCAACCTCGACTCCGGAAGACAATCTCCGCCTCGCCCGACCCCAGGGCTCGGACTCAGCCTCGACCTCGGAGGAGTCACCGCCTCGCCCGACCTCGGGCTCGGACCGACCACGTCACAAGGGGGGCCATCATTACCCTACCCCTAGCTAGCTCAGGCTACGGGGAACAAGACCGGCGTCCCATCTGGCTCGCCCCGGTAAAACAGGTAATGATGGCACCCCGCGTGCTCCATGACGACGGCGGTTCTCAGCCCCTTACGGAAGCAAGGAGACGTCATCAAGGATCCGACAGCCCCGACAGTTGTGCTTCCACAGGACTCAAGCGCTCCTCCGACGGTCACGACATCACATGAACAGGGCAGCAACACCTCTCCAACAGCCACGTCGGCATGTACATAGGACTCTGGCTTCCCTCTGCTAGACACGTTAGCACATTGCTACACCCCCATTGTACACCTGGGCCTTCTCCTTACATCTATAAAAGAAAGATCTAGGGCCCTCGTACGAAAAGGTGGCCGCGCGGGAGGACGGGCTGACGCACAGGCTCTCTCTCTCTCCCTCGCGAACGCTTGTAACCCCCTACTGCAAGCGCATCCGTCCTGGGCACAGGACAACACGAGGCCGTGGTTCCCCTTACTGTTTTCCCCCTTGTGTTCCGTCTCGCGCCGACCCATCTGGGCTAGGACACGCAGCGACAATTTACTCGTCGGTCCAGGGACCCCCCGGGGTCGAAACGCCGATAGTGACCAAGGAAGGTGAGCAGACTCCATTTCTCCATTTCTTCTATTGGTCCAAAAGTACTAATTTCTTTTCCGATGGATGGATGAATGGATCATGGTTCATAGATGAGTGCTTGCTGATGTGGTGATGTCTGAAATCTAGATAGTTTGTGCCTGCTGTTAATATCTAGTTATCCCTTAATTGAGGATGGGGACCCATTGGAGACCCGAAACTCAAATGGGGATGGTATTTGATGAGTTTTGCACCTATGATGGGTATGTGGATGGGTATGTAGATAGATCAAACATGATGAGGATGTGTCTGGATGCTATAACCTGGTGGGAAATTCGCCGTTGACATCTCTATTCCTGGCAATGGGCGACTGGCACAGTTTACTGTCCATTAACTGTAGAAATTAACTAGATAGAATGTGTGGTTTTTCAGATTCAGAGCTTGCCGGACTTCTTTTTACTTTCATCTCAAAGGAAACTAAACTTGTTAGTCTTACACCTCACTGTGACATGTGAATGCATGTGCTAGACAGTTTGTATTTTGTTCATTATTAGCTAGTGCTCAATGTTTTCTAGAAAGCATAGAACCACCAAATGCTATATACCAAAGTTCCTGATAACGTACGTGTTATATATAGATCTTTTGCTTCTCCTTACCAAACGATTCAAAGGTACTGACGATAACGTCGTGTTATATATATATACAGATCTTTTGCTCACACTCTCTCTTCCTAGCTAGGCATTCAATCTGCTGTCATCATCTTTGTTCAGACAAATCAATCTGCAACTTTGCCGCTTGAGAGAAGCAGCAGGGAACTTGCCCTGTGATGGACGCTTTCGACTTTTGAACGCACTTTAGACGAGTGATCAAACACCGTTGTTGAGCCAGTGCAGCCATTAGTAGCTACGCTCGAGGCAGCAGCTGGCAATGGGCACGACTGATGGTCGAGCGGCCAACTGTCCGGCAACTGGGCAAATGAACACAACAAAATTTAAGTAGACTGCGCATTCTTGTGCTCTGCTTTGTGCAGTACTACTACCAATCAACTAAAATATGATAATATAAACTAGCTACCTTTACACGTGTATCAGTGTATGTGAAAAGTATCGAGAACTACATAAGATTCATCAATCGATTAAGAGTTTTTGTGCTCGAGGAAAATTCATTAAACTACCCAAACTCTTACTCGTGAACGACTTCATATAAATTTATACTTGGAATCGGTAGAAAAACAATATTCGTGGGCACAAATGTGTCTCTACTGAAGCCTCTGATTAGTAATAGTAACATATAAAGTTAGAGGATTATTTCAAATTCTTAGATAATAATAGAGATGGGTAATTTTAGATATAATATTATGGGGTTATTTTGAATTATGTTCCATAATTACAAAGGTGTGTAGTTTAAGATGATGCAGATTTTGGGGTTATTTCGAATTACAAAGACTTGCTAGAAAAAAGGATAAATTCTAGAAATTCTCAAAATAATCAGAAACAACTAGCCTTCAAATTGATAATCTTCAATCATCATTGATGATAATAATCATTGTATCTACTGTAATTTATATAAAAAAAAAGATTACCCACTTTAGGAAAATTTATAAAGTAGGCTGTTCGAACCAGAATTGAGCATGCGGACGGTCCGGCCCTGAGGCCGGACGGTCCGCGGTCCGGACGGTCCGCGCCTGTGGGCCGGACGGTCCGCGCGTGCGCAGAACAGATTAGGGTTCCGAGTTTTGTGCTACGGTTGTTAGCTATATTCGCGGGATTAGCTCGGAATCAGTTGTGTAAAGGGTCCAGCCCCCCTCCTCTATAAATAGAGAGGTCTACGGCCGATTTGTAATCATCAACAATCGAATCAATACAACTTTTACTCACATTTTATCCTAGGAGTAGTTCTAGTCTAGTTTAGGTTTAGCCACTCGATCCCCAAATTCTCCGCCTCTCCTCGACTCTACGTCGATTAGAGGAGTCTAGGTCGGCCTGCCCGAGCCTAGACACCACCTAGGATCTCTACTCCCCGACGGAGTCCCTCCCGGGAGCGAGATCCAGGCGCCGTCGGCGATCTTCCGCCGTCCCTGCGTACGCGCGGACCGTCCGGCCCCAGGGCGCGGACCGTCCGGCCGTCAGGCAGAAGTCCCAGCCGCGCACCAGGCCGCGGACCGTCCGGCCCCTGGCCGCGGACAGTCCGCCCCTGCGCAGAGAGCACCACCGCGCCTCGCACCAGGCCGCGGACCGTCCGGCCCTGCGCGCGGACCGTCCGCCCCTGTGCAGAGGGCACCGCCACGGTTCTTCTTGAGTGTTTGGCGCTCCAAAAAAGCGTCAACATACTTTTTGGCGACTCCGCTGGGGACAAAAACATCTAAGCTCATCAAATCGGCCCTCAATGGCCGGTTCAAGGGAAAGCTCTGATATTTCTCCAAGCAACATCATAGAGCCGACTTGGGAAACCTTGCCGGCTGACGAACAGCTCCAGTTCGAGGAGCACAAGGAGCGGATGATCCAGGAGGCGAAAGCAAAGTTCTTGGCCAACTTCAAAGTGGACAGGAACAACAAGGTCGTCCGACATCGGGCGACGGATCCGGCTTCGCTCCAACCCACGCCAGATATTCCCAATGTAAGTAATACCAACGATTTGCACTCTCTTAGAAATTATGTAGAAGATCAGCGTGAACAAATGCAGAACATCATAGGGGGTATGCAAAGCGATCTTAAGAGACTAGTGCGTGCATTTGATAAATCTAGTATCACAAATTTTCCTTCGCACGAGGTTGAGTTAGGAGGTAACACGCGTAACACATCGGCTACAGGTTGTCACGACCAGTCACAACCCCTTTATGGGATGCCGATGGACACATACCCTGAGCAACCGCAAATCGGCAGCAAATCAGCCGATCTGCACATGCCCGGACCGTCCGCACGTGAGCGCGGACCGTCCGGACCAACAACAGTCGGGCCGATTTTTAATGAGTTACCTAGATATGCGCCCGAACCTCCACACACGACGCAGAATCTAAACTACCCAGTCGGACCGTCCGCGTACAACAACGGACGGTCCACACATAACCACGGACGGTCCGGGCCAATGTCCGGACAGTCCGCACATGACCTTTTTGAGGAGGATTGTTACCGGAATCCTCACCCGTCCCAGCAGCACTTCCCATCGCACTATACAATGCATCAACCCATTAATTCAAGATCCAGAGCCCAGGAAAGCTTTCTGGCCCCACCCAGGAGGCCGGAAAGAAACGATCAAACCTATGACCCATATAGGGCAAATGAAAATGCACCACGTGACTCAAATCAATGGGGGGAAAGACAACATGCTAATATCCAGCCAACCCCACCTATGTTTGACCAGAGAGCCGGTGGTCTCGCACCGGCTGCCATTGATATAGTAAGGGAAGAAATAGCCGGGGCGTTCCGAGATAAGCTCGGAGTAAGCATGGTCCCTGGGGGGCAATCATATTAGAAACCTTATGACAGCCGATTTGATCACCACCCATACCCACAGGGAACCAGGATACCCGAATTCGCAAAATTTTCGGGTGATCAAGGGAAAAACACACGCGAACATATAGGCCAGTTCTTAGCACAATTGGGAGAATTGGCCGACACAGAGGCATTCCGCGTACGTTTATTTTCATTGTCACTAACAGGAACCGCGTTTGCATGGTATGCCACTTTACCTCCTAACTCCATTTCATCATGGGGGGATCTAGAACAAAAATTTCATGATCATTTTTTCTCCGGTGACTATGAGTTGGATTTGGTAGATTTAGTGTCGTTGCGACAGACAAAAGATGAATCGGTTAATGATTACATCCGGAGATTCCGAGATACAAGAAATCGATGCTTTCAAATTCATTTAGCAGAGAAACAGCTAGTAGGATTAGCCTTTAATGGTCTGCGATATTATTTAAAAGAAAGATTAGAAGGCATCCAATTCTTTACACTAGCACAATTACACCAGAGAGCTTTGGCTTGTGAAAGCCGAAGCAAAGAAACTACTAAAACAATTCGTCACAACGTACATGTAGTAGAATGCGACCAAAGTAGCTCAGAAGACGAATCAGCAGAGGTGTATGCTGCTGAAATGGTTTGGCCAAAGCAGGCCAAATCTTCGGCTTGTGCCTCCTTACAGCCGGTTCAAAAGAAACGGCAAGAGGAGGTTAAGTTTACATTTAATGTTGGTAAGTGTGATAGAATATTTGATGAATTACTTAAAAATGGCAACATTAAAATAAATCACACTGTTCCATCCGCCGACGAGCTAAAACGTCGTGCATATTGCAAGTGGCATAACTCATTTTCTCATGCCACTAATGATTGTAATGTATTCCATAGACAGATTCAATCGGCCATTAACGAAGGACGATTGAAATTTCAGGAAATGCAGGTGGATACAGAGCCCTTTCCGATGAACATGATTGACTTCGAGGGCAAGAAAGTCCTAGTTCGGCCAAACACAGCCGATAAAGGCAAAGAGACAATCATCGGCAATGCTAAAGAGGCCGATGGGGATCGTAAAGTTTCTTGCAGGAAAGTGGTGGCTGAGAAGACTCCCGATGGAGGGGAGACCCTAAAGGTGACCATCACAGCCTCCAGTACCGGGGGGCAAGCGCAGACAGGGAGACAGATGCAGGAGCCCGTGCTGCGTATCCCGGACGGTCCGGCACGTAGGTGCGGACGGTCCGGGACCCCACCGGACGGTCCGGAGAGCTCCGGCGGACGGTCCGGCCGTACTCAGGATTCACAACGTCCACGTACTTTCAAACCACGACGACCAGAGATAGGTACGTGGAAAACAAATACATTTAAAGCAGTTGGTCGGTTGGTTAAAGCCGGCCCAACTTTTGATCAATTATTGTCTAAATACGTAAAAAAGAAGGTCGGCCCCAGTGACCGGCCAGCAAAGCGACCCCGCTCACCCATTCATGAGCAGCGCCAGGTCAGGCCGATTGGACCACCCCACCAATCGGAAGAAATGAAAGATCATACTATACAAGTGAGACCTAACATACCTGCATGGACACCTCTACCTCCATATCCACCTATGCCATATCCGTACACATATTTACCTCCGCCATATGTCCCAAATCAAATGTGGGGCATGCCACCATATCCATTTGGGATGCCACAGTACCCCGCCTGGGGGGCACCCCAAACATCTGTCTTCAACAGATTGACGCCACCAGTACAAGACCGATTGAGCACTGCTCAATCCGGTCACCAGGCACAAACCCAACAGGATTGCCGGACTACTCGGCCTTCAAGGCCGACCAATCCGGCAGGGGGGCATATGCCTGCAGCAACTCAAAAAACAACAAAAAAGGACATCATCAAAATAGGCACTGCAGATGTTGTCATACAAGAAGATAATAAAGGGCCGATGATTTTTGGTGGATCGGCCAACACAACCAAAAAGGATACGGCTATCGTCAAAACAGCCGATCCAAAATACTCCATGCCTCGATGGTGCCCGGCGGGATTGACACGATCCCAAAAGAGAAAATTACAGCGCCTAAGAGTGAAGGAGAGCCAGGAGAAAGAGGCGGAAAAGATATTCAATGACACACATCCACTATACCCGCCACCGCAAAAGAAATGGAGACCAAAGGCCGTCGAGAAAAAACAAACGGCCACGGAAATAGAAAGTCAACCTGCACCAAGCGCGGACCGTCCGGCCTCTGCGCACGGACCGTCCGTCCCTCACCAGGAAGCGTCTGGACAACCTGCACCAGGCGCGGACCGTCCGGCCTCCGCGCACGGACCGTCCGCTGTTTACCAGGAGGCCTCCGACGACACGACAACATCAATGGAGGAGGATGACCTGCTGGGAGAAGACCTGGTCGACTACGAGGCTTCTCCAGAACGCCCAGGTATGGATGTAAATATCATTACATTTTCTGCCGATTGTACTATTATCGGCGACGATGAACCTGTTGTTGCCCAGTTTGATTTTGGTCCTAAAGAAGCCGCCTTTACTAAACCAAAGGAATCGGTAAACCATTTAAAGCCGCTCTTCGTGCGCGGCCACATTGATGGGATACCGATTGCTAGGATGTTGGTAGATGGAGGGGCGGCTGTAAATCTAATGCCTTATTCATTGTACAAAAAGTTAGGTAAACAAGATGACGAACTTGTCAAGACCAACATGACCCTCAGTGGTGTTGGAACTGATAGTTCGATCAAAGCCAGGGGAGTCACGTCCGTTGAACTAACCATCGGGACTAAGACCCTTGCTGCTGCATTCTTCGTCGCTGATGTAGAAGGAAATTACAGTTTAATCCTAGGCAGAGATTGGATTCACGCCAATCAATGTATACCTTCTACATTACATCAAATGCTGATACAATGGGTAGGCGATGACATAGAACAAGTACATGCTGATGTATCGGCCTGCATCGCTGTGGCCGATGCCCCTGTACTCTGGACTTATGAGACTGCTACATGTCTCACAGGAGTAGACTTTTCTGATTATCAATTCATAAGTATAGATAAGAAAGGTTTCATCCCTGTAATGCTAGAGCCGATGGAGAATCGGCTAAATCCTAAATAAAGTTAAATGATGAATACACACAAAGTTCATGAGTCTTTGGTCACGGACAGTTCGGCCGCCAAGGCCGGATGGTCTGGTCTTTCACAAAAGAGTTCGGACTTTAAGACCGAACATCTACCACAGCGAAAAGACAATATTGCGGATGATCCGGTCCCCGAGACCGGAAAGTCCGCCATCACACAAAGATCATCTGATTCCTCTATGGGGGACATGATAGAGGAATTCAGAGATCTTGATAAACTAGGACAGGGGTTTACATCGGCCGATCCTTTGGAGGAGATTGACATAGGAGATGGTAAAACTCCAAGGCTGACTTTTGTAAACAAGACCCTGGAGACCGATTCTAGAAATGAGATGATCGGTCTATTGAAGGAATATTCAGATTGCTTTGCTTGGAATTATACTGAGATGCCTGGATTAAGCCGAGAGATCGTAGAGCATCGGCTGCCTATTAAATCTGGTTTCAGACCTTTCAAGCAAAGAGCTAGAACATTTCGTCCGGATCTTCTCCCACGCATCAAGGACGAAATCCACCGGCTACTAGAAGCTGATTTTATCAGACCTTGCAGATACGCAGAGTGGGTCTCCAATATTGTGCCGGTGGAGAAGAAGGAGTCAGGTAAGCTTAGAGTATGCATTGATTTTCGTAATTTAAATAAAGCAACTCCTAAGGATGAATATCCCATGCCCATAGCCGATACATTAATCAATAATGCATCAGGAAATAGAATTATTAGCTTCCTTGATGGTAATGCCGGATATAATCAGATTTTCATGGCCAAAGAAGATGCGTCTAAAACGGCCTTTATATGTCCAGGCTTCATTGGTTTATTTGAATGGGTTGTCATGACATTCGGGCTTAAAAATGCTGGTGCTACTTATCAGAGGGCTATGAATCTGATCTTCCATGAGTTGTTAGGAAACACTGTGGAAGTCTACATTGATGATATTGTAGTCAAATCGGCTGAGTTTAGTTCTCATATAGCTGATTTGCGCAAAGCTTTTGATAAAATGCGTTGGTATGGTTTAAAAATGAACCCACGTAAATGTGCTTTTGGAGTGTCGGCTGGTAAGTTTTTAGGATTTGTCATCCATGAACATGGTATAGAAATAGACCCTGACCGAATCAAGTCTATTCGGAATGTGGGGCCTCCGACGTGTAAGGTCGAAGTGCAGAGGTTTCTTGGCAAGGTGAATTATTTACGAAGGTTTATTTCTAACTTAGCCGGGAAGATTGATGCCTTCACCCCTATCCTTCGGCTTAAGAATGATGCTGAATTCACTTGGGGGGCAGAGCAACAGAAAGCATTTGATCTCATTAAAAAATACTTGTCTTCGGCTCCCGTATTAAAAGCACCACAAGTAGGAGCACCATTCAGATTATACATTGCAGCTGAAGACAAGGTTATTGGGGCTGTTCTGACACAAGAAACTGAGGGGAAGGAGCATGTGGTGACATATTTAAGCCGAAGGTTGGTGGATGCTGAAACAAGGTACACTTTTATTGAAAAGTTATGCTAATGCTTGTTTTATGCATGCACCAAATGTAGATGTTATTTACTATCTAGTCATTGCACTGTTTCTGGTCAAGCCGATGTAATCAAGTACATGTTGCATAACCCAATTATGAGTGGTAGAATTGGTAAGTGGGCTTATGCACTCATAGAATATGACTTGGCTTATGAACCATTGAAATCTATGAAAGGCCAAGTCATAGCGGATTTTATTGTAGAACATCGGGTTAATGATATTCATGAACTAGACATATCATACCTCACTATTACTCCTTGGACTTTATATTTTGATGGATCGGTTTGCAATGAAGGGCAAGGAATTGGTATTGTGCTTGTTTCACCAAGTAATGTCTCCTTTGACTTCTCTAGCCGATTGAAAACGTATTGCACTAATAATCAAGCTGAATATGAGGCCCTCCTATTCGGTTTAGAACTGTTAAATGGTATGGGAGTAAAACATGTGAAGGTATTTGGTGATTCTCAGCTGGTTGTCCAACAAGTGTTAGAAGAATATCAATGTCTTGATGGTACTCTAAATAGTTATCTTGAGAAATGTTGGAGCATAATCCATTCTTTTGATGAATTCAGTATTCAGCATATCTCTAGAGTTGAGAATCATAGAGCTAACAACTTGGCACAAGATGCATCGGGTTATCGGATAAAGAGAGGGAAATTTCACAAAACTGAAAATCTGATAACCAGTGCAGAGCCAAATTCCCAGGTCGCGGACCGTCCGCGTGTTGACGCCGGACCGTCCGAGGTTACCAGAAAGGTTCTCGTAATCGATTCGGCTGACAATGAAGCCGATACAAGTGATTGGAGGACACCTATACTTAATTATTTGCAAAATCCCAATATCAGGACAGATAAGAACATTCGGCGAACAGCTTTCAAGTATGTTTTGACGAGTGATGAACTTTACCGCCGAACGGTTAATGATGTCCTGCTTAAGTGCTTGGGCCCAGATGATGCTATATTAGCCATGGCCGAAGTACATGAAGGAATTTGTGGTACCCATCAATCAGCTCCAAAGATGAAGTGGTTGTTGCGAAGGTCTGGTTTTTATTGGCCTAGTATGACAGCTGATTGTTTCAAGTACTACAAGGGGTGCCAAGTGTGTCAAAAATTTGGCGACCTACAGTTGGTCCCTGCAGCCGAATTACATCCTATCATCAAGCCTTGGCCATTCAGAGGATGGGGATTAGACTTTATTGGAGAAATTCATCCTTCATCATCAAAGGGGCATCGGTTTGTGTTAGTTGCCACTGACTATTTCACCAAATGGACTGAAGCCGTTGCTCTAAAGAACATGACGCACAAGGAGGTAATTGAGTTCATAACTGAGCATATTATTCATAGATTCGGCATTCCCCAGACCTTGACTACAGATCAAGGTACTTCTTTTATGTCAAAGGAGGTACGTGAATTTGCTGAATTATACAGAATTAAGCTGCTTAATTCGTCTCCATATTATGCTCAGGCTAATGGACAGGCCGAGTCTAGTAATAGGACGTTGATTAATTTGATAAAGAAAAAGATATCTGATAATCCTAGACATTGGCATAAGATTTTGTCTGAGGCTTTATGGGCTCATAGAATATCTAAGCATAGTGCTATTAAAGTATCTCCTTTTGAGCTTGTCTATGGGCAGGAAGCAGTGTTACCTGTGGAAATAAGTTTGAATGCTGTCAGGTTTGCCAGACAAAATGATCTAACTGCTACTGATTATTATAATTCAATGATGGATAATATTGATGAGGTGACCGACAAGAGGATGATAGCTTTGGGAGCAATAGAAAAGGACAAGATCATGGTAGCCAGGGCCTACAACAAGAAGGTCAAAGCAAAATCATTCCAAGTAGGAGATTTGGTGTGGAAGACCATTCTACCTCTAAGGAATAAAGACCGAAAGTTCGGGAAATGGTCGCCAAGCTGGGAGGGTCCTTATAAAGTTAAACAGGTGATGTCTGGTAACGCTTATTTACTACAAACATTACAAGGCAAGGATTTACCTAAGGCTTTGAATGGGCGTTTCCTCAAACAGTACCATCCTAGTATGTGGCAAGATGCCTAAGAAAACCGATGTGATCACATCGAGTTAGTTGCTTTTGGTTCGCCCAGCTCCACCAAAAGGCAGGGAGGCATATGTTCGAACCAGAATTGAGCATGCGGACAGTCCGGCCCTGAGGCCGGACGGTCCGCGGTCCGGACGGTCCGCGCCTGTGGGCCGGACGGTCCGCGCGTGCGCAGAACAGATTAGGGTTCCGAGT
Source organism: Zea mays (assembly GCF_902167145.1). NCBI lineage: Eukaryota > Viridiplantae > Streptophyta > Magnoliopsida > Poales > Poaceae > Zea > Zea mays. Next base: position 23,422,965 of record NC_050099.1, on the reverse strand, counting down.
TTTGTGCTACGGTTGTTAGCTATATTCGCGGGATTAGCTCGGAATCAGTTGTGTAAAGGGTCCAGCCCCCCTCCTCTATAAATAGAGAGGTCTACGGCCGATTTGTAATCATCAACAATCGAATCAATACAACTTTTACTCGCATTTTATCCTAGGAGTAGTTCTAGTCTAGTTTAGGTTTAGCCACTCGATCCCCAAATTCTCCGCCTCTCCTCGACTCTACGTCGATTAGAGGAGTCTAGGTCGGCCTGCCCGAGCCTAGACACCACCTAGGATCTCTACTCCCCGACGGGGTCCCTCCCGGGAGCGAGATCCAGGCGCCGTCGGCGATCTTCCGCCGTCCCTGCGTACGCGCGGACCGTCCGGCCCCAGGGCGCGGACCGTCCGGCCGTCAGGCAGAAGTCCCAGCCGCGCACCAGGCCGCGGACCGTTCGGCCCCTGGCCGCGGACAGTCCGCCCCTGCGCAGAGAGCACCACCGCGCCTCGCACCAGGCCGCGGACCGTCCGGTCCTGCGCGCGGACCGTCCGCCCCTGTGCAGAGGGCACCGCCACGGTTCTTTTTGAGTGTTTGGCGCTCCAAAAAAGCGTCAACATAGGCCCTTTGCATCTAAATTACCCACGTATGTCGTTATGAAAAGATAATCTAAGATAACCCCTAAATTTGCATATTAATACGTGTGTAATATTTTGTTTTTTTATAATTTAAAATAGATATAATAGCTATTGTTGGTTGTTGGTACCTCAGATATGGGGTACCCTCTCCTGTTGGGTCAAGACGGGACACCTGTGGCTATCTGTAGCTATGGGAGGACGATTGGTCTACCCCGACTTGGGGCCTGCACCCGTCCGGCAAGATCACAAGCCTCCGAACATGTCGGTGTTTGGATCTGTAGACCTAACCAACTAGTGAAATAGCGTGGCGTGCCCTAGACCCAGATGGTGATGCAAGTTGACACAAGTCGTTTATCCACTTCCAGCAGAGGGATGATGAGACTTATATTACTCGCACCAAAGCGTGCGCAGTAGGGTTTACAAGCACAGCGGGAGAGAGAAGGATCCCAAGTCACAGGAGATGAGTGAGGCAAGCGCCAATACCGAGTGGAGGAAAAGACTTGTGATGTATTCACCCCTGTCCCCTTGAGAAGTCGTAGACTACCCTATTTATAGGCCCAAGGGGGCTTCCTGGTGGATGGTAGCATTCCTTGAGCGGACATCTTGCGTATCCTATAGACAGTATGGTCTTGTACAACGTTGTTTACTTGTGCCTGCTTGTTTTCCACTAAGAGCCGAGGCCGAAGCCGAGGACTGGGCCACGTTCCCGAGCCCTCCTAGAGAGGGGTCGCCTATACCGTAGTAGTTGACACAAGGGTAGGCATAGGGTAAAGTTGCTTAAGAGGTGTGTCAGCCTCACTATGTCCAATGACGTTGGGGACGTCCTCTGTCATGGATATCGAGAGCAGAGCTATCGGTGTTTAGACTCGTGGTCCTAACTAACTAGTGTAATAACGTCGTGTGCCCCAGACCCAGATGGTGATGCGAGTTGACACAAGCAATTTATCCTGGTTCGGGCTACGAAATACCCTACTTCCAACAGATGTCTGATGTATATATACTACTATATAATCCACCAGTTTAAACTTTGCAAAAACCCACACAATAAATTGCACCCATATTTAGCATATCATCAAAACCAACAGTTCAGATCACTGGATAACTCCCTTCTCTCTTAATCACTCAAATCCGATTGTCAATATTATTTATATTATCCATCATCCCTCTCCCACTTCCTCTCTCGCGACCCTGCCGCTCTCTGCTCCCCCTATCCCCCATGACTATGTCGTTCCCTCCTCCCCCACCCTCACTCGTGTCGTTGCTCCCTGCTTTCCCTCTCCACAGTGACCCCCTTCCTCCTCCCTCTCACTCGCGCCGCAACCACCGATCCCTCCACCAACCCTCCCCTGTCACTCCAACATCCTCTCTCCGTGACTCCATCCTCCTCACTCGTGCTGCCGTCGACATCTCCCTCGCGTCACCATCATTGTCGACCCTTCGTAGTGTTAGCACGAGCTATATACTAGTTTAAATATAATGTTAGTTTTAATCAAGCAAATGATGTGTTCGTCATTATGATTTTACATAAACGAATGCTCATGTGTGGTTCTTATAAGCATAATTCTTAAAAACATGATAAATAAATAATTATATTATAAAAATGTGTTAGCCACCAAAGTGGTCTTGCATGGAGGGACTACAAATATTTATTTGTAAATATGTTAAGCTACAAGGAGTACTAAGGGCAAACAAAACTCACACATATCAAAGCACCGTGCTACAAAGAGTACTAAGCTATTACATTTGATACACACTAATTAATATGTGTGGTCCATTCGATGTTCCTTCTTGGGATAGTGAAAACAGTCCATTTTTTTGTTGATAATTGCTCACGTTATTGTTATCTATACTTGTTTGTTGAGAAGTCCAAAGTTGTAAATATGTTAAGTTATTAATCTACTGGACGTTCGGTTATTCGGTTCGGTTCGATTCGGTTTCTCAGTTTTTTATAAAATTCGGTTTCCAGTAAATAAGAACCGAAACGTGTATACAGATAACTGGAACCGATACTTTCAGTTTTCGGTTATTTCAGTTTAGTTTCAATTTTAACCGAATTAACGGATGCCGAGTCCATGCAACAAACTAGCATTTTCAGAAATTTTCAGTAATGAGTACTGTGCGTAGCAGTGAAGCACCGGTAAGAGAAGATGTGCCTGTATAGGCTGTAGCACCGTGGCCCGAGGTAGCCGAATAGGAATTGGGGACCGGCTGCCAAGCTGGAGTGAGGTGGGGTTTTCCAATTTTTCTTATGTATGTAGGGTTTGGAAAGCTCTATATTGGGCCTTATGTTGTATTTCGGGTTTTCCGGTTTGTTTGGTTTTTCGAGGCTTGGAACCAAAATTTCATCGGTTATTCTGGTTTCTAAAAAACAGGGAACCAAATTTGTTAACGGTTATTTCGGTTTCAATTAGTGTCGGGGACCATAATTAGGGGTACTCTCAAGACTCCTAATTCTCAGCTGGTAACCCCCATCAGCATAAAGCTGCAAAGGCCTGATGGGTGCGATTAAGTCAGGAATCAGTCCATTCGAGTGACTCGATCATGCCTCGCCCGAGCCTAGCCTCGGACAAGGGCAGCCGACCCCGGAGGGTTTCCGTCTCGCCCGAGGCCTCCCTCCGATGGCGAACGTATTTCCGGCTCGCCCAAGGCCCTGCCTTCGCTAAGAAGCAACCCTGACTAAATCGCTGCACCGACCGACCAAATCGCAGGAGCATTTAACGCAAAGGTGGCCTGACACCTTTACCCTGACGCACGCCCCCCGGCAGAGCCGAAGTGACCGCCGTCACTTCGCCGCTCCACTAACCGGCCTGACAGAAGGACAGCACCGCCTGCGCCACTCCGACTGCGGTGCCACTTGACAGAGTGAGGCTAACAGGCAGTCAGGCCCGGCCGCAGGCACCCTAGGAAGTTCCGCTTCGCCCGACCCAGGGCTCGGACTCGGGCTCAGCCCCTGAAGACGGCGAACTCCGCTCCGCCCGACCCAGGGCTCGGACTCGGGCTCAGCCCCTGAAGACGGCGAACTCCGCTCCGCCCGACCCAGGGCTCGGACTCGGGCTAAGCCCCGGAAGACGGCGAACTCCGCTCCGCCCGACCCAGGGCTCGGACTCGGGCTCAGCCCCTAAAGACGGCGAACTCCGCTCCGCCCGACCCAGGGCTCGGACTCGGGCTAAGCCCCGGAAGACGGCGAACTCCGCCCGACCCAGGGCTCGGACTTGGGCTCAGCCCCGGAAGACGACGAACTCCACTCCGCCCGACCCAGGGCTCAGACTTGGGCTCAGCCCCGGAAGACGACGAACTCCGCTTCGCCCGACCCCAGGGCTCGGGCTCCGCCCTGGCCTCAGCCGACGGTCTCCGCCTCACCCAGGGACTCGGACTCGACCTCGGCCACGGAAGATAGACTCGACCTCGACCTCGGAGGAGCCTCCACATCGCCCAACCTAGGGCGCGGACCGACCACGTCGACAGGAGGCGCCATCATCACCCTACCCCGAGCTGACTCAGGCTACGGGGAACAAGACCGGCGTCCCATCTGAGAGCACCTAGAGGGGGGTGAATAGGTGATCCTGTAAAACTTCAAAACTTAAGCCACAAAAACTTGTTAAGTGTTAGCACAATTATGGCCAAGTGGCTAGAGAGGAGTCAAAACACAATAACCACAAGAAATCAATCACAGAGATGACACGGTGGTTATCCCGTGGTTCGGCCAAGTACAAAACTTGCCTACTCCACGTTGTGGCGTCCCAACGGACGAGAGTTGCACTCAACTCCTCTCAAGTGATCCAATGATCAACTTGAATACCACGGTGTTCTTGCTTTTCTTTCTTCAATCCCGTTTGCGAGGAATCTCCACAACTTGGAGCCTCTCGCCCTTACAAAAGATGTTCACAGAGAATCACGGAGCAAGGGAGGGATTAGCAACTCACACACGACACAAAGATCACAGCGAATACGCACACACAAGTCCCAAACTTGAGCTCAAGAGACTAGCACACTAGAACGGAGCTCAAATCACTAGAATGTCAAACAAGTGCGCAAGATTGATGTGTGAGTGATCAAGAGTGCTCAAGGAATGCTTGGTATACTCCTCCATGCGCCTAGGGGTCCCTTTTATAGCCCCAAGGCAGCTAGGAGCCGTTGAGAACAAATCTGGAAGGCCATCCTTGCCTTCTGTCGTCGGGCGCACCGGACAGTCCGGTGCACACCGGACACTGTCCGGTGCCCGATTTCTTTCCTTAACAGGCGCAGCCGACCGTTGCCGACCGTTGCAGATCTGGCGCACCGGACAGTCCGGTGCACACCGGACAGTCCGGTGCCTCCTTCCGACCGTTGGCCAGACCACGTGTCGCGCGCAGATTCCGCGGCCGACCGTTGGCTCACCGGACAGTCCGGTGCACACCGGACAGTCCGGTGCACACCGGACAGTCCGGTGAATTTTAGCCGTACGCCGTCGGCAAATTCCCGAGAGCGGCGTCTTCAGGTCGAGGCAGCCTGGCGCACCGGACACTGTCCGGTGCACCACCGGACAGTCCGGTGCCCCAGACCGAAACAGCCTGTTGGCTGTACACAGCCAACATTCTCCTTTTCTTCTTCTCTCTGTTTCTAACACTTAGACAAATATATTAGTACACAAAACCAATGTACTAAGGCTTAGAAACATACCTTTACTTGTGATTTGCACTTTGTTCATCCATGGGCATAGATTCACATTTAAGCACTTGTGTTGGCACTTAATCACCAAAATACTTAGAAATGGCCCAAAGGCACATTTCCCTTTCAATCTCCCCCTTTTTGGTGATTTATGCCAACACAACATAAAGCAACTAGAACAAGTGCAAAATCACTTCAAATAGAACTCAAATCTATTTTGATTCATTTTTGGCATATATGGATCATCCTTTGCCACCACTTGGTTTGTTTTTGCAAATCAAACTCAAATCTCTATCTCTAAGTCAAACACACATGTTGAAGCATAAAGAGAGTCATTCCAAAAGAGATTGATCAAAGATTTCAAAAACTCCCCCTATTTCCCATAATCATTACTTCTCCCAACTTTTGACAAAAGAGACAATAAGAGAGTTTTGACAAAACAGTTTTGACAAAACAAAAAGCTCTATTTCACTATTTTCAAAATTTCTCAAGTGGTAGCTGATCCATTTATTGCTTTGGCCTTTATTTTCTCCCCCTTTGGCATCAAGCACCAAAACGGAATCAACTTTGGCCCTTTAACCCCATTGCCTCACCAAAAATCTCCAATTAAGAGCAAATGGCAATAAGAGTTCATTAGATGGACTTGGAATAAGTTACCCTCTCATCGGAGTGCAGTGGAAGTCTTTCATGGTCCAAGTCCACCTTTTCCCTTTCAATCCTCCTTCGAGACTAAATCAAGCAAACTCAAGCATATGGTTAGTCTCAAAGGGTCAAGTTGTAACACATCTCCCCCTAAACATGTGCATCACTTTGCAACGGACTTGTGAGGTCCAGGGAGTGTTTGTACAACTTGAGCACCTTAATAAACAACAAAATGCAGAATGAACATGATCAAAGGCATAAACACATGTATGCTACAATTCAATCCAAGTTCCGCGAATCTAAGACATTTAGCTCACTACGCAGCCTGCAAAAGGTCTTCTCATCTAGAGGCTTGGTAAAGATATCGGCTAGCTGGTTCTCGGTGCTAACATGAAACACTTCGATATCCCCCTTTTGCTGGTGGTCTCTCAAAAAGTGATGCCGGATGTCTATGTGCTTTGTGCGGCTGTGCTCAACAGGATTTTCCGCCATGCGGATAGCACTTTCATTATCACATAGGAGTGGGACTTTGCTCAGATTGTAGCCAAAGTCCCTGAGGGTTTGCCTCATCCAAAGTAGTTGCGCACAGCACTGTCCTGCGGCAACGTACTCGGCCTCAGCGGTGGATAGGGCAACGGAAGTTTGTTTCTTAGAGTTCCACGACACCAGGGACCTTCCTAAGAATTGGCACGTCCCCGATGTACTCTTCCTATCGACCTTGCATCCAGCATAGTCGGAATCTGAGTATCCAACTAAGTCAAAGGTAGACCCCTTTGGATACCAGAGCCCGAAGCAAGGCGTAGCAACTAAATATCTAAGGATTCGCTTCACCGCCACTAAGTGACATTCCTTAGGATCGGATTGAAATCTAGCACACATGCAGACGCTAAGCATAATATCCGGTCTACTAGCACATAAGTAAAGTAATGACCCTATCATTGACCGGTATGCTTTTTGATCAACGGACTTACCTCCTTTGTTGAGGTCGGTGTGTCCGTCGGTTCCCATCGGAGTCTTTGCGGGCTTGGCGTCCTTCATCCCAAACCGCTTTAGCAGATCTTGCGTGTACTTCGTTTGAGAGATGAAGGTGCCGTCCTTGAGTTGCTTCACTTGGAACCCAAGGAAGTAGTTCAACTCGCCCATCATCGACATCTCGAATTTCTGCGTCATCACCCTGCTAAACTCTTCACAAGACTTTTGGTTAGTAGAACCAAATATTATGTCATCGACATAAATTTGGCACACAAACAAATCACCATCACATGTCTTTGTAAAAAGAGTTGGATCGGCTTTCCCAACCTTGAAAGCATTAACAATTAGAAAGTCTCTAAGGCATTCATACCATGCTCTTGGGGCTTGCTTAAGTCCATAGAGCGCCTTAGAGAGCTTACACACATGGTCGGGGTACCGTTCATCCTCGAAGCCAGGGGGTTGCTCTACGTACACCTCCTCCTTTATTGGCCCGTTGAGAAAAGCGCTCTTCACATCCATTTGGAACAACCTGAAAGAATGGTGAGCGGCATATGCTAGCAAGATACGAATTGATTCTAGCCTAGCCACAGGAGCAAAAGTCTCCTCAAAGTCCAAACCTGCGACTTGGGCATAACCTTTTGCCACAAGTCGAGCCTTGTTCCTTGTCACCACTCCGTGCTCGTCTTGTTTGTTACGGAACACCCACTTGGTTCCCACAACATTTTGCTTCGGACGAGGCACCAGTGTCCAAACTTCATTCCTCTTGAAGTTGTTGAGCTCCTCCTGCATGGCCAACACCCAGTCCGGATCTAGCAAGGCCTCCTCTACCCTGAAAGGCTCAATAGAAGAGACAAAGGAATAATGCTCACAAAAATTAACTAATCGAGATCGAGTAGTTACTCCCTTGCTAATGTCACCCAGAATTTGGTCGACGGGATGATCCCTTTGAATCATTGCTCGAACTTGGGTTGGAGGTGCAGGTTCCGCTTCTTCCTCCATCACATGATCATCTTGTGCTCCCCCTTGATCACACGCCTCCTGTTGATGAACCTGTTCATCGTCTTGAGTTGGGGGATGCACCATTGTTGAGGAAGAAGGTTGATCTTGTTCATCTTGTTCCTGTGGCCGAACTTCTCCAATCGCCATGGTTCGTATAGCGGCCGTCGGAACATCTTCTTCATCTACATCATCACAATCAACATCTTGCTCTCTTGGAGAGCCATTAGTCTCATCAAATACAACGTCGCTAGAGACTTCAACCAAACCCGATGATTTGTTGAAGACTCTATACGCCTTTGTATTTGAGTCATAACCTAACAAAAACCCTTCTACAGCTTTGGGAGCAAATTTAGAATTTCTACCCTTCTTCACTAGAATGTAGCACTTGCTCCCAAATACACGAAAGTAGGATACATTGGGTTTGTTACCGGTTAGTAGCTCATACGACGTCTTCTTGAGGAGGCGATGAAGGTAGACCCTGTTGATGGCGTGGCAAGCCGTGTTCACGGCTTCCGTCCAAAAGTACTCGGGGGTCTTGAACTCTCCTAGCATCGTCCTCGCCATGTCGATGAGCGTCCTGTTCTTCCTCTCTACCACACCATTTTGCTGTGGTGTGTAGGGAGCGGAGAACTCGTGCTTGATCCTTTCCTCTTCAAGGAACTCCTCCACTTGAAGGTTCTTGAACTCGGACCCGTTGTCGCTCCTTATCTTCTTCACCTTGAGCTCAAACTCATTTTGAGCTCTCCTGAGGAAGCGCTTGAGGGTCCCTTGGGTTTCAGACTTATCCTGCAAAAAGAACACCCAAGTGAAGCGGGAAAAGTCATCAACAATAACTAGACCATACTTACTCCCTCCTATGCTCAGATAGGCGACGGGTCCGAAGAGGTCCATATGCAGCAGCTCCAGAGGTCTTGAGGTGGTCATCACATTCTTGCTGTGATGCGCTCCTCCCACCTGTTTACCTGCTTGACAAGCTGCACAAGGTCTATCTTTTTCGAATTGAACGTTAGTCAATCCTATCACGTGTTCACCCTTTAGAAGTTTGTGAAGGTTCTTCATCCCCACATGTGCTAAGCGGCGATGCCACAGCCAGCCCATGCTAGTCTTAGCTATTAAGCATGCATCTAGACCGGCTTCTTCTTTTGCAAAATCAACTAAATACAGTTTGTCGTCTAATACACCCTTAAAAGCTAGTGAACCATCACTTCTTCTAAAGACAGACACATCTACATTTGTAAATAGACAGTTATATCCCATATTGCATAATTGACTAACAGATAGTAAATTATATCCTAGAGACTCTACTAAAAACACATTAGAGATAGAGTGCTCATTAGAAATTGCAATTTTACCTAACCCTTTTACCTTGCCTTGATTCCCATCCCCGAATATGATTGAATCTTGGGAATCCTTATTCTTGACGTAGGAGGTGAACATCTTCTTCTCCCCCGTCATATGGTTTGTGCATCCGCTATCAATAATCCAGCTTGAACCCCCAGATGCATAAACCTGCAAGGCAAATTTAGGCTTGGGACTTAGGTACCCAACTCATGTTGGGTCCTACAAGGTTAGCACAAATATTCTTAGGGACCCAAATGCAAGTTTTGTCTCCCTTGCATCTTGCCCCTAATTTCCTAGCAATTACCTTCCTATCCTTTCTACAAATTGCAAAGGAAGCATTCAAAGCATGATATATTGTAGAAGGCTCATTAACTTTCCTAGGAATATTAACAACATTTCTCCTAGGCATATTATGAACAACATCTCTTCTACCAACATTTCTATCATGCACATATGAAGAACTAGAAGCAAACATAGCATGAGAAAAATCATCGTACGCATTATAACTCCTATGAGCATTTCTAGTTTGTCTCCTATCATGATACAAAAAGGCATGGTTCTTTTTAACACTAGTAGCCATAGGGGCCTTCCCTTTCTCCTTAGCGGGAATGGGAGCCTTATGGCTTGTTAAGTTCTTGGCTTCCCTCTTGAAGCCAAGTCCATCCTTAATTGAGGGGTGTCTACCGATCGTGTAGGCATCCCTTGCAAATTTTAGTTTATCAAATTCATTCTTGCTAGTCTTGAGTTGGGCATTAAGACTAGCCAATTCCTCAGTCAATTTAGAAATTGAAACTAAATTATCACTACAAGCATCAACATCGAAATTTTTACACCTAGTGCAAATCTCAACATGTTCTACACAAGAATTAGATTTACTAGCTACTTCTAGTTTAGCATTTAAGTCATCATTAACACTCTTTAAAGTAGCAATGGTTTCATGACAAGAAGATAGTTCACTAGAAAGCACTTCATTTCTTTTAACTTCTAACGCATAAGATTTTTGTGCCTCTACAAATTTGTCATGCTCTTCATACAACAAATCCTCTTGCTTTTCTAAAAGCACATTCTTATCATTCAAGGCATCAATCAATTCATTAATTTTGTCTACCTTGGTTCTATCCAGGCCCTTAAACAGACATGAGTAATCTACTTCATCCTCATCACTAGATTCGTCCTCACTTGAAGAAGCATAGGTAGAGTTCTGAGTACATACCTTCTTCTCCCTTGCCATAAGGCATGTGTGACGCTCGTTGGGGAAGAGAGATGACTTGTTGAAGGCGGTGGCGGCGAGTCCTTCATTATCGGAGTCGGAGGAGGAGCAGTCCGAGTCCCACTCTTTGCCTAGATGCGCCTCGCCCTTGGCCTTCTTGTAATGCTTCTTCTTTTCCCTCTTGTCCCCTTTTTCCTGGTCACTTTCATTATCGGGACAGTTAGCAATGAAATGACCGATCTTACCACATTTGAAGCATGAGCGCTTCTCCTTTGTCTTGGTCTTGCTTGGCTGTCCCTTGCGACCTTTAAGCGCCGTCTTGAAGCGCTTAATGATGAGGGCCATCTCCTCATTATTTAGCCCGGCCGCCTCAACTTGCGCCACCTTGCTTGGTAGCGCCTCCTTGCTCCTTGTTGCCTTGAGAGCAATGGGTTGAGGCTCATGGATAGGACCGTTCAACGCGTCGTCCACGTATCTTGCCTCCTTGATCATCATTCGCCCGCTTACGAACTTCCCAAGAACTTCTTCGGGCGACATTTTGGTGTACCTGGGATTCTCACGAATATTATTCACCAAATGAGGATCAAGAACGGTAAAGGACCTTAGCATTAGGCGGACGACATCGTGGTCCGTCCATCGCGTGCTTCCATAGCTTCTTATCTTGTTGACAAGGGTTTTGAGCCGGTTGTATGTTTGGGTTGGCTCCTCCCCCCTTATCATAGCGAATCTCCCAAGTTCGCCCTCCACCAACTCCATCTTGGTGAGCATGGTGACGTCGTTGCCCTCGTGAGAGATCTTGAGGGTGTCCCATATCTGCTTGGCATTGTCCAAGCCGCTCACCTTATTGTATTCTTCCCTGCACAAAGATGCTAAGAGAACAGTAGTAGCTTGTGCATTTCTATGGATTTGTTCATTTATAAGCATAGGACTATCCGAGCTATCAAATTTCATTCCATTCTCTACAATCTCCCATATGCTTGGATGGAGAGAGAATAAGTGACTACGCATTTTGTGACTCCAAAATCCGTAGTCCTCCCCATCGAAGTGTGGAGGTTTGCCAAGAGGAATGGAAAGCAAATGCGAATTCGAATTATGTGGAATACGAGAATAGTCAAATGAAAAGTTCGAATTGACCGTCTTCCTGTAGTCGTTGTCGTCGTCCTTTTGGGAAGAGGAAGATTCGTCGCTGTCGTAGTAGACAATCTCCTTGATGCGCCTTGTCTTCTTCTTCTTCCCATCTTTTCGTCTATGGCCTGAGCCCGAGTCGTTGGACTTGTCATCCTTTGGCTCGTTGACGAAGGACTCCTTCTCCTTGTCGTTGATCACGATTCCCTTCCCCTTAGGATCCATCTCTTCGGGCGGTTAGTCCCTTTCTTGAAGAGAACGGCTCCGATACCAATTGAGAGCACCTAGAGGGGGGGTGAATAGGTGATCCTGTAAAACTTCAAAACTTAAGCCACAAAAACTTGTTAAGTGTTAGCACAATTATGGCCAAGTGGCTAGAGAGGAGTCAAAACACAATAACCACAAGAAATCAATCACAGAGATGACACGGTGGTTATCCCGTGGTTCGGCCAAGTACAAAACTTGCCTACTCCACGTTGTGGCGTCCCAACGGACGAGAGTTGCACTCAACTCCTCTCAAGTGATCCAATGATCAACTTGAATATCACGGTGTTCTTGCTTTTCTTTCTTCAATCCCGTTTGCGAGGAATCTCCACAACTTGGAGCCTCTCGCCCTTACAAAAGATGTTCACAGAGAATCACGGAGCAAGGGAGGGATTAGCAACTCACACACGTCACAAAGATCACAGCGAATACGCACACACAAGTCCCAAACTTGAGCTCAAGAGACTAGCACACTAGAACGGAGCTCAAATCACTAGAATGTCAAACAAGTGCGCAAGATTGATGTGTGAGTGATCAAGAGTGCTCAAGGAATGCTTGGTATACTCCTCCATGCGCCTAGGGGTCCCTTTTATAGCCCCAAGGCAGCTAGGAGCCGTTGAGAACAAATCTGGAAGGCCATCCTTGCCTTCTGTCGTCGGGCGCACCGGACAGTCCGGTGCACACCGGACACTGTCCGGTGCCCGATTTCTTTCCTTAACAGGCGCAGCCGACCGTTGCCGACCGTTGCAGATCTGGCGCACCGGACAGTCCGGTGCACATCGGACAGTCCGGTGCCTCCTTCCGACCGTTGGCCAGACCACGTGTCGCGCGCAGATTCCGCGACCGACCGTTGGCTCGGCCGACCGTTGGCTCACCGGACAGTCCGGTGCACACCGGACAGTCCGGTGAATTTTAGCCGTACGCCGTCGGCAAATTCCCGAGAGCGGCGTCTTCAGGTCGAGGCAGCCTGGCGCACCGGACACTGTCCGGTGCACCACCGGACAGTCCGGTGCCCCAGACCGAAACAGCCTGTTGGCTGTACACAGCCAACATTCTCCTTTTCTTCTTCTCTCTGTTTCTAACACTTAGACAAATATATTAGTACACAAAACCAATGTACTAAGGCTTAGAAACATACCTTTACTTGTGATTTGCACTTTGTTCATCCATGGGCATAGATTCACATTTAAGCACTTGTGTTGGCACTTAATCACCAAAATACTTAGAAATGGCCCAAAGGCACATTTCCCTTTCACCATCTGGCTCGCTCCGCCAGATAGGCAATGATGGCGCCCCGCACGCTCCCTGACGATGGCGGCTCTCAGTCCCCTTACGGAAGCAAGAAGACGTCAGCAAGGACTCGACAGCCCTGACAGCTGTCCCTCCACCAGGCTCCAGCGCTCCTCCGACGGCCACGACACCACACGAACCGGGTGCCAAAACCTCTCTGGCTGCCACGATGGCATGTACTTAGGGCGCTAGCTCCCCTCCGCTAGACACGTAGCACTCTGCTACATCCCCCATTGTACACCTGGATCCTCTCCTTACGCCTATAAAAGGAAGGACCAGGGCCCTCTTACAGAGGGTTGGCCGCGCGGGGACGAGGACGAGACAGGCGCTCTCTTGGGGCCGCTCCCTTCCCTCTCCCGCGTGGACGCTTGTAACCCCCTACTGCAAGCGCACCCGACCTGGGCGCGGGACGAACACGAAGGCCGCGGGATTCCCACCTCTCTCACGCCGGTCTCCGGCCGCCTCGCTCCTTCCCCCCTTCGCGCTCGCCCTAGCGCTCGACCCATCTGGGCTGGGGCACGCGGCGACACTCACTCGTCGGCCCGAGGGACCCCCCGGTCTCGAAACGCCGACAGTTGGCGCGCCAGGTAGGGGCCTGCTGCGTGTTGACGAACAGCTTCCCGTCAAGCTCCAGATGGGCAGTCTCCAGCAACCTCTCCGACCCGGGACGGTGCTCCGTTTCGGGAGTCTTGAGTTCATGTCCTTCGACGGCAGCTACGACATGATACTCCTTCCACCGCCGCGCGAAAACGACAATGGCGGCCGACAGCCCGACCGCCGGCGGCGGAATCGACGACGTCTTCCCCGCGTAGAGGAAGAACAACATTCGAGCTCGCCCCGTCCTCTCCCCCGCCAACGGAGGAGGAGGCGGGGCAACCAAGGCCAAGCGGGAGGCCGCGCCTCGTCGGCTGTCGAGCGAGTCGACGGCCTCAGCGCCCCAACGGGGGCGCGTCGGGCATCGACCTCGCGTTTGAGACGAAGGCGAGCGCCGTCTCCCCGCGACACGCCAATCCCGAGCAAGCGGACGACGCCAGCGCGCTCGCGGAAAGCTTGTTGGGCGTCACCCTCGTACCTGAGACAACGGTGCAGTCAGTCCCCGACGTGACTTCATCGCCGCTCGTCGACCAAAAGGTACCGACCGATTCCCATCCTACGTTATTTGGATTCATCCTCAACCCGCCTAGCGACCTAGCCTTGGCGGGCGCTCTCGTAGAGGCGAGTTCAAACCCTCTGGGGTTTCGCATGCGGTCGCCTTGGGACCGGCTGACAGACGTCTCGACCTACGGGCCCTCTGGGTCCGAGGAAGATGACAACCCCAGCATCTGTTGGGATTTATCTGGACTTGGCAACCCCAGTGCCATGCGGGACTTCATGACCGCATGTGACCACTGCCTCTCCGACTGTTCCGACGGTAGCCGCAGCCTCGACGACGAGGACTGCGGCCCGAGCCGTGAATGTTTCCACGTCGATCTAGGGGGTCCCTCCGAAGGCAATCATCTCGGCATGCCGGAGGACGGTGATCTCCCTAGGCCGGTGCCTCGCGCTGACATCCCGAGGGAGCTAGCTGTGGTCCCCGTTCTGGCGAGGGGTCACGACCCACAGCTCGAGCAAGTCCGCGGGGCACAGGCCAGGTTCGACGAGGGAGCAGGAGCGCTTGAGCCAATCCGCCGGGACGTCGGGCAGGCATGGGCGGGCCAACCCCCCGGCCGGAGACATACGTCACCTGCCCCAGGGTTTCCAGCACCGCGTCGCCGACGACGCCAGGGTCAGGCCGCCACCCGCATCTAGTGGCGTCGGCCAGAACCTGGCTGCAGCAGCGATGCTTCTCCGCGCGATGCCGGAGCTATCAACCACCGAGGGTCGGCGAATCCAAGGGGAGCTCAAGAATCTCCTGGAAGGCGCTGCGGTCCGACGGGCCGAGAGCTCTGCCTCCCGAAGGCAGGGATACCCCTCGGAACCTCATGCCGCGACTTCCCGATTCATGCGGGAAGCCTCGGTCTACACCGGGCGCACGCGCAACACCGCGCCTGCGGCCCCGGGCCGCCTCGGCAACGAGCACCATCATCGCGACCGTCGGGCCCACCTCGACGAGAGGGTGCGCCGAGGCTATCACCCCAGGCGTGGGGGACGCTACGACAGTGGGGAGGATCGGAGTCCCTCGCCCGAACCACTCGGTCCGCAGGCCTTCAGCCGGGCCATCCGACGGGCACCGTTCCCGACCCGGTTCCGACCCCCGACTACTATCACAAAGTACTCGGGGGAGACGAGACCGGAACTGTGGCTCGCGGACTACCGCCTGGCCTGCCAGCTGGGTGGAACGGACGACGACAACCTCATCATCCGCAACCTCCCCCTGCTCCTCTCCGACACCGCTCGCGCCTGGTTGGAGCACCTGCCTCCAGGGCAGATCTCCAACTGGGATGACCTCGTCCAAGCCTTCGCCGGCAATTTCCAGGGCACATACGTGCGCCCCGGGAATTCCTGGGACCTCCGAAGCTGCCGGCAGCAGCCGGGAGAGTCTCTCTGGGACTACATCCGGCGATTCTCGAAGCAGCGCACCGAGCTGCCCAACATCACTGACTCAGATGTCATCGGCGCGTTCCTTGCCGGCACCACCTGCCGCGACCTGGTGAGTAAGTTGGGTCGCAAGACCCCCACCAGGGCGAGTGAGCTGATGGACATCGCCACCAAGTTCGCCTCTGGCCAGGAGGCGGTCGAGGCTATCTTCTGAAAGGACAAGCAGCCCCAAGGCCGCCCATCGGAAGATGCTCCCGAGGCGTCTACTCAGCGCGGCGCCAAGAAGAAAGGCAAGAAGAAGTCGCAAGCGAAACGCGACACCGCCAACACGGACCTTGTCGCCGCCGCCGAGTACAAGAACCCTCGGAAGCCCCCCGGAGGTGCCAACCTCTTCGACAAGATGCTCAAGGAGCCGTGCCCCTATCACCAGGGGCCCGTCAAGCACACTCTTGAGGAGTGTGTCATGCTTCGGCGCCACTTCCACAGGGCCGGGCCACCCGCGGAGGGTGGCAGGGCCCGCGACGACGACAAGAAGGAAGATCACCAAGCAGGAGAGTTCCCCGAGGTCCGCGACTGCTTCATGATCTACGGTGGGCATGCGGCGAATGCCTCGGCTCGGCATCGCAAGCAAGAGCGCCGGGAGGTCTGCTCAGTGAAGGCGGCGGCGCCAGTCTACCTAGACTGGTCCGACAAGCCCATCACCTTCGACCAAGCTGATCACCCCGATCACGTGCCGAGCCCGGGGAAATACCCGCTCGTCGTCGACCCCGTCGTCGGCGACGTCAGGCTCACCAAGGTCCTTATGGACGAGGGCAGCAGCCTCAATATCATCTACGCTGAGACGCTCGGGCTCCTGCGCGTCGATCTGTCCTCCGTCCGAGCAGGTGTTGCGCCCTTCCACGGGATCATTCCCAGAAAGCGCGTCCAGCCCCTCGGACGACTCGACCTTCCCGTCTGCTTCGGAACGCCCTTCAACTTCCGAAGGGAGACCCTGACGTTCGAGGTGGTCGGGTTCCGAGGAACCTACCACGCGGTACTGGGAAGGCCATGCTACGTGAAGTTCATGGCCGTCCCCAACTACACTTACCTGAAGCTCAAGATGCCGGGCCCCAACGGGGTCATCACCGTCGGCCCCACGTACAAGCACGCGTTCGAATGCGACGTGGAGTGCGTGGAGTACGCCGAGGCCCTCGCCGAGTCCGAGGCCCTCATCGCCGACCTGGAAAGCCTCTCCAAAGAGGTGCCAGACGTGAAGCGTCATGCCGGCAACTTCGAGCCAGTGGAGACGGTTAAGGTCGTCCCCCTCGACCCCAGTGGCGACGCCTCCAAGCAGATCCGGATCGGCTCCGGGCTCGATCCCAAATAGGAAGCAGTGCTCGTCGACTTTCTCCGCGCGAACGCCGACGTCCTCGCGTGGAGTCCCTCGGACATGCCCGGCATACCGAGGGATGTCGCCGAGCGCTCGCTGGATATTCGGGCCGGAGCCCGACCCGTCAAATAGCCTCAGCGCCGATTCAACGAGGAGAAGCACAGAGCGATAGGCGAGGAGATCCACAAGCTAAAAGAAGCGAAAAGCGTCAAGCTCAACCCTGAAAGGTGGGTCCTCGGGGTGCCCCAAGGCATGGTCTTGGGGTTCATCATCTCCAAGCGGGACATCGAAGCCAACCCGGAGAAGATCCCGACCATCGCACAGCACCCCGAGCCCTTGCTGGGGGCACCCGGGGGCTACACGCGCCCCCGGGAAAGGCCGCTTGTCATCGCCGACGTTCTGGAGCCCGGAACGTACAAGCTGGCCGGCGGTCAAGGCGAGGTCTACGGCAACGCTTGGAACATCCGACAACTACGTCGCTTCTACCCTTAAGATGTTTTCAAGCTGTTCGTATACCTCGCTCCCACACAAGTCTCAGTCGTCAAGGAAGGGTCGACCTCGCCTCGGCAGAGCCCGACCCTCCCTCGGGGGCTAAAAAGGGGGAACCCCTCTGCGTCAAGATTGGGTGTACCTCTCCGCATCCAAAATTTTCGATCAAAAAGGCTTTTGCGTTCTCCCGGCTATGTCAGAAGCAGGGCCCCAAGGAGCGAACGTGGGTGCATGTAAGTGGCAAGGCCGACTGAGCCGAGGAACTCCTATGCCTCCGGGTTAGGGACACCTCACTCATCACCCGCCACAAAAAATGACCCCTACTCGGGAAGCCACCCTATTATTGACAGGCAAAGCCGGACACGCAAAATAAAAGGAAGAAGAGTACGACTTCATGCAATGAAAACAAAGTGTTCAGGCCTCAGCGGCCGCAGGAAGACACACGCGCATCCAACAGAAACTGTTCCAACAGAGTTAGGCGTCGCCTTGGGAAGGAGCCGCGCCTTCAGCTCCGTCCCCGCCTTCGGTAAGGTCCATCTCGGCTTCCGGCGACGGCGCAGGGGGGAGGATCTCCGCCTCAAAGGTGGTCGCCAGCACGGCGCTCGGACCCGCGGCGACCGCGTCGAGCCGCTGGACTTCTGCCAGGGCAGCTTCGTCTTCGTCAGGAAGACAATACCCCTCACTAACCCGCTCCAGGTCCACAACGTAGTGGGAAGCAAGCACGGCGAAGGCCCGCCTGACGCCGTGGTGTAGCGCCTCGCGGAGTCTGTCGCGCGCGTGATCACCCAAGGCTTGAAGGCGGCTTTGAGGGGAGCTTCTTGAGGGGACGTCACCGGAGCCAAGGATCCGATAAACGTCCGAGACGGCTTCGGACACGGCCGCGAGGTCGGCCTCCCTCTGCTCGGCAGCCCCGGCAAGCGCCTCGGCAAGCGCCTTGGCGGACTCATCAAGGGCGGACTCGAGCTCTGCGAACAGCCAGAAGAAGGATCTCAAACACAAGTAGAGAAAACAAACAAGAACAAGAACCAAGGATGGCCAAGGCGTACCTCCGGCTCGGGCACGCTGCTCCGAGGCCGCGACCTGGGCTGCGGCTAAGTCGGCTGCGAGGGTTTTGGCCTGGCTTTCGGCCTCGGCAGCCCGGCCCCGAGATTGGTCCCGCTCCTCGACGACCTGGACGAACTCCGACTGCTGCCGTTGCGCCTCTGCGCGCGCCACGGCCGCCTCCGCGCGCGCCGCTGCCGCCTCGGCTCTCAGGTTGGTGCAGAGCAGTTGGAGGTCTGCTACCTCGGCACCCTGCTGAGAAAGGCGTGCAGTAGCCCCGGCGAGCGAGGATCTCAGGGATCGCAGCGAGCCCCAGACATCGACCTCGTGGCGGATGAACGACGACTTGGCGGCGCTCCGATCCATCAGATCCTGGGGGAAGGAAACGGGGCGTCACGAAGAACGCCTTTGTCACAGAAAAGAAAAGGTATGCCTGAAACCGTTACCTGGAGGATTTTGGGGACGTCCCTGCAGAAAACCTCCAGCGACGACCGGAGCGACCCCACCGTTGCTTCAGCACACTCGCGGAGCTCATCCCAGGACCGGTCCTCCCGTTCATCGTCGAGAATGAGGACGGGGTCTGAGGCCTCGCGGGTCCGGAACCGGAGCAACTGGCGCCGGACCTCGGGGCTCCGCCGCACAGCGATGAGGCTGCCGCCCGGCGGGACGGATCGCGCCTCCACGCCCACCTCTTCCAAGGCACCAGGCGCCGACGCATCAGCCGTCTCGACGCTGGCAGCAACCGGTCGCTCTCCGACTGGGACGGCGGCGACTTCGGTAGCGGCCAGGCCTGGGCAAAAAGAACCGGAACCGAGGAACCGAACCGAAATAACCGAGAACCGGAACCGAACTAACCGAACCGAAGGAACCGTTATGAAATTCGGTTCTGGTTTTTTGAGAAACGAAATAAATGAGATATTTTCGGTTCTGCACTCCAAGGAACCGAAAGAACCGAAAAACCCAAAAGTATTAGATTCAATTTGTTACATGTGTTTGTAACTTCGGATGTTGTGTTATCGACTTATGTTGAACCTCTAATCATCCATATATTATCTATGAAATTATAGTCATTGTGCACTTGTCGTTATTTGTGGGGAGATGTTGCTGAAATTACTCACAAAAGTTGTCGTTATTCATAATTTTAGAGTGGTTGTTACAGTTCGGTTAGAACCGAGGAACCGAACCAAAGAACCGAGAACTGAACTAGTCGGTTCTGATTTCTTTATCTTACTATTTCGGTTCTAGTTTTTGAAGAACCGAATTTCTACAAGAACCGAGGAACCGAACCGAACCGAAGAACCGAATGCCCAGTCCTAGTAGCGGCAGGCACCGGCATGGCCGGCACGTCCGGTGGGCTCGGGACCACGTCAGCGTCAGCCGCCTCCCCTATCACGATGACCGCCTCGGCAGAAGAGCCAGCCTCGGAAACCTGCTCCACGGCGACAGGTGCCGCCCGAGCCCCCTGCAGTGGAACGCCTTGCGAGAGGGTCGGCTGAACGACAAGGCCCGGAGCGGCGCTGGCCGCACAGGCCGGCGTCGTCTTAAGGGCCTTCCGGGGTGCCAGGTCGGTCAGGCCATGGCTTCGCTTGCTGAGGGAAAAAGAAAAATCACGGCCGGGACATATGAATGGAAAGCCGGGACGAAGACATTCCAAGATACTTACCCACCTGCCTGGGGGGAAGTCTCTTGGATCCCGGCTCCCGGAACAGCCGACGAGGTCCGCTTCGCCGGCAACTTCGGCGCCACCCTTGCTTTGGACGCCCGGGGAGCAGATTGCCTAGACATTGTCACGGTGGCTTGAGGGTCACCTCCCTGTGCTGCCGGCGCGAGCGGCGGCTCTCGGGGAGCAGACGCCCTAGCCTGGCCCCCCGAAGTCACCTCAGCTCCTCCAGCCGAGGGGTCAGGTGCCCTCTCGAGTTGCCCCCGCACCTCGGGTCGGGACCCCGACGCCCCGACTCCGGGGACTGACGGCGTCAGCCCGCTCGGGGGCTGGCTTGATGGCTCCTGGCCAAACCCCAAGCCGGGGCTGAGGCCAAGACGGGCGGCCATGTCATCCTCCTCGTCATCATCATCGTCGTCGTCGTCGTCGTCGGGCATTTCCGGCGACGGCTCCCTCGGGAGTCCCTCCCTCTCCTGCTGGCGATGGAGCTTTTCCAAGGCGTCTCGAGCCCGCCTCCGCTCACGGGCTTGGGCCTTCTCCGCGTCCTTCTTCCTCTTCTTCTCCTCCGCGGCGACCCGCCACGCTGCTCGGTCCACCGCATCCTGCGGGACCCGTGGCAGGGAAGGCTTGTGCCACCCCACCTCCTGAAGAAGGGGGGAAAAACCCCGATCGTAAGAACCAGGAGCAACCCAGTGTATGAAGAAGGAAGGAGCGAACACTCACCAGAGTCACGCACCCTTGGTCGGGGCGCATCAAAAGCTGGGAGAAGGCGTGAGGGTCTGGCTTCCCCAACGCGACGGACACCCGCCATTGGAGGGCGTCGAAGGGAAGAGGATCAGGGGACATCCGCGAGCCCACCCAGTCAGCCTCCGGGGTCATCTCCCAAAGCGACAGCCGTCGCTCCACCAAGGGAAGCACCCTCCGACGGTGGATGGCGGCAACCACTCCCGCAGCGGTGAGTCCCCCCTTCCGCGACGCCTCCAAGGCCTGGAGAAGGGGTTCGAGGTTCTTCTGTCTTTCGTGCGGGGTCCCGTAGCGCCAAGCGTCGGTGGCGGTGGTGACTACTCGCTGGGAGAACGGCGGGAGCAACTCGCCGTCGTTCCGGAGGTAGAACCACCGGCGCTGCCACCCCTTGTTCAAGGACACGAGGATGGCAGGAATATACTGCGACGCCCGTGACTGCCTCAACAGGAGGGTGCAGCCGCCGGCCCGCACCGCTGCGCGGACTTTCCTCTCCCCCGTCGGCGAGGCGAAAAGCTCCGCGAAGAAGAGATGGGTCCACAAATCCCAATGGGGGGCGATCCCCAAATACCCCTCGCACACCGCTACGAAGATAGCAGCCTGCGAGATGGAGTTGGGGGTGAGGTTGTGCAACTCCACCCCATAGTGGTACAGGATCGCCCGCATAAAGCGGCCCGCCGGCACACCAAATCCCCGCTCGTGGAAGGAGACGAAGCTCACGATGTACCCCGGCGGTGGGGATGGAGCGGCTCCGCCCACGGGAGGAATCCATTCCGGTCGCTGCTCATCGGTGAGAGGGCGAAGCAAACCCTCGCCGACCAGATCCTCCAGATCGCTCGCCGTCACCGTGGAAAAGGGCCATGGATCGCGCGGCGAGATGATGGTCACCCGGTCATCCATCACCGAGCGGAAGGGATGGCGGCGCAAGGGGCAGGAAGGGCGGTTTTCTCTTCTCTAGCTAAAGTCTCTCGGGTTGCGAAAACCTAAGAGGGAGGCAGGAAGTGGAGCAAAGAACCGTCACCAGACCCTCTCCCAGGTATATAAAGACCAAGGCGAGACCGTTTCCAACGTTCCGCCCGGACCGGATGCGGGATTCAAAAAACGCGAAACAAGCCGTTCCTCGAACGGCCCGGGCACGCGCAATGGCCGCCCCGCCAACCACTCGCCCCGTCGCATTAACTCCGCGGCGGGACAGGCGGCGTTTCTGGCAGGAGCAGCGGGCGACGCTTCGCCTTCGCCGTAATAACCGCGCCAAAAAAGGTATGCCGCGTCGTTCGATTTTGTATCCTTTTCCTTTTTTCCTATTTCTCTATCTCTTGCAACAGGGACCGGGAAAGGGGGATACCCCGAAAAGGATCCTTCCCCGTGAAGGAACCAGGCTCCGAGCCTCCTTACTGATCAGAGGTTCGAAGGCTGGCCCCCCGAAGGGTTCAACAGTCGCCTCAGATCGCGTGGGCCCTACACCCACTACTGGTCAGAGGTTCGAAGGCCGGCCCCTCGAAGGGTTCCACGGCCGCCTCAGGCTACTTGGGCTCCGCGCCCATTACTGATCAGGGGTTCGAAGGCTGGCCCCGGAAGGGTTCACAGCCGCCTCAGACGCCGAGCGAGGGATGACCAGGGGTACGTTCGATACATAACCAAGGCTCGGGCTGCGCTCCCGAGGTACCCTAGGACATTTCCGAGACCAGCGGGAGCGATCTTGTAATGGAATCCCATCAGAGGGAGGCATCGAGCCCTCGGACCCCGTCGCCAGGGGACCGGGTCCGGCAGATCACCCGCAGGTACTTTTGGGCGTGCCTCCGGGCCCCTAGCCGACCCCTAACGAACGGGGCACGGACGTCCACTCGGATTACCCGCTTGCAGCTCACTGGAGACACCATGTTCGGCGCCCAGCGAGGGCAACATGGCGCTTTCCCCCCCTCCTCCTTGCGGAAAGGCGACGCAGGGGCGTATGTAAAAAAAGCCGAGTCTGTCCCTGATCGCCCTCTCGCCCTGTGCAGAGGCTCGGGGGCTGCTCTCGCAAACCCGGCTCCGGCCGAACCGTTGACAACGTCAACATACCAGCCCGAGAACTTGGGCCCCGACCGTGCACCCGGGCTACGGCCAGTTCGCATGAGGGAACAACTAGACCAGCCGAAGCATTACGCGAGGCATTAAGACCTCGAAGGAGTGAAACCACTCCTCACTACTACAGATCATGCTATATGAGACGGTTAATTTTCAGTTATTAAGACGCTTATGAAGTGTCCAATTTTGATGGAGTCGCAAAAGATGTTCCACATTTAAGATGGTTATAAACCGTCTTAAAAGATATTATATAAGACAGTTTTTTATTTATAACCGTCTGAAAAAGGTATTTGTTTAAGTCATTTTGTCCGATAAACCGTCTGAAAAAGGTATTTGTTTAAGTCATTTCGTCTGATAAACCGTCTTGAATTAGGTTTTTTTTAAGACACTGCTTCTAAAGAATCGTAGAGAATACAAACATTAAACGTCATAAAGTATTTATCAAACCGTCTCGAATATCCTACAATAATAGACGATTACAATATGAAAACCATCTTATTTAGGTGACTAATAATAGACGTTTTAGAAACCGTCTTATTTAGGAGACTGATATTAGACATTTTAGTAACCATCTTATTAAGATTTAAACGAAATGACTTACACGGCGGTACATTCTTCAATTCATAAATATTTTTTCAGATATCATGTTATAATGATTTGAAAGAGAAATATACATACACATATATTAAACAATATTATAATTAATATAATATAAATAAGTACCATTCAATATATCATAAATAAACATTGTCAAACAACACATACATAAGTGTACTCTAAATCTAAACTAAAATACAACTGTTTGCACTAATGTTAAGCCTAACTTTATATGAATTAAAGTCTCCACACTTTTAGGACCACCAAATTTGAATTCCATTCTATGTTTTCCTGTACAACAAATAGGAGAAAACTAGACATAGCATGCAAAAACTCCAAGTAGCACGTCGATGACCTCGAAGATGCCCTTGTGCTTCTCCCAGTTCTTGATCACTCCTACACACCCGGTGTTCCTCCCGCCGGTCACCATGACCACGTTGCCGACGTCAAACTGAAGAAAACACCAATGGGAACAAATATGACCCCGACGATGAAGAAACACGATCACCGGAATGTTATAGCAAACCTACAGGCAGAGAAGGATTTCCATTTAATCAGAACACTCATGAACCAGAAGCACAAATTATCAGTCACTTACCCAGGTGACCACATCGGTCTGCCAGTTTGAAGATGTAGTGTACTGTAATCCTCCAAGAAAGATAACAATGATCTTTTCTTTATGTCCGTGTAACCCTAAGACACATATTTCTGTTAGTTCCAACTGCCAATATCTAGAACAGAGCAAAAACCTGGAAAAGCTGAACGTGAAAGCAACTTACAACTGCCTTCGCAAGTGCTTTGACAAGCAAGTCAGCTGCAGACAGACTGGAAGAGCTTAGCAACTGCTCTGCTTGCTGCCTGAAGATAGGAATAACACTGCACGACACACATCCACATTCTTAATGACAAATCAATAAACAAAAGAAACATGATTGTCCCAAAATGATGATGGAAATATCTTACCTGTCTGACACACTCGCAATGGCATCTGCAGCTTCACTGCCAGCAGATTGTGCTACATCAGTAGGTTGTGGCGCAGAGATATGCTTAAATTTAACCCCAGGCTCCCTTTCTAGTCTGCTGACACTGTGCTTATATCTGGGCTCATAAAGCATGACAGCAACACCAGTATTACCTGAAAATCAAATGATTGCCAAGGTTATTAAATCGAAGAAGAATTCACATACTTCACGCTGCGCTTGCGCTACATCTCCATGCAAGGCACGGGATCCAGGAATCAAACCAGAAATATACAGTCTTGCGCTACATCTCCATGCAAGGCGAGGTCTCGTGGAAAAAGCTGCCCTTGTAATATCTCAACCTCATTTCATATCTGTCAGCAGTTCAAGTTAGATGGAAAGAAAAAATTATTACTGCAGAATAGCTTATATTATTACTTGCACATTGCACTATAGCTGATAGTAGTCAAATACATAAACTTAAATTTCTCAACAATAGTTCCTTTTTATTATATCTGAGAGCATAGTAGCTCTTTCGCTAATACATAGATTACCCCTATACTAATTTCTCAGGTCAGAGCAGCAGATTATATAGCAATTTCTAGGAACTACCATACAATTTTCATATCAGAAATTCTAGCGATGAGTATGAAGATCTGTGACAAGGTATTTATTCACATGCTGGGTTTTCTGCTTCTTTTAGTCGGTTTGGGCAGAGGAAATTTCAGATGCTACAGGTAAACTGGAGCCTGTCAGGCTACATAAGTACTATAAATGAAACACGTTCTCAAGAAAATAACACAAAGTAAAATGTGATTTTAAAGTGCTGAAAGCAATGATCTCTGTAGAGGGATGTAGCAAACTAGCAAATCAACACAGTATTGAGGTCACTGATGGTCACACAAACATTTGCTGCTGGTCGAGGCGTGTTGGCTCCAAGGTTCTGTCAAAATTGGAAACGCTAAGTGCCTAGCAAATTAATAAGCATCTACCAGATTTTCGCATTCATGCCTTCAACACAGAATCGCGACAACACATGTACCACTATCTTGTCTTGCATACAAAAGCAGCCAACTTGAAAGAAAACAGAATACTGTGCAGAATAGAAAGGCATGGATCAGCTAAAGTAATGACCTAATAAAAAAAAGGGTAACGCAACTTCCTTGTTAAAGAAAAGACTTTTACGCTGTAAGTGCGCTCTTTTCCCCATGACGAGTAGGATAGCAACTTCCTTGTTACAATAGAACAGTACAGGAGAAAAGGAGATGCTTATCATTCAAACCTGAATGTCTCCTTCACTGTAAGCTCTCCTCGAAGATCACCTCATCGGCCCTCTCAAACGACGCCCCCACCTCGTCGGGCGCCACAATCCGGATCGACACCTAGTCCTATGTACTACATGCTAAAACTTGGAGAAAAATCTAGATGCATATGTGATGTCCATCAAATATATGAAAGTAGGATGATATCATTCTAAATTACCATTATATATCTCATAAATAAACATTGTGAAATAGCTCATGCATAAGCATACTCTATATCCAAACTAAAATACTAATTGACAAATTTGGTAATCAACTGTTTGCGCTATCGTTGTGCCTAACTAAATATATATGAAATCAAGTCTCGACACTGGTGTGGCCATTCCATCTTTTCCTGTACAACAAATAGGAGAACACAATAATTATTAGTTAGACACAGATGAACACCTCACAATGTGGCATATGATGTAAAAGGTTATATGAATGTAACATCTTACCTAGGAAGCCATGCTAGATTTAGTTATATGAAGCACCCTCAACCCTGCATGATCCACTAATGTCTATCACCTCATTCATGAAGAAGTCGAGCAACCGTTCTCGGACATGCACAAAAACATGTAGACAACAGCATAACGATTAATTGTTTTATTCATAACTCACAAAATATGCATCCAAAAATAGTAAACTAGGACTTTCTGGAAAGCTTAGAAAGTCCTCTATGAGCTAGTTTGGGAGCTATAAACCCGGAGAGGATTGGAGAGGATAAATTCCCTTTTTTATTCAATTTTAAATAAGAAGGAGAATTTAGCCTCTGGAATCCTCTCCGGTTTTGTGGCTCCCAAACTTGTCCTATAACTCTTATATTATCATCACAACATGATTCAACAGTTTGAATGGTCAAACAGTGCTAAACTTTAATTCTGTCCAGATTTGGACAGAATTCGGCTCTTCACTTCAAAAATCCATAACTGGAGTTTCATAAATCCAAATCAGGTGATCCTAGACTTTTTAGAAAGCTAATAGAATTGTCTATAATTCATTTATAATCATCTCAAAGTGATTCAATGTGTATCGAAGTCAGTTAATACAAACAAACATTGCTGTCCAGATTTGGATAGATTCAGAGATACTAACTCAAACAGCTGTAACTTAATTTATAGATCACCAAAAAGGGTGATCCAAAATTTGTTGGAAAGCTTAAGAAAAGTACTACAATTATCCTATAATTACTAAGAGCTAATTCTCAGTTTAACTTGGACAAACAAGGTCATTTTCGAAATCAGTACAGAATCTGGACAGATTCTGAAACTGGACTTGGAAAAATCATAACTCCTAAACTACTGAACCTATGGTCATGCAATTTTTACACAAGAAAGATAAAAAGATTATCTACAAGTTTTATATATTACATTTCTACAGAAAACACGGTTTACTTTACTTAACTAGCCACGTCATAAAATTGGACATGCAGTCCAAACAGCAAGAACTCTAACTTAGATCTTATTTAACTTCTACACTTATCATGCTTTTAACATTTAGAACACTCAACACTTTATCTTTAGTAGAACTAAAACCACATAATACAACAAGGCATTCATGTCACCATACATTAGAAATTCACTCAACCACCAATAAATCTTGTCGGCAAAGCGCTATAAGTACTAAACGTTGTTTTTACATTATTAACTTGATCACTCAATTCATATACAATAACCAAATCATTTATACTTGAGAAATACCCTTACCAAAGTACTCTGCGTACAATCCACTTACAAGCATCATGCATATCTCTAATTAGTTTCATAATACAATACATACTCGCCTTAATTCTAACTTATGCCATATCACACAATGGCATACATATTTATCGACACTCTTCACACCATAAACTACATTTTAACTTAATCTTTATTATCGAACGACGCATCTCCTTTATTTTTCTCATCACCTCGCACATACAAACACATCAACTAAATCACAATGAGTAAAATACACATCAAACAACCTGGCAGAATCAAACTCGGGTCGCATGCCGTCTATTCGCTCAGACATTTCATCGCATTGGTGAAGCGCGAGGCACAACGTCGACGGTAGCTGCGGTTAACGACACACAACGGTTCAACATTTTATCAAGCACTAGGGATGCGGAAAACAATAGGCTACTAGCGAGGGGCTCACCGGGGTTCGACGTCCTCGCAACCAGGGCTGCAGATCGGGTCGGCACGTGCTGCGATATTCCGTCGAACACGTCGAGGGCGCGACACGATGGGGTTTCATGGCTGTTGCTGTTGTACCGCGGCCGGGCATGAGGATAATCTGCGCAGGGCCAATCAGCAAGATTCGAGCAGGGATAGATGGAGCAGAGTTAGCGCTTGACAAACCTAGGGCAGGAGCAACCGGCCATCCAACGCAGGGGGCAGAGGTGAGCACCAGGGAGGGCAGCACAGCCAGCATCCATGGAAGAAGACTCAGCCACCAGGAATAGGAAGGGGCAGCAGCCAGAGGATGAGGGCGAGGGGAGATAGGAGACGGGTGGCCCGACGGCGTCCATGGCTGGGGCAGGGCGAGCTCAGCGACGGCGCCCTGGCAAGAGGAGATTGGGGAGCTCCTGCGCCATGGGAGATGGTGGTCGGCACTGGCGTTCAGGAGCAGTAGCGGCTGGTGGAGCAGCAGCGGCATTTCCGGCGTTGGGGACGAGGGCGCCAGGGGAGGGAGCACGACGTGCTGCAGGAAGGGGCGGCACCATCCACGGGAGAGGGGCCGCGCAGGGAGGGATCCAGGGGGAGCCGCCATGGGAGGGGCAGGGAGAGGAGCGCCCAAGTGGTGGTTGCCGCAGGGATGAACACCAGGAAAGAGGATGGCGTGAGGGAGTTCGGCTAGAGCTTGAGGAAGAGATGGGGATGAAGGAGAAATGATGTCCGTAGCTTCTAGGAAATAATGGGCCGCGTGGATAAGGAGTAGAGGAGCTTGAGCGGTGGAGAAGATAAGAGAAAAAATTAGATTTTTCCTTCTCCAACATTTCACAAAAGAACATATAGGTAATTTAGTTCTAGGATTTGAATCCAAATGAGATGTAAACAGACCCATCAAAATAATATAAATTTTGATGTTTTTGGACTGCGCTTACAATGGGAGGTATTTTCGGACCAGACAAATTTCCACAGTTGTAGATAGTGAAATAGATTAATTACGAGTACTCAGTTCGGTTCTAGTTATATCGGTCCGTTTTAATTTTGCATCAATATTGTTGTCGTCGAGTTTCTAATAAAATTTGCTTAGGACAACAAACACAAGAGTGGGTCGAGATTCCAAATTCAAATTCTCTTAATCCATAAATTTTAAATGGATACTAGACTCAACATTTCGCAAAATAAATACGCGAGATTGATGCGACATAAAAAATGTGATCCTTTCGGAAGCGACCTCACGTATCGTTCACATGGGCGAGAGGTTGTGCGTTGTCCAGACACTGGTTAGCACCTGCCACACGCCATGATGCCAGGCCACATAAAGACATGTGCAACGCAAGCGTAAAAGAATTTCAGATGAAGTTTAAGAAACCAGATCCGATTTCTAGAATTAAAGTTTGGGCAAGACGTTGATGGCTTAACTCAAACAATACTAGATTCGATGTTCCGAAAATTACCAAAGTCTAAATTTTGCCAAATAAATTAGGACAATTTAGACAGATGGAGACAGAGACGATATCAAAATCGTGAAAAACGAGGATGATTAAAATTTAGTGACCTTTACATTTACAGCTATTACGTGTTAAAGTCCGCACTCGTGGTCGAGCAGACGATAAACACCCGGGGTGTTACACCCACTAACATCTAAGACAATTCTTATAGTCTAAACGACTCTAATAATATCTTTATTTGAGATGGTTTCATATACAAAAGTGTCTAATATGCTAACCAAAATCTAAGACAATTCTTGCAATCTTAATGACTCAAAAGGTATATTGATTTGAGACGGTTTTCAATAACAATCCGTCTTAAATCAATATAAGACATTTCTTAGTATGTAACTGTCTCAAAACACTTGTTTATTAAAGACGGATCTCCAACAAACCGTCTTAACTTACTCAGCACCATATGATAAAAGACGGTTCTATAAAATACATTGATATATGTCTTAAAATGTGCGTCTTAAATAAGTATATTTCTAGTAGTGCCTCCGAGGCCTCGGGGGCTACACCCGGCGGGTGCGCTCGCGCGCACCCACCGGAACAAAATGCAACCGAGAAAGGCTGGTCCCCTTGCAAAAAAGTGCGACGAAAGCCTCCAAGCGAGTGCTAACACTCCCTTCGAGGCTCGGGGGCTACTGTCGGGGACCATAATTAGGGGTACCCTCAAGACTCCTAATTCCCAGCTGGTAACCCCCATCAGCATAAAGCTGCAAAGGCCTGATGGGTGCGATTAAGTCAGGGATCAGTCCATTCGAGTGACTCGATCATGCCTCGCCCGAGCCTAGCCTCGGACAAGGGCAGCCGACCCCGAAGGGTTTCCGTCTCGCCCGAGGCCCCCCTCCGATGGCGAACGTATTTCCGGCTCGCCCATGGCCCTGCCTTCGCT
The DNA here is from genome assembly GCF_902167145.1 of Zea mays. Lineage (NCBI taxonomy): Eukaryota > Viridiplantae > Streptophyta > Magnoliopsida > Poales > Poaceae > Zea > Zea mays. The sequence continues at coordinate 23,392,584 of NC_050099.1, read as the reverse complement.
AAGAAGCAACCCTGACTAAATCGCCGCACCGACCGACCAAATCGCAGGAGCATTTAACGCAAAGGTGGCCAGACACCTTTACCCTGACGCACGCCCCCCGGCAGAGCCGAAGTGACCGCCGTCACTTCGCCGCTCCACTAACCGGCCTGACAGAAGGACAGCACCGCCTGCGCCACTCCGACTGCGGTGCCACTTGACAGAGTGAGGCTGACAGGCAGTCAGGCCCGGCCGCAGGCACCCTAGGAAGTTCCGCTTCGCCCGACCCAGGGCTCGGACTCGGGCTCAGCCCCTGAAGACGGCGAACTCCGCTCCGCCCGACCCAGGGCTCGGACTCGGGCTCAGCCCCTGAAGACGGCGAACTCCACTCCGCCCGACCCAGGGCTCGGACTCGGGCTAAGCCCCGGAAGACGGCGAACTCCGCTCCGCCCGACCCAGGGCTCGGACTCGGGCTCAGCCCCTGAAGACGGCGAACTCCGCTCCGCCCGACCCAGGGCTCGGACTCGGGCTAAGCCCCGGAAGACGGCGAACTCCGCTCCGCTCGACCCAGGGCTCGGACTTGGGCTCAGCCCCGGAAGACGACGAACTCCACTCCGCCCGACCCAGGGCTCAGACTTGGGCTCAGCCCCGGAAGACGACGAACTCCACTCCGCCCGACCCAGAGCTCAGACTTGGGCTCAGCCCCGGAAGACGACGAACTCCGCTTCGCCCGACCCTAGGGCTCGGGCTCCGCCCTGGCCTCAGCCGACGGTCTCCGCCTCACCCAGGGACTCGGACTCGACCTCGGCCACGGAAGACAGACTCGACCTCGACCTCGGAGGAGCCTCCACATCGCCCAACCTAGGGCGCGGACCGACCACGTCGACAGGAGGCGCCATCATCACCCTACCCCGAGCTGACTCAGGCTACGGGGAACAAGACCGGCGTCCCATCTGGCTCGCTCCGCCAGATAGGCAATGATGGCGCCCCGCACGCTCCCTGACGACGGCGGCTCTCAGCCCCCTTACGGAAGCAAGAAGACGTCAGCAAGGACTCGACAGCCCCGACAGCTGTCCCTCCACCAGGCTCCAGCGCTCCTCCGACGGCCACGACACCACACGAACCGGGTGCCAAAACCTCTCCGGCTGCCACGATGGCATGTACTTAGGGCGCTAGCTCCCCTCCGCTAGACACGTAGCACTCTGCTACATCCCCCATTGTACACCTGGATCCTCTCCTTACGCCTATAAAAGGAAGGACCAGGGCCCTCTTACAGAGGGTTGGCCGCGTGGGGACGAGGACGAGACAGGCGCTCTCTTGGGGCCGCTCGCTTCCCTCTCCCGCGTGGACGCTTGTAACCCCCTACTGCAAGCGCACCCGACCTGGGCGCGGGACGAACACGAAGGCCGCGGGATTCCCACCTCTCTCACGCCGATCTCCGGCCGCCTCGCTCCTTCCCCCCTTCGCGCTCGCCCTCGCGCTCGACCCATCTGGGCTGGGGCACGCGGCGACACTCACTCGTCGGCCCGAGGGACCCCCCGGTCTCGAAACGCCGACAATTAGTTTGGTTTCAATTCTGGCTATTCGGTTCGGTTTTTTCGGTTTTCGGTTTATTTTGCCCAAACCTACTAGCTAGAGTGTACATTTGTTGTTGTGGATGCACTCCTATGAACTAAGGGCCATTGTGTATTGATGAACAAAGTTGCTAGTAACGTAGTTTATAAAACCCCTTATGAATTGTGGACAAAGAAGAAAAACTTGTCTAAGGCACCTCTATGTTTGGGGTTGTCCAAAAGAAGTGAGATTATACAATCCAAAGCGGTCACCAAGATTCGCTAAGAAGAAAAAAAAATTAGGATTTGTTTGGAAGCAAATGGAATGTAGAGGACTAGAATCCCTTCCACTTGCTTCCAAATAAGCCCTCAAGGTGTAGTGAGTAAACATGACGCAAAAGGTGGGTTTATATATATTGTTTAACGACATGAACAATGATCTATTTGTGCTATGTACATATATGTAAAGAAAAGATGTTTTACTTTGATAAACAAATCAATTTATGCTACCAAGATTCACTAGGCTTCCATGCATAAACTGATTCATGTCACAAGTCAAGCATTTGACTTCACTACCGGAATCGCGTTCTTTGCCGAGTGTCTAAGACACTCGGCAAAGGCTATTTTACACTCGGCAAAGGCTTTGCCGAGTGTAACACTCGGCAAAGAACACTCGGCAAAGATTTCATCGGCAAAGGGTTCTTTGCCGAGTGCTTTTTTTCGGACACTCGGCAAAGACTTTGTCGAGTGTCAAAAAGCACTCGGCAAAGAAAAACACTCGGCAAATTAAGAATCAAAAAAATTAAAAAAAATAGCAAAACATTTTTTAAATTCTTAGGAACAACTCTCCAATCCTACTCTATTACCGTACCCGTTGCCCTATCATTTTTTACTATTATTTTGAATCAAACTTATATGTTTTGTAAATGGTGAGATTCGAACTCGCAACTCTCTCTCTCGCGCATACCCTCCTATACCACTACACTACTACACCAATTATGTTTATATTACGTTTTCATTCCCCATGTACTATAACAAATTGAGAGTAATTTGATTATTTAAGGCACTAAATGAGTTCATTTGAAAATGTGACCAACTATAAAGTTGCATAACTTTTTGAGATCTAAAAGTTTTATTTTAATAGATTCTACATCCGAGACCGTTTATAAAATTTGAATTTTAAATTTAGAAACTTCACACGAAATTTTCAATGATAAGATGATTTCAAATCAAAAAAGTGTCAACTACAAAGTTTCATTACATTTCAAGACCTACAACTTTTATTTTGGTGGTTTTTCCATCCGATACAGTTTGAAAAATTCAAATTTCAAAATTCAAACATAGTTTTGCATAACAAGATGATTTCAAACTAAAACATTGTCAACTACAAAGTTTCATAACTCTTCAATACCTACAACTTTTATGTTGGTGGTTTTTCCTTTCGAAGTCGTTTTCAAAATTCAAATTTTAAATTTTTTAAATTTAGACGTAGTTTTCGTTGACAATATGACTTCAAATGAAAAAGTTGTCAACTATAAACTTCTATAACTTCTCAAGATATACAAAGTTTATTTTGGTTGTTTGGTAATTTGTTTATCTCAGATGATGGTTCTAACAATATGCACAAATTCTATACGTCTCTCTCGTAGTTTCATAATCTACGAGAGAGATATAGGTTTTATGAACAAATTTATTTTTATTTTGTCATATGAAGAAATGTTCAATATATAAATTGTACATCATGATGAGTTATACAAATTTGTAGTTGAAAACTTTTTTATTTGAATTAATTTACTACTTTAAAATGTGATTTTTAAGTTGTCTTTGCCTAGTGTTGGAGAAAAAACACTCGGCAAAGAGCTCTTTGCCGAGTGTTGTATTTGTGACACTCGGCAAAGAGCCCTTTGCCGAGTGTCAAAAATAAAACACTCGGCAAAGAGCTTCTTCGCTGAATGTTTTCTTTTACCGAGGGTTTTTTGCGTGGCACTCGGCAAAGAGCTCTTTGCCGAGTGCCCGAAATAAAACACTCGGCAAAGAATATGGCACTCGGCAAAGAGCCAAATTCCGGTAGTGCTTGGTGCATCAAGTTGCGTTGAGACACTGTGAAACAAGATGTACACACGCACCGAAGCGGCAAGTAGCTAGGGGAAGGCAAGACTAGAGGAGCACCGATGGTGCAGCTCAGGCATTTGACTTGACGGATTAAGTTCAAACAGTGTAGAACGTGTAGACTGAGGGCATGCACCATGCAGCAAGTAGGGAGTTGACCATGTGGCGCTAATCAAGGGGCCAGGGGTGGTATGACGTCATGGATCCAGTATGAACGACTGTACGAGTACGACGAGGGCGGCCGGTGCCGCGCGCCGCAGATTTTGGGACCCAACAAAGAGGGACGAGCGATGTCGGTGCCAGAGTTAAGACACGCAATTTTCCATTTTCGAATATGAAGTAATAGCTATGTTGTCGAATATTTATCGCATTCTAATTCATTTTTAACTAAACCATAATAAATAAAAAAGAATGTGATAGATAACAAAGAACGGTAATTAAGGATCTCACAGAAAAAAAATCTTCATCGGTCCTAAAATATATTTCCTTTTGATCTATTTTTTCGTCTACATTCTAATGAATAATAATGAATGTATATATACGTATAAGCTATATTTATAAGATAATTAATAAATATGTATTTACTCTAAAACGGATTATATTAGTTTTTGGAACGGAGGAGGGAGTAGCAAGGTTGGGAGATTTGACAAGGGGGGAGATGCCAGGGACGCACGCACGCAAGAAGGACTGAATTTCTATTTACTATTTCCCGCCCGGAACAACAACAACAACAGCAAACCAGTTTGTACTGGAAAGGACTAAAGGAGAGGTCAAGCCGGCGTGGAGTATACACGTAGTCGTAGAGCTAGCAGGTGCAAATACAACAGGGGCAGGGGCAGGGGCAGAGAGAGAGCGCTCGCGCTTGCGCTTTCCAAAAAGGCAAAGCAAGACCGGCCGAGCTAGCCAGGCAACTCCAGCCGTTCTTTCTAATCAGGCCACAAACCACAACCAACAGGTCCCTCTTTTTTTCTTTTTTTTTTGAACGCGGCACAGTATCCAGAGCCACGTACGTACGGTCGTCAAAACAAGTAGTAGTACTACAGGCATCAAGCATTCAAGCATGCAGCCGCATGAAGAAAATATCTAGGGGGTTTTTTGTGTGTGTGTGTGTTCCTGAAGACACCGGAAGGAAAACTATGGAAAAAAGCAAAGGCCAGCAGCAGTGACGTGCGCCGGGCAGTAACGGGTCCGCATATATAACACAGCCGCCGGTGCTGCTTGTGTACAGCGCACGTGCCTGGCACACTCTTGTTTCGCTTTTTAGAGCTTTTGGTCACCAAAAGCTGCGGCGGACTAACAAACGCTATGTTTTTCAGCTAGCTTTTATAAAGGTCGTTTAAGTAAAAACATTCAAAATTGTCGGCGTTTCGAGACAGGGGGTCCCTAAGCCGACGAGTGAGTGTGCTGCGTGCCCCAGCCCAGATGGGTCGAGCGCGTGGGCGAGCGCGAAGGGGGGAGAGGCGAGGTGGCCGGAGTCGAGCGTGAGAGAGGTGGAAGTCCCGCGGCCTTCGTGTTCGTCCCGCGCCCAGGTCAGGTGCGCTTGCAGTAGGGGGGTTACAAGCGTCCACGCGGGTGAGGAAAGCGAGCGGCCCCAAGAGAGCGCTTGTCCCGTCCTCGGTCCCGCGCGGCCAACCTTCTCTAAGAAGGCCCTGGTCCTCCCTTTTATAGTCGTAAGGAGAGGATCCAGGTGTACAATGGGGGGTGTAGCAGAGTGCTACGTGTCTAGCGGAGAGAGAGCTAGTGCCCTAGGTACATGCCAATGTGGCAGCCGGAGAGATCTTGGCACCTTGCTGGCGTGATGTCGTGGCTGTCGGAGGTGCGACGGAGCCTAGCGGAGGGACAGCTGTTGGAGCGGTAAAGTCCCTGCTGACGTCGTCCTGCTTCCGTAAGAGAGCTGGGGGCCGCCGTCGTCACAGAGCTGGTGGAGCGCCATCATTGCCCATCCGGCGGAGCTGGCCGGATGGGATGCCGGTCTTGTTCTCCGTGACCCGAGTCGATTCGGGGTAGGATGATGATGGCGCTCCCTGTTGACGTGGCGGGTCTGTGCCCTAGGCAGGGTGACGTGGGGGCTCCTCCGAAGCCGAGGTTGAGTCTGTCTTCTGTTGCCGAGGCCGAGCCCGAGCCATGGGGTCGGGCGAGGCGGAAGTCGTTCGGCCGAGGCCAGGGCGGAGTCCGAGCCCTGGGGTCGGGCGAGGCGGAGTTTCGTCGTCTTCCGGGTCTTAGCCAGAGTCCGAGCCCTGGGGTCGGGCGGAGCGGAGTTCGCCGTCTTCCGGGTCTTAGCCCGAGTCCGAGCCCTGGGGTCGGGCGGAGCGGAGTTCGCCGTCTTCCGGGTCTTAGCCCGAGTCCGAGCCCTGGGGTCGGGCGGAGCGGAGTTCGCCGTCTTCCGGGTCTTAGCCCGAGTCCGAGCCCTGGGGTCGGGCGGAGCGGAGTTCGCCGTCTTCCGGGTCTTAGCCCGAGTCCGAGCCCTGGGGTCGGGCGGAGCGGAGTTCGCCGTGGCGCCTTTGGCAAGGCCTGACTGCCTGTCAGACTCACTCTGTCGAGTGGCACCGCAGTCGGAGTGGCGCAGGCGGCGCTGTCCTTCTGTCAGACTGGTCAGAGGAGCGGTGGAGTGACGGCGGTCACTTCGGCTCTGCCGGGGGGGCGCGTGTCAGGATAAAGGTGTCAGGCCACCTTTGTGTTAAATGCCCCTGCAATTTGGTCAGTCGGTGTGGCGATTTAGTTAAGGTTGCTTCTGAGCGAAGCCAAGGCCTCGGGCGAGCCGGTGATGTGTCCGCCGTAAAAAGGGGGGCCTTGGGCGAGACGGAAGTCTCTCGAGGTCGGCTGCCCTCGGCCGAGGCTAGGCTCGGGTGAAGCGTGATCGAGTCACTCGTGTGGACTGATCCCTGACTTAATCGTACCCATCAGGCCTTTGCAGCTTTATGCTGATGGGGGTTACCAGCTGAGAATTAGGCGTCTTGAGGGTACCCCTAATTATGGTCCCCGATAGTAGCCCCCGAGCCTCGAAGGGAGTGTTAGCACTCGCTTGGAGGCTTTCGTCGCACTTTTTTGCAAGGGGACCAGCCTTTCTCGGTTGCATTTTGTTCCGGTGGGTGCGCGCGAGCGCACCCGCCGGGTGTAGCCCCCGAGGCCTCGGAGGAGTGGTTACACTCCTTCGAGGTCTTAATACCTTGCGTAATGCTTCGGCTGGTCTGGTCGTTCCCTCATGCGAACTGGCCGTAGCCCGGGTGCACGGTCGGGGCCCAAGCTCTCGGGCTGGTATGTTGACGCTGTCAACGGGTTGGCCGGAGCCGGTTTTTGCGAGAGCAGCCCCCGAGCCTCTGCACAGGGCGAGAGGACGATCAGGGACAGACTCGACTTTTTACATACACCCCTACGTCGCCTTTCCGCAAGGAGGAGGGGGGAGTGCGCCATGTTACCCTCGATGGGCACCGAACATGGTGTCTCCGGTGAGCTGCAAGCGGGTAATCCGAGTGGACGTCCGTGCCCCGTTCGTTGGGGGTCGGCTAGGGGCCCAGAGGCACGCCCAAAAGTACCTGCGGGTGATTTGCCGGACCCGGTCCCCTGGCGACGGGGTCCGAGGGCTCGATGCCTCCCTCCGATGGGATTCCGTTACAAGATCGTTCTCGCTGGTCTCGAAAATGTCCTAGGGTACCTCGGGAGCGCAGCCCGAGCCTCGGTTATGTATCGAACGTACCCCTGGTCATCCCTCGCTCGGTGTCTGAGGCGACTGTGAACCCTTCGGGGGCCAGCCTTCGAACCCCTGATCAGTAATGGGCGCGGAGCCCGAGTAGCATGAGGCGGCCATGGAACCCTTCGGGGGGCTGGCCTTAGAACCCCTGACCAGTAGTGGGTGTCGGGCCCACGCGATCTGAGGCGACTGTTGAACCCTTCGGAGGGCCAGCCTTCGAACCCCTGATCAGTAGGGGGGGCTCGGAGCCCGGTTCCTTCGCGGAGAAGGATCCTTTTCGGGGTATCCCCCTTTCCCGGTCCCTGTTGCAAGAGATAGAGAAAGAGGAAAAAGGAAAAGGATACGAAATCGAACGACGTGGCGTACCTTTTCTGACGCGGTTATTACGGCGAAGGTGAAGCGTCGCGCGCTCCTCCCATCAGAGGCGCCGCCTGTCCCGCCGCGGAGTTAATGCGACGGGGCGAGTGGTTGGCGGGGCGGCCGTTGCGCGTGCGTGATCCGTTCGAGGAACGGGTCACGGGTGCACTGTCTCCACGCCGTGAGAGGAGGCTCTCTCGCTGTCCCAGGATGGGACGTGAGCCTGGCCGACGACGTGACTGCTGCGCCCGCCCGCCTGCCACCGCCATTACTGTCGGCCCACTTTCGGTCGCTTTGACCGACGCGCCAGGCTGGCACTGTTGGGTCGTGCGCTGGGTCGCCTCAAGTCGCGACATGGGCTCCACAACCGAAGAGGCGCGACGGTGGCACAAGTGGCGGTGCGGTTGCTTGCATGCAGCAACTGGCGCGCCGGTTGCTTGACGCGTGGGCCTGGGCTTCCAAGCTGGCGTGTCAGAAGTCGGAGAAGCGCGTCCACCTGGCGCGGTTGCATGCCGCCTGCATGGCTGCCTGCCCCTTCCGCCCGTTGGTCTGGGCAAAAGTGGGGGGTCGCTTGTAACCGCTGGACGGTCGTGCGCACCATGCGCGGCGGTTTGACTTCTTCTGCCCTGAGCCGGTTTGCATGACATGTGGGACCCAGCCCCCGAGTCGCAGGGGAGGGCCTTGGAGCGTGTCGCCGTCCGAGGCTGGGTCGGACTTTGCTGAAGACGCCGTCGATGCCGAGGGTGCTATGGCTCCCTTCGGCGTGAAGACCCGAGCCTGCAGGATCAGATTGTCTTGTAGCGTGTGCCTTCTGCGGCCGCCGAGGCCGGAAAAAACACACCCTCGCCGCGCTTGCGAAGCTGCGTCTTTTTTCCTCTTGTTTCGAGCATCTGGACTCTGTCGGTAACAGGGATGTTTGTGTGAGCGAGAGTTGCTTCTCGCGGAAGGGACGAGTGAGGTATCCGTATCCCAGAGGCGTGGGAATCCCTCGGCTCGGTCGGCCTTGCCGTTTACGCGTACTTTCACCCGTTCATGAGGCCCTGTCCCCGACTTAGTCGAGAAAGCTTGAAGGACTGCTTCGGCAGGAGAGCTTCCGAACGTGAAGACTTGTTCAGTCCACGGAGTCGCTTTATCCGAGCGCGAGTTACTTATCGCAGAAGGTGATGAGTGAGGTATCCGTATCCCGGAGGCGTAGGAGTCCCTCGGCTCGGTCAGCCTTGGCTGCTTACGTGTACTCCGTCGTTTCCAGGATCCGCTTTCCGAAGTAGTCAAGAAGCACGAAAGAAATCCTGCTAAAAAGAGATCCTTTTTCGAGGAAAAAATTCGACGCAGAGGGGGTCTCCCCCCTTTTAGCCCCCGAGGGAGGGTCGGGCTTTGCCGAGGCTAGGCCGACCCTTCCTTGACGACTAAACTTTGCGTAGGTGCGAGGTATATGAACAACTTGAAAACATCTTAAGGGTAGAAGCGACGTAGCTGTTTGATGTTCCAAGCGTTGCCGTAGATCTCGCCTTGATTGTTGGCCAGCTTGTATGTTCCGGGCTTCAGAACTTTGGCGATGACGAATGGCCCTTCCCAGGGGGGCGTGAGCTTGTGCCTCCCTCGGGCATCTTGCCGTAGCCGAAGCACCAGATCGCCCACCTGGAGGTCTCGGGACCGGACCCCTCGGGCGTGGTAGCGTCGCAGGGACTGCTGGTACCGCGCCGAGTGTAGTAAGGCCCTGTCCCGAGCCTCCTCCAGCTGGTCCAGCGATTCCTCTCGGCTAGCTTGGTTGCTTTGATCGGTGTAGGCCCTCGTCCTCGGGGAGCCGTATTCCAGGTCAGTGGGCAAGATGGCTTCAGCCCCGTAGACCAGGAAAAACGGCGTGAAACCCGTGGCGCGACTCGGCGTCGTCCTTAGGCTCCAGACCACCGAGGGGAGTTCCTTCATCCATCGCTTGCCGAACTTGTTGAGGTCGTTGTAGATCCGAGGCTTGAGCCCTTGTAGAATCATGCCGTTGGCACGCTCTACTTGCCCATTCGACATGGGATGAGCCACGGCGGCCCAGTCCACCCGGATATGGTGATCCTCGCAAAAATCCAAGAATTTTTTGCCGGTGAACTGGGTGCCGTTTGTCGGTAATGATGGAGTTCGGGACCCCGAAGCGATGGATGATGTTGGTGAAGAACGCCACCGCCTGCTCGGACCTGATGCTGTTCAGAGGTCGGACCTCGATCCACTTGGAGAATTTGTCGATGGCGACCAGCAGGTGCGTGTAGCCCCCGGGCGCCTTCTGCAAGGGACCGACGAGGTCCAGACCCCATACAGCGAAGGGCCAGGTGATGGGTATTGTCTGCAGAGCCTGAGCGGGCAGGTGGGTCCGCTTCGCATAGAATTGGCACCCTTCGCAGGTGCGGACAATTCTAGTGGCGTCAGCCACCGCCGTTGGCCAGTAGAAGCCTTGTCGGAAAGCATTCCCGACGAGGGCTCGGGGCGCTGCGTGGTGGCCGCAAGCCCCCGAGTGTATTTCTTGCAGCAATTCCCGACCTTCGGCGATGGAGATGCATCGCTGGAGGATGCCCGAGGGGCTGCGATGGTAGAGCTCCTCTTCATCGCCCAGCAAGACGAATGACTTAGCGCGTCGCGCTACCCGCCGAGCCTCGACTTGGTCGAGGGGTAGCTCTCCTCGACGGAGATATTGCAGGTACGGGGCCTGCCAATCCCGATCTGGCGTGGCCCCGCTCTGCTCTTCCTCGACGTCCAGTGCCTCGCCCTCGGGGGCCGAGGGTACCTCGGGCTGTGCCGAGGGTGCCTCGGGCTGAGCCGAGGGTGCCTCGGGCTGAGCTGAGGGTACCTCGGGCTCGGGCGCGTCGTCGATCTTGACGGAGGGTTTATGCAGATCCCGGGAGAAGACGTCCGGGGGGACCGTAGTTCGCCCCGAGGCTATTTTAGCCAGCTCGTCTGCGGTTTCGTTGTAGCGCCGAGCGATGTGGTTGAGCTCGAGCCCGAAGAACTTGTCTTCCAGGCGCCGAACCTCGTCGCAGTAGGCCTCCATCTTCGGGTCGCGGCAGTGGGAGTTCTTCATGACTTGGTCGATGACGAGCTGCGAATCACCGCGGGCGTCGAGGCGTCTGACCCCTAGCTCGATGGCGATCCGCAACCCGTTGACCAGAGCTTCGTACTCAGCCACATTGTTGGACGCCGGGAAATGGAGGCGCATCACGTAGCGCAAGTGCTTTCCGAGGGGCGAGGTGAAGAGCAGGCCCGCGCCGGCTCCTGTCTTCATCAGTGACCCGTCGAAAAACATGGTCCAGAGCTCCGGTTGGATCGGAGCCGTCGGCAACTGGGTGTCGACCCATTCGGCCACGAAGTCCGCCAACACCTGGGACTTGATGGCCTTCCGAGGGGCGAACGAGATCGTTTCGCCCATGATTTCCACCGCCCACTTTGCGATCCTGCCCGAGGCCTCTCGGCACTGGATGATCTCCCCCAAGGGGAAGGATGACACCACAGTTACCGGATGAGACTCGAAGTAGTGTCGCAGCTTCCGCCTTGTCAGGATCACAGCATACAACAGCTTTTGAACTTGTGGGTAGCGGATCTTGGTCTCGGACAGTACTTCGCTGACGAAGTAGACCGGCCTCTGAACGGGCAATGCATGCCCTTCCTCTTGCCTCTCGACTACAATCGCGGCGCTAACCACCTGAGTGGTCGCGGCGACGTAGACCAAGAGGGCTTCTCCATCCGCCGGGGGCACCAAGACAGGCGCCTTTGTAAGGAGCGCCTTCAGGTTGCCGAGGGCTTCCTCGGCCTCAGGGGTCCAAGCGAAACACTCGGCCTTCCTTAAGAGGCGGTACAGAGGCAGACCTCTTTCGCCGAGGCGTGAGATGAAGCGGCTCAGGGCCGCGAGGCATCCCATGACCCTCTGTACACCTTTTAAGTCCTTGATGGGTTCCATGCTGGTGATGGCCGCGATCTTCTCCGGGTTGGCTTCAATGCCTCGCTCGGAGACGATGAACCCTAGGAGCATGCCTCGGGGCACCCCGAAGACACACTTCTCAGGATTGAGCTTGACTCCTTTCGCCTTGAGACATCGGAATGTCACTTCAAGGTCGGAGAGGAGGTCGGAAGCCTTCCTTGTCTTGACTACGATGTCATCAACGTAGGCCTCGACTGTGCGACCGATGTGTTCGCCGAACACATGGTCCATGCACCGCTGGTACGTCGCACCCGCATTCCTCAAACCGAACGGCATGGTGACATAGCAGTACATGCCGAACGGCGTGATGAAAGAAGTCGCGAGCTGGTCGGACTCTTTCATCCGGATCTGGTGATACCCTGAGTAGGCATCGAGGAAGGACAGGGTTTCGCACCCAGCGGTGGAATCCACGATTTGGTCGATGCGAGGCAGAGGGTAGGGAACCTTCGGACATGCTTTGTTGAGACCAGTGTAGTCTACACACATCCGCCATTTCCCCCCTTTCTTCCTCACAAGCACAGGGTTGGCAAGCCATTCGGGATGGAATACCTTTTTGATGAACCCTGCTGCCATTAGCTTGTGGATCTCTTCGCCAATCACTCTGCGCTTTTCCTCGTCGAATCGGCGCGGAGGCTGCCTGACGGGTCGGGCTCCGGCCCGAATATCCAGCGAGTGCTCGGCGACATCCCTCGGTATGCCGGGCATGTCCGAGGGACTCCACGCAAAGACGTCGGCGTTTGCGCGGAGAAAGTCGACGAGCACTGCTTCCTATTTGGGGTCGAGCCCGGAACCGATCCGGACCTGCTTGGAGGTGTCGCCGCCGGGGTCGAGAGGGACGACCTTAACCGTCTCCGCTGGCTCGAAGTTGCCGGCATGGCGCTTCACGTCTGGCACCTCCTTGGAGAGGTTCTCCAAGTCGGCGATGAGGGCCTCGGACTCGGCGAGGGCCTCGGCGTACTCCACGCACTCCACGTCGCATTCGAACGCGTGTTTGTACGTGGGGCCGACGGTGATGACCCCGTTGGGGCCCGGCATCTTGAGCTTTAGGTAGGCGTAGTTGGGGACGGCCATGAACTTCACGTAGCATGGCCTCCCTAGTACGGCGTGGTAGGTTCCTCGGAACCCGACCACCTCGAACGTCAGGGTCTCCCTTCGGAAGTTGGAGGGCGTCCCGAAGCAGACGGGGAGGTCGAGTCGCCCGAGGGGCTGGACGCGCTTCCCAGGGATGATCCCGTGGAAGGGCGCAGCGCCTGCTCGGACGGAGGACAGATCGACACGCAGGAGCTTGAGGGTCTCGGCGTAGATGATGTTGAGGCAGCTGCCCCCATCCATCAGGACCTTGGTGAGCCTGACATTGCCGACAACGGGGTCGACGACGAGTGGGTATTTCCCCGGGCTCGGCACATGGTCGGGGTGGTCGGCCTGGTCGAAGGTGATGGGCTTGTCGGACCAGTCTAGGTAGACTGGCGCCGCCACCTTCACCGAGCAGACCTCCCGGCGCTCTTGCTTGCGGTGCCGAGCCGAGGCATTCGCCGCATGCCCTCCATAGATCATGAAGCAGTCGCGGACCTCGGGGAACTCTCCTGCTGGGTGATCTTCATTCTTGTCGTCGTCGCGGGCCCTGCCACCCTCAGCGGGTGGCCCGGCCCTGTGGAAGTGACGCCGAAGCATAACGCACTCCTCGAGGGTGTGCTTGACAGGCCCCTGATGGTAGGGGCACGGCTCCTTGAGCATCTTGTCGAAGAGGTTCGCACCTCCGGGGGGCTTCCGAGGGTTCTTGTACTCGGCGGCGGCGACAAGGTCCGCGTCAGCGGCGTCGCGTTTCGATTGCGACTTCTTCTTGCCTTTCTTCTTGGCGCCGCGCGGAGCAGACGCCTCGGGAGCCTCTTCCGATGGGCGGCCCTGGGGCTGCTTGTCCTTTCGGAAGATAGCCTCAACCGCCTCCCGGCCAGAGGCGAACTTGGTGGCGATGTCCATCAGCTCGCTCGCCCTGGTGGGGGTCTTGCGACCCAGCTTGCTCACCAGGTCGCGGCATGTGGTGCCGGCGAGGAACGTGCCGATGACATCCGAGTCGGTGATGTTGGGCAGCTCGGTGCGCTGCTTCGAGAATCGCCGGATGTAGTCCCGGAGCGACTCCCCCGGCAGTTGCCGGCAGCTTCGAAGGTCCCAGGAATTCCCGGGGCGCACGTATGTGCCCTGGAAATTGCCAGCGAAGGCTTGGACCAAGTCGTCCCAGTTGGAGATCTGCCCCGGAGGCAGGTGCTCCAACCAGGCGCGAGCAGTGTCGGAGAGGAACAGGGGGAGGTTACGGATGATGAGGTTGTCGTCGTCCGTCCCACCCAGTTGGCAGGCAAGGCGGTAGTCCGCGAGCCACAGTTCCGGTCTCGTTTCCCCCGAGTACTTCGTGATAGTAGTCGGGGGTCGGAACCGGGTCGGGAATGGCGCCCGTCGGATGGCCCGACTGAAGGCCTGCGGACCGGGTGGTTCGGGCGAGGGACTCCGATCCTCCCCGCTGTCGTAGCGCCCCCCACGCCTGGGGTGGTAGCCTCGGCGCACCCTTTCGTCGAGGTGGGCCCGACGGTCGCGCCGATGGTGCTCGTTGCCGAGGTGGCCCGGGGCCGCAGGCGTGGTGTTGCACGTGCGCCCGTTGTAGACCGAGGCTTCCCGCATGAATCGGGAAGTCGCGGCATGAGGTTCCGAGGGATATCCTTGCCTTCGGGAGGCAGTGCTCTCGGCCCGTCGGGCCGCAGCGCCTTCCAGGAGATTCTTGAGCTCTCCCTGGATTCGCCGACCCTCGGTGGTTGATGGCTCCGGCATCGCGCGGAGGAGCATCGCTGCGGCTGCCAGGTTCTGACCAACCCCGCTGGATGCGGGCGGCGGCCTGACCCTGGCATCGTTGGCGACGCGGTGCTGGAGACCTTGGGGCAGGTGACGTATTTCTCCGGCCAGGAGTTGGCCCGCCCATACCTGCCCGACGTCCCGACGGACCGGCTCAAGCGCTCCCGTTCCCTCGTTGAGCCTGGCCTGCGCCTCGCGGACTTGCTCGAGTTGTGGGTCGTAACCCCTCGCCGGAGCGGGGACCACAGCTAGCTCCCGTGGGATGTCGGCGCGAGGCACCGGCCTAGGAAGATCACCGTCCTCCGGCATGCCGAGATGGTTGCCTTCGGAGGGATCCCCTAGCTCGATGTGGAAACATTCGCGGCTTGGGCCGCAGCTCTCGTTGCCAAGGCTGCGGCTTCCGTCGGAACAGTCGGATAGGCAGTAGTCACATGCGGTCATGAAGTCCCGCATGACACTGGGGTTGCCAAGTCCGGAGAAATCCCAACAGATGCTGGGATCGTCATCTTCCTCGGACCCAGAGGGCCCGTAGGTCGAGACGTCCGTCAGCCGGTCCCAAGGCGACCGCATACGAAACCCCAGTGGGGTTGCACTCGCCTCCATGAGAGCGCCCGCCAAAACGAGGTCGTTTGGCGGGTTGAGGCCGAGTCGAAATGACGCAAGATGGGAGTTAGTCGGTACCTTTTGGTCGACGAGGAGCGACGTAGTCACATCGGGGACTGGTTGCACCGTCGTCTCAGGTACAAGGGCGACGTCCTGCAGGCTTTCCGCGAGCGCGCCGGCGTCGTCTTCTTGTTCGGGGTCAGCGTGTCGCGGGGGGACGGCGCTTGCCTCCGTCTTGAACGCGAGGTCGACGTCCGGCGTGCCTTCCGTCGGGGCGTCGGGGGCGTCGATTCGCTCGACGGCCAACGAAGCGCGGCCTCCCGCCTGGCCTTGATGGCCCCGCCTCCTCCTCCGTTGGCGGGGGAGAGGACGGTGCGAGCCCGAATGTTGCTCTTCCACCACGCGAGGAAGATGTCGTCGATTCCGCCGCCGGCGGGCGGGTTGTCGGCCGCCATTGTCGTCGTCGCGCGGCGGTGGAAGAAGTATCATGTCGTAGCTGCCGTCGAAGCACATGAACTCAAGAGTCCCGAAACGAAGCACCGTCCCGGGCCGGAGAGGTTGCTGGAGACTGCCCATCTGGAGCTTGACGGGGAGCTGTTCGTCAGCACGCAGCAGGCCCCTACCTGACGCGCCAACTGTCGGCGTTTCGAGACAGGGGGGTCCCTAAGCCGACGAGTGAGTGTGCTGCGTGCCCCAGCCCAGATGGGTCGAGCGCGTGGGCGAGCGCGAAGGGGGGAGAGGCGAGGTGGCCGGAGTCGAGCGTGAGAGAGGTGGAAGTCCCGCGGCCTTCGTGTTTGTCCCGCGCCCAGGTCAGGTGCGCTTGCAGTAGGGGGGTTACAAGCGTCCACGCGGGTGAGGGAAGCGAGCGGCCCCAAGAGAGCGCCTGTCCCGTCCTCGGTCCCGCGCGGCCAACCTTCTCTAAGAAGGCCATGGTCCTCCCTTTTATAGTCGTAAGGAGAGGATCCAGGTGTACAATGGGGGGTGTAGCAGAGTGCTACGTGTCTAGCGGAGAGAGAGCTAGTGCCCTAGGTACATGCCAATGTGGCAGCCGGAGAGATCTTGGCACCTTGCTGGCGTGATGTCGTGGCTGTCGGAGGTGCGACGGAGCCTGGCGGAGGGACAGCTGTTGGAGCGGTAAAGTCCCTGCTGACGTCGTCCTGCTTCCGTAAGAGAGCTGGGGGCCGCCGTCGTCACAGAGCTGGTGGAGCGCCATCATTGCCCATCCGGCGGAGCTGGCCGGATGGGATGCCGGTCTTGTTCTCCGTGACCCGAGTCGATTCGGGGTAGGATGATGATGGCGCTCCCTGTTGACGTGGCGGGTCTGTGCCCTAGGCAGGGTGACGTGGGGGCTCCTCCGAAGCCGAGGTTGAGTCTGTCTTCTGTTGCCGAGGCCGAGCCCGAGCCATGGGGTCGGGCGAGGCGGAAGTCGTTCGGCCGAGGCCAGGGCGGAGTCTGAGCCCTGGGGTCGGGCGAGGCGGAGTTTCGTCGTCTTCCGGGTCTTAGCCAGAGTCCGAGCCCTGGGGTCGGGCGGAGCGGAGTTCGCCGTCTTCCGGGTCTTAGCCCGAGTCCGAGCCCTGGGGTCGGGCGGAGCGGAGTTCGCCGTCTTCCGGGTCTTAGCCCGAGTCCGAGCCCTGGGGTCGGGCGGAGCGGAGTTCGCCGTCTTCCGGGTCTTAGCCCGAGTCCGAGCCCTGGGGTCGGGCGGAGCGGAGTTCGCCGTCTTCCGGGTCTTAGCCCGAGTCCGAGCCCTGGGGTCGGGCGGAGCGGAGTTCGCCGTGGCGCCTTTGGCAAGGCCTGACTGCCTGTCAGACTCACTCTGTCGAGTGGCACCGCAGTCGGAGTGGCGCAGGCGGCGCTGTCCTTCTGTCAGACTGGTCAGAGGAGCGGTGGAGTGACGGCGGTCACTTCGGCTCTGCCGGGGGGGCGCGTGTCAGGATAAAGGTGTCAGACCACCTTTGCGTTAAATGCCCCTGCAATTTGGTCAGTCGGTGTGGCGATTTAGTCAAGGTTGCTTCTGAGCGAAGCCAAGGCCTCGGGCGAGCCGGTGATGTGTCCGCCGTAAAAAGGGGGGCCTCGGGCGAGACGGAAGTCTCTCGAGGTCGGCTGCCCTCGGCCGAGGCTAGGCTCGGGTGAAGCGTGATCGAGTCACTCGTGTGGACTGATCCCTGACTTAATCGTACCCATCAGGCCTTTGCAGCTTTATGCTGATGGGGGTTACCAGCTGAGAATTAGGCGTCTTGAGGGTACCCCTAATTATGGTCCCCGACAAAAATCAACATAAACATATAATAAATTGAGTCGTTTTAATAATAGGAATCCGTCACTTTATAGATACTGAACGTCATGGATAACTTTATCATCCTAATGATAATCAGATTCTCTGTACCGTCAAATTTTTCTCAATTCTTAAAAAAACGGTTAAAAAAAAACTGACCACCCTACATCTCTTCGCCGCCATCGTGAGGCCAGGCCACACGCAACGCAAGTGACGACCGCGCGCGTCCCCTGCATGCATGGCTCAGCTCTCACTACTCCCGGCCCTGTGCTGATAACTGTCTCTCTTTATTACGTGTTTACGCATTTTACAAGATCACCTTGGACGAACGAACTTATCTCGACCTGATCATATGCCGGGGGCAATGCAAGTTCATTTCCTATGCGTCACGACAACTAGACCAGATAACGCCTATAACTCCTTATTGGCTAATAAGGCTGTATATGATCGGCACACCATAAGTGAATATAGCAGTGCAAAAAATTTTTTTATACTATATGTATAAATTATATTGTTTATAGAGTAGAGTTTAAAATAAGAAATGAGATGCAACGTAACTGACCTTCCCATTCATGTACTGTATATAGAGCGAAGGCCGCCTACCTAAAGTACGTACCTGCTGGGATGTACACACCAACTTGCTGTGCTGTGCAATCTCTCGCAAAAAAAAAAAAAAAAAAAACAGTGCAGTGAGAGGACAAGGGATTGCGAGCACAAAAGGAAAGCGCACGTTGCATGTGCCACTTTGTGTCATGCTGATGGTTATCTCGTTTCCTAGCTAGCTTAGCTTATTAGCTTATTCAATCTCCCTGGCTGTTGTCGATCAGGACCAAAATGGTGCTGAGTGTGCTAGCTGCAGGGGGCCCGGCGGCCGGGGTCACTACACACTATATAAACCGCCCCTCCTCCAAGATCTCTGCTACCATCAAGCTTTCAGGCAGGGCAAGCAACTCGAGTAGTAGTTGCCAGCCACACCTCCTGTCTTCCTTTTTCCTTCTCGCATTGTGGAGGAGAAGGATCAAGTGCTCATAAGCAAGCTAGCTTGACGAAGTATAGGAAATTAGGAATACAAATAAACTCATCCTCCTCATATATAAACGCTCGATCTCCAGATATGGCCGGCCTGTCCCTGCTGCATCCCATGGCCTTCGCCTTCGGCCTCCTCGGTATTTTTTTTACATTTCCTTATTTCACTGTAAGTGCGCTTCTCATCGGGAAAAGGGTCTCCCCTATAGCTAGGATATACATATAAAACATAATTTTATTTATTCTTCATTATTGGGTCGGAAGGAGAAGTAGATATATTTTTTTTTACAGAAAGCAGGGAATGAGATATATATATATAGGACATATATGCTATGGTGCCCTGTCCATTATTTAGGGCAGAAAGAGGGGGAAAAGAAGAAAAGAAAAAAGGAGGATATATATATATATATATTTGCATGCCTTTGCTGCCTCTGATTAGGGGTGGACACTTTTTTACCATAAACAGAAAACCGAACCGAAATTTCGATTTTTCGTTAGTTCGGTTCGGTTTTGGTTTTTGTATCTAAGAAGTTCGGTTTTCGGCATCGTAATCGGTTTTCACCGTATACCGAACCGAAATACCAAAAAAACCGAATACCAAACTTTATCAATTCTCAAATTTGACTATTAGATTATGTGAACTAAATGTGTGATACAATTAAATTATTATTCACTTATTTGTATGTGATGTATGATGTATCTCTAAATATTTGTGCCTATATAATTTTTATTTTTAAAAATTATGTGTAATCTATCATGTAAACTTGTTATATGTATTGTCTTAAGTATAAGTTTGGTATTTGGTTTTTACCGAAAAACCAAAGTAAAAAACCGAAACCGAATTTCTCGGTTTTTCATTTTCTAGAAAACCGAACGGTTTCTAATGTACGAAGAACCGAAGTTTTATAAAACCGAAAACCGAACCGAAGTTTAGAAAAAAACCGAATGCCCAGCCCTGATGGTGTGGCGTGACATCACAAAGCGTCGTCGTCATCGAAATTGATTGAAGGAGATAGTTGCATTGCATGTGTCATGCTCATGCACAGAGCTCGAGCTCCCCAGCTGAATTCTATCTGACGCCTCTCGCTCCTTTTTCTTTTGTTTGGCGGTTTGCTGTTTGTGTTTGCAGGCAACATCATCTCCTTCATGACCTACCTGGCCCCACTGTAAGGCTCTCTCCCTCTCTCTCTAGACTCTAGCTCATCAGCTGCATATGTGCGCGTGATGGTCTGCTGACCGCGTGGTTTGGCATGGGGGCGCATCGTCCATGGGACGATGACGACGACGATGACGACGACGCAGGCCGACGTTCTACCGGATCTACAAGAACAAGTCGACGGAGGGGTTCCAGTCGGTGCCGTACGTGGTGGCCCTCTTCAGCGCCATGCTGTGGATCTACTACGCGCTGCTCAAGTCCAACGAGCTCCTGCTCATCACCATCAACTCCGCCGGCTGCGTCATCGAGACCCTCTACATCGCCATGTACCTCCTCTACGCGCCCAAGAAGGCAAAGGTCCGTCGTCGCCGTCGTGCTTCTCATTCCTCCTGCTTTGGGCCGGCCGGGATTAATTCGGCCGGGCATGCAAAGCTCATCCATGCACATGCATCCGTCCTCACCCACGCACGCGCATACGTATATATGCAGCTGTTCACGGCCAAGATCCTCCTCCTCCTCAACGTGGGCGTGTTCGGGCTCATCCTCCTCCTCACGCTGCTGCTCTCCGCCGGACAGCGCCGCGTCGTCGTCCTCGGCTGGGTCTGCGTCGCCTTCTCCGTTAGCGTCTTCGTCGCGCCGCTCAGCATCATCGTGCGTACACTACCCAACACCATGCATATATATATCTAGCTACCTATCGAGTGTATAGATGCTTATTGCAACCTCTAACACCATGCATATACATGGCTGCTGCAGCGCCAGGTGGTGAGGACAAGGAGCGTCGAGTTCATGCCCTTCTCGCTCTCCCTCTCCCTCACCGTCAGCGCCGTCGTCTGGTTCCTCTACGGCCTCCTCATCAAGGACAAATACGTCGCTGTAAGTAAACTAGAGCTTTCATTTCGGCATGTAAAAGAGCCGCGAGATAACTTGACTCGATCAGAGGCGGATCCAGAGGGGGGGCAAAGTGGGCCATGGCCCCCCCTCAATTTTGTACACTCTTTTATACCTAATAATTATTTAGTATTAAGTGTGGGAAAAATCAAAATTTTAGATAGTATAAAGTCTTGTTCTAAATCTCTAAAACTAATAGCTAGTTGCTAAAATTAGCCGAGAGGTTTAGAATGGATCAACTAATTGTTAGCTATACTCCTCAAATAAGTATTAATTGTTAGATATCCCAACCCAGCTAAAACCAGTTAACAGTTAGCTCTAGAGGTTTAGAACATGACCTAAAACAATCATATTATGAGCCTGCTCGCCGAATCCTCTCGGTTCAGTCCTTGCACCTACCAGTCTAACTCTAATCTTCCCGACACCACCTAAATCAGTCTGCTCGCTGCCCTGTTTACGCCGCCGACCCATTCCCGATGCGACGCCACCGGACTTCGCCCCTTCCTAGCGCCTCCGTCACTTGTCCTGTTTTTCTCGTGACGTCGATCCGCTCGACAAGCTAGATCTCGCTCGTCGCAACGATATGACTTATCTCATGCGGTCAGTGGACTTAGCGAATTAGAAAATCATAGCTCCCATGTGGTTTTTTTTTGGCCCCCCCTAAATTTTCGTTCTGCGTCCGCCACTGGACTCGATCGTCCCCTTTCTCCAGCGAAACAGATCGATCGATCAGCAACTGACAGCTCTTTCTATTTTGTTTGCGTCCTCATCAGCTGCCAAACGTCATCGGCTTCAGCTTCGGCGTGGTCCAGATGGGTCTCTACGCGCTCTACCGCAACGCGACGCCCAGGGTGCCTGCCAAGGACGTGGCCGACGACGCCAGCAAGGACAAGGCGCCCGGCGAACATGTGGTGGTCACCATTGCCAAGCTGACCGCGGCGACGACGGCACCTGCAGCTGCCGTGGCGGAGGATCTTGTCAAGGTCCACGACGGCCACCCGGAGGAAGCAGCCAAGGGCGCCGCCAAGCCGGCGGAGAACGGCGCGGGACGCAGCGACGCCGAGCAAGTCTAGATTCCTCGCTCGATCAGATCAGAATTCATGAAGAAGAACATGCGTATGTATGTGTATCCGGTAGGTCGTAACATAACATAAATTAAGTGCGCATGCAGTTTGGCAACTCATGTTGTTTCATTTCGTTCTCGCGCAATATGCGCATGTATTAATTTTAGATTGTCATTGTTGTAGTTCTTGCCTCCGATTATTATTAGTGTGTCCGTCACCTTCCATGTAATAACAAAAAAAATATATATAAATGGTCCTATTAAAGCAAAAGCTAAAGTTCGTTTTTATGCCAAAGTGCTTCGTCTGTCATTTGGAGCCGAGTCTCATTAATTATGTTATGTTGTATATCTAGTATATCACACGCGTAAGTTTCATTTTTTTTACCGTGTGCCTGATCATAAGACATCTGACACCTTTTTGAAACTTTTAAAAGATCTATGATTTGAAACCCTATGTGTGGACCTCCGTACACTTTCACAGTTTAGGGATGATAATGATTAGACCGGTCTAAGTGCAAGTTTTATTTCTATTTAATGAGTTGTCTCAAGAACCTTTTTGATGAAGTGAAAACGTTTTTTTAAAAAAGAGAACAAGTGAGTGTCATGGAGATCAAACTGTCTTAGCTAGCACAATTATTATCGACTATATATGGGTCATGGAATTATATATCTACAAATTCTAAAATGAAACTTTTCATTAAAAAAGAGTGTTTCGTTTATTTTTTCATTTTGTTATAGATAGCATGGCAGTTTTAAAAGATCATGCTAGAAAACTCTCTACTAGACAGCCTTATTAGGAGCAACGTCCCTTTTCGCCTTTTGTGCATTTCTTTCGGGCCAAAACTCCAAACTGCCGTGGGCTTTCCCAGGTTAGACAATGGGCCTGTTTGGTTCAGCTTTTTTCTGACCAGCTTTTCTGAAAATCTGGCTGTGAGGAGAATCTGGCTGTGGGGAGAATCTGAGTATCATTACGATTACGTGTGGAAGAAGATGAAGTTGTTCATAGGACTCAGGATCTACAAAGTGATGGATTCCTACTATTACAACGACTTAACCGATTATGTGTTTATATTGATTTTGGATGGTTTTTGTCCCAACGAATTTTATAGAAGCTGGCTGAAAAGCTGAGCGTTTGGCAGTCCGCAGCAGTTTTTAGTGGCCAGAAGCTGCTAGAATCCGAAACAAACAGGGCCATTATATGTCGCTCATCCACTCCAACCCTTAACTCCTTATACATTCAAACAAGTCTTTAGGACTAGTTTAGAAAATCAAATCATAATAAAATCCTTGTTATAGCATCCCCAAAAGCTTACCATAAGTCTCTTCTAAATAAAGTTTTTTGGAAAAAATACAAAAACGTATATCCAACAGTTCCCCTAAAACGTTCCAAACTTTTTTCATAGCTCTTAAAACTTCCTCATTTGTAGCTACAAATGAGAGGTTTTTTGGGCTCCCCAGAAACAATATGCCACTTTAAGGGATCTGTTGGAGAGAGAATTAAAATCTACCCTCACTAATTTTTTAGATGCCGGTTAAAACGGATTTTGAAGAGTCATTTTCTAGAGAGCTTTTTGTGATACTCTTATTACTCAGGGTAGCAATCCCAAAAATGCAGGGCTAGTTTAGAAACTTAAATCATTTCTAGGATTCCCGGATCAAAGAAAAAAATATATTTATATATTTACATTTTAAATGATATATTAAATAAAACTAAAATATGTATGTAACTATTTAAATTTAATGGTTATGACAGATACATACGCATAGCAATTTATTCCTCTCCTCTATATATTTTCAAAAACATAAAAAAGAAAAAAAATCAACACCGGACCAATGCGCGCTCGCTCCAGCACAGTATTGCGGCAGTATTGCAGTCCAGAACAGGGCACCGCCGCACCGGTGCTCGTTCCAGCCCAGGAGGCCAGTACCGCAGTCCCGCGCAGCCGGCCATTCCCATGCCGCCGGCACCCATGAGATGGCGGCGCGGGGGCCGCTCGTCATCGCGTCTCCTTCAGCGAGCCCTCCTCTTGGCCGCCTTCTCCGCTGCGGCCCTCATCCTCCTCGTACTCCAGCACCACCACGGTCCTAAACGCCCAAACCCTTCCGCCGCGTCCCACGCCCGCGACTCCTCAGACGAGCTCCTCGACGACTCGCCTCCCGCGGAGCGGGATCCGGATGCCAGTGACCCTGCGGTAGTTGTTGACAGGGCCACGTGCGCAACGGTGGAGATGATGGGGGAGGAGGCCGCTGGTGCTGGGCGGGGCTCTCCGGAGCAGGCCAGCCTGCGGGTCCGCGAGATGATCCGGCGCCACTTCGAGCTCCACGGTGCGTTCCGGTCACGAAGAGGATGTCTCCTCGATTTTGATCTCTGTTTTTATTCCCCTGTAAATGCTCCATGGTTTGTTAGCCATGCTATGTATATGTGAATTAGAATATTTTTTTGGACCAATATGTGGATTAGAATATGATCCATAAACCGGCTAGTTTGATGGCATACGCTATCAACACAGGGCTTATTTTGTTATAAGGGCTAATGACTATAGCTAACTATACATTAGCCCAAATTAGCTCTAGTGCATCCAAACATGAGGGCTAAATGGCTAATAGGCGAGCTAATTTGTTAGACAAGTGTTCAACTAATTGTTAGCCATCTAGATAGCTAACCTGGTCTATTTTGAGCTATTTTTTAGCCTAACTAGTAACTGGCTCTAGCTCATCCAAACACTCCATTTAGGAATGAATTGGGGACTAGCCTGAAAAGCGCCTGATAGGTTGGCAATTCACATTAGTTGATTGCCCCTTATGAACTTCTCAAGTTTTTATGTTGCTGGCGGTGGCAGAAATTGACATTGCTCGAAGTATGTTCTCATAACTACTTGCTGCCATCATTCGCCCCACTACATGTGGTTGTTTCTAGCAAATCACATTAGGATTGTGTATTTGTGTATTACAGAACCTTGAACCAAACTGAATTTTGGTACATATCCACTGTCATTCTTCTACATTATGCACCAGTATATCCATTTGTAACTGCAGTGTCTACATAGGTTCTTTATTACTCATTGGGCTTCCTGTCACAATATAGTGTTGCTGTGAACATCAACAACTAATAAACAGAACAATCAGTATATGATTTTTTTTATACAAAATTGAAAGTTGGCCGCCTATCTTCTACCACTGTTTATTGAATTGTTTGAAGCATTGGTTTACTTGATTCAACAAAATTTCTATTCACATGATACAAACTTGTTCAGGAGAGAGACACAAATTAAAAGCTATCATGTTTGTGGCCCATCACATGCTTACGAAGTGTAAATTAACATGTGCATCACATAGTTCAGTCATAAGTCAACTGTGATGTATCCAATAGATTTGCATGGAGAATTGCACTTTGTAGTTATGCACAGGAGCCCAACGTTTACATCTTCAATTAACTTGCCAGGAGCAGAAAGAGTGAGAATGCTTCCTGCCCATGAATTCTGCAAACAAGGATTTGTGTTGGGGAAAGCATCTGAAGCTGGATTTGGCAATGAAATGTACAAGATCTTAACAGCGGGAGCCTTGAGTGTCATGTTAAACCGATCTTTGATCATCGGGCAAACAAGGCATATGGATTTACACTCTGCTACTTTTCATGTGTATCTTTGATTTGACTATTATGCGATTGGTCGGAAGCATTGAGTTCTATGAATTTGCTTCTTTTCCTGTTGTTGTTGCCAAACATTCTTCAAACTTTATGTTGCTTATATATTGTTAATTTTTACAGGATGTTTAATTGTGAATTGTTGCGTATTATCATGGCTGTGAACCCCTGATAAATAGATTCTGTAGTTCAATAGCAGTGGTGATTAATATTCATTATCCACTTACAAATTTTTGTTCTTCTCTAACAAACAGGGGACTGTATCCTTTTGGGGAGTACATTTCTTATACCAACCAGTCATTCACTATTCATGAAATCAAACATTTGTGGAGGAAGCATCGCTGTGCTAGGACATATGGTAGAGATCTGAATATCAGAGTGGATATTTTTGAAAATCCAACTGAGACGAATGTTCTGTGTAGTGACTGGAATAGCTGGAAGGATTCAATTATCTGGTTAGTATTACAGTTACAGCCTAGAATAAGTTTTACGTTTTACAATATTTCTCTTGGCATGACCTGCATATGTTATTGATTGGAAGAAGGGCAGAAAATAATAATGGTGATAACTTTCCTAATTTACTCCAGAGGCACACTAGATGATGAAGATATCTGACACATCTTGCACTTACACAAGGCTTAGTGTTTAGAGAACAAGTTCGCGAAGGTTAAATTTTTATTTCTTAAGCCTTAGGTGACCACTAAGCAGTCATTTCTGTTAGTGTGCATTTCTTATGTAACTAATCATTTGTTGTAGTACATTTATTCTTTCTTGTTTATTCAGTTCTTTACACATTAGTAGTTCATTTGCTTTCTTTTCTTGAGCCCTTAGTTTTCATACAAAAGCCATGTGTAAAAAGCATGCTGAATGGTGCTACTTATTCACGATTCTAGGTTTGATGGCGCAACAGATGCAGTTGGGATTCAGTTCTTTCTGAAGAATGTTCATCCTAGAATGAAGGCTGCCGCGTCGGCTCTTTTTGGATTGCCAGACTCATTGTACGCCAGGCCTAATACATTTGGTGAACTTATGCGAGCTATTATATCTCCATCCAGCAAAGTCCAAGAAGCAGTTGACTGGGCTTTGAAGGGTGTGAATCCAGATATTGTTTTGCACATGCGCATGATGGCGAATAGGTATGGCGCACTATTTGTGGATGCTTGTGTAAATTGAAGTAATTATATAGATTGTCCCATCAGTTCAAAAAGGAAAACTGCAGTGTAGTAGAATATTGACATCATGCAATTTCACTTGCCTACTTATCTCGTTCATCAGTAGTCACTGAAAATGCTTCTTTGTAGCTGAAATTGTTAATGTAACCCAAGATAGCTTTGCATATTTCTTTTATTTCCGTAATATAATCTTCAAACTTAAGTTTGAAACAGTAATAGTCAATTTCAAATTTTCAATATTTACTCAATATCTTTCATTTTCAGAATGTCCACCACATGTATCATGCAAATAATCTGTTAGCAGCACTCAGTGTTGTGCAAAGGCGAGCTAAAGAGCTAATTAGTAATGAGGCGATAGTTGGCTAACACACCTACATTTTAGAATACATCATATGTTTTGAACAGTTGAAGGTTAACTCCTATTATTACTCTAGGCCAGTCCGAGCAAGAAAAGCTGCAGTTCTTTGTATCAAGAAAGCCCTACAGTTTAGCCATATTAAGGGTACAGCTCTGGTGGCCTTGGTCTCAGACACACCAGCATTTGTGAAGGAGATAAAGTCAGACATCAGTGAGTTTGCAGAGGTTAGCTGCTAGGTTGAATTGAATACTACAGGGTGAACTTAGCATTGTATTTCAAGCACTATGGAGACTGATTATGTATTTCTTGAAATATTAGGAAGTTGGATGTTGATTCTGCAATTGTTTTCAGGTACTTAATTTTGATTACAAATTGTTTGCCAAGACTTCTAGTCTGGAGATTGTTGGAAATGATAAGGTATTATTCACTTTTCACTCTCATCATCTCATGGCCCTTTCTTAGTTCTGACCCTTGTTGGAATCTGTCATGGGCATAATAGGGTGCGAGAGGCAACAACCAGGCTGGGATAAGGCTAGAGAATAAGATTGAGATGAGCTGGGATAAGGTTAGAGAATAAGATTGAAATGAGAGAATTGTGGAGAGTTGGTTAGCATCAGATAAGTCCAAGAAAGTAGGAGTTAGTTGAGAGTTTGTAGGAGAAGTTGGTTAGCCATAGGGCTATTTATAAGCCGCATGACAGCAGGGAATAAATCAAGCAAGATCATTATCAAACCAATCTCTCAATCTCTCTCTCTTGCAATGACCCTCTCAAGCGCCTAGAGCTGCTACCCTAGAACCAAGCCTGCGGCAGAGGGGTATAACCTCGCCGGAGAAGACAGCTATCCCTATGGACCGAAGGTCCATAACACCTGGTATCAGCTCCAGGTTATCCTCACCACCACCAGCCGCCCATCCCTCACCACCACCAGTCGCCGCGCCATCAGCCACCGCAACGCCCTCCCACCCGCCCTCTCCAACTCCAGATGCATTCACTCGGCTCGAAGAGAGTTTTGGCCGTCTCGAAGAGAAGTGGGATCAGTTCGTTGTGATGTTCCACCGCTACAAGGAGAAGACAGAGAAGGAACTCCAAGCAGCGGTGCGGCTTCAGGCGGCAGCGCGAGGGTTCCTGGCACGCCGCCAGGTACAGTCCCTTCGTGGGGAGAAGCACCTTGCTGTGGCCTCCAGGGCCACCCCATGGTCGTCATCACATGAGCAGGCCGTGGTGCGCCTGCAAGCCGCAGTGCGCGGCTTCCTTGTTAGGCGGGCGGTGCGGAAGCTGTACTTGCTGATCAGCTCATCGCTGCACCAACTCGCACCCTGCGTGCCCAACCACCAGGTCTCGTCTATACTTTTTGAACCCCCTGCAGAAGTCGAGATCTGGGTATGCAGCCCCCCTGCACGGCCAAAGAGGGTCGTCTCCTTCATTCGGGCAACTGCCTTGGTGCTGGACAAACCCAACATAAGAACGGGCTGGTTCCTCCTTCACCTTTCATCCAACGTGAAGTCCGTAGTTCAGCTCTTTCCTTGGGATCCAGGAGGACAGGAGGACATAGCTGCAGTTCAAATTTATATTTTAGTTTCACAATTATTTTGTATTTTCGTCTTAAATAATAAAGGTAAGCCGAGATGTAAAAGGCTTAACCTTAAGTCGTGTCAGGTAAGTCTATGGCAGCTCGAGGACGAGCTGGTCTTCAAGGGAGGGGGAGATGTCATGGGCATCATAGGGAGCGAGACGCAACAGCCAGGCTAGGATAAGGCTAGAGAATAAGATTGAGATGAGCTGGGATAAGGCTAGAGAATAGGATTGGGATGAGAGAATTGTGGAGAGTTGGTTAGCATCAGATAAGTCCAAGAAAGCAGGAGTTAGTTGAGAGTTTGTAGGAGAAGTTGGTTAGCCATAGGGCTATTTATAAGCCGCATGGCAGCAGGGAATAAATCAAGCAAGATCATTATCAAACCAATCTCTCAATCTCTCTCTTGCAATGACCCTCTCAAGCGCCTAGGGCTGCTACCCTAGAACCAAGCCTGCGGCAGAGGGGTATAACCTCGCAGGAGAAGACAGCTATCCCTATGGACCGCCAGGTTATCCTCACCACCACCAGCCGCCCATCCCTCACCACCACCAGCCGCCGCGCCATCTGCCGCCGCAACGTCCTCCCACCCGCCCTCTCCAACTCCAGATGCATTTACTCGGCTCGAAGAGAAGTGGGATCAATTCGTTGTGATGTTCCACCGCTACAAGGAGAAGACAGAGAAGGAACTCCAAGCAGCGGTGCGGCTTCAGGCGGCAGCGCGAGGGTTCCTGGCACGCCGCCAGGTACAGTCCCTTCGTGGGGAGAAGCACCTTGCTGTGGCCTCCAGGGTCACCCCATGGCCGTCGTCACATGAGTAGGCCGTGGTGCGCCTGCAAGCCGCAGTGCGCGGCTTCCTTGTTAGGCGGGCGGTGCGGAAGCTGCACTTGCTGATCAGCTCATCGCTGCACCAACTCGCAGCCTGCGCGTCCAACCACCAGGTCTCGTCTATACTTTTTGAACCCCCTGCAGAAGTCGAGATCTGGGTATGCAGCCCCCCTGCACGGCCAAAGAGGGTCGTCTCCCTCATTCGGGCAACTACCTTGGTGCTGGACAGAC
Source organism: Zea mays (assembly GCF_902167145.1). Classification (NCBI taxonomy): domain Eukaryota; kingdom Viridiplantae; phylum Streptophyta; class Magnoliopsida; order Poales; family Poaceae; genus Zea; species Zea mays. The sequence continues at coordinate 23,363,294 of NC_050099.1, read as the reverse complement.
CCAAGGGCTGGTTCCTCCTTCACCTTTCATCCAACGTGAAGTCCGCAGTTCAGCTCTTTCCTTGGGATCCAGGAGGACAGGAGGACATATCTGCAGTTCAAATTTATATTTTAGTTCCACAATTATTTTGTATTTTTGTCTTAAATAATAAAGGTAAGCCGAGATGTAAAAGGCTTAACCTTAAGTCGTGTCAGGTAAGTCTATGGCAGCTCGAGGACGAGCTGGTCCTCAAGGGAGGGGGAGATGTCATGGGCATAATAGGGTGCGAGAGGCAATAACCAGGCTGGGATAAGGCTAGAGAATAAGATTGAGATGAGCTGGGATAAAGTTAGAGAATAAGATTGAAATGAGAGAATTGTGGAGAGTTGGTTAGCATCAGATAAGTCCAAGAAAGTAGGAGTTAGTTGAGAGTTTGTAGGAGAAGTTGGTTAGCCATAGGGCTATTTATAAGCCGCATGGCAGCAGGGAATAAATCAAGCAAGATCATTATCAAACCAATCTCTCAATCTCTCTCTCTTGCAATGACCCTCTCAAGCGCCTAGGGCTGCTACCCTAGAACCAAGCCTGCGGCAGAGGGGTATAACCTCGCCGGAGAAGACAGCTATCCCTATGGACCGAAGGTCCATAACAGAATCTTTACTGTTTCCTCACCTTTCTGAGTTCTGACCCTTGTTGGAATGTTTAGGAGTAATTTTGTATGCTAGATTTGTGTCAAGGACGTTACAGTTTGTATCAGGAATTAAAAAACAATTATGCATATTTCCTAAAGTTGCTATGTTAGACCGTCTGCAGCAGTCTACCCATAGTTTACCCAAAAACATTGGTTTACACTGTTCTGCACTGTAGACTGCACTGTTCGCAGAGTGGGGTTTGAATATGGGTATAGGGATGGGTAAGCTGCTGAAGATAGTATTACAGTTCAAAACTATATGGATCATAAAAGTAACAGTGTGGTACTATGCATTAATATAAGATTTTGTTTTAGTCTAAGAACACAAGTTGTAACTACATTTGTTTTGATGAACAATGGGCAGCTTTGTGGTATTTCTGTGGATACTTTTGTATCTATCCGGTTTCACATCTTGTTCCCTGAACTCTACTTTTTTTTTGCAAGCCCTTGGATTTTCGATCAAGAGACTGGGGATCAGCTCCAAGGTGGGTGGCGTTTGTTGATTTCTTTATAGCTGCACAGGCCAGGTACGCAGTCGTCACTGGAGCACATCGTCGTGTGGGGACCACCTACGCACAACTCATTACAGCATTGGCTGCGGCAAACAGGCATGGTACGGTCTTTAAACACGCAGTGGCCTTTTGTGTTTAGGCCAGTTTTGAGCCCTCAACTTAAACCAGCCTACACTTTTCTTGTGTAATTAGGTCGAGAGCCTTCAGGCACCAACTTCACGTTCCTAAGTAGTGTCCACAGCAACTTGCTGGTGGAGGGGCTGTCGACGCAGGTTGGTTGGGGCCATATCTGGAACAGATATGCTGGTCCTCTAAGCTGTCGGCGCCAGCCACACCAATGCGCCTTGACCCCGCTCCTCCCTCCTGCTTGGTGGGACGGTCGATGGCAAAGCCCTATTCCCAGGGATGTGAGGAGGCTACTGGAGTACGGTGTCCGGTTATCAGATACTGGGGAGGTGGACGAGAGGCACCTGTTGTCGTACTGCAGGTCAAGGAAAGATCATGTGAAGAGGTTCCATGTCCTTCCACCATACAAGAACCCGGCACGACTGTAGGCTGAGGAGGTCGGCGAGGAGCAGTAGAGAGCTCAATTTTGCATTAACCACTTATGACGAGTGTAGGTTTGAGTGGCCAAGCTTTTAAACTGGCCATGCTGGTAAATTTCGTGTCGTGACTGGTGTAGGTTTTGGTAATCTGGTGACTGGTGCACTGGTGTTCAGGCGGTAGTATATCATGCATCGTACATCACTATTGTTCATCTGTGATAAGATTGGAAAGCAGGTAGCAGACCTGGAGATGATAGCATGATGTATATAGGGTAAAGGCATAGCATTGCATTGTCGATGAGTTATAAGCTGGTGGTCTATCTGTCAATTAACTATATAGCAGAGCACCGACCCAGAATTGTAAGCCTTTCGTCTACTGATGCAATTTTGATGTTTATCGTTCTCCTGTATCTTCGATTTGACAATTATGCGATTGCTTGGAAGGACTGAGTTCTATGAAATTGCTTCTTTTCCTGTTGTCGTTGCCAAAATATTGTTCAAACTTTTTGTTGCTTGTATATTGTTAATTTTTACAGGATGCTTGATTGTGAATTGTTGCGTATTATCATGGCTGTGGACCCATGACAAATAGATTCTCTAGTTTAATAGCAGTGGTGAACTGGTGATTGATATTCATTATCCCCTTACCGAATTTTTGTTCCTGTCTGACAAACAGGGGATTGTATCCTTTTGAGGAGCACATTTCTTATACCAACCAGTCATTCACTATTCATGAAATCAAACATTTCTGGAGGAAACATCAATGTGCTAGGGCATATGATAGAGATCTGAATATCAGAGTGGACAAACTGTTGTTCATCCGTGATAAGATTGGAAAGCAGATAGCAGATATAGAGATGGGTTGATGTATAAATTCATAGCATAACATTGCATTGCATCGTCAATTAGTTATAAGCTGGTGGTCTAATCTACTGGTGCGATTTTGAGGTTTTTCGTTCTCCTGTCTAGTATACGTGCACGCTTAGGCGGCCTTGTCTGTTTCAGCTCAGGACTGTGTTCAGACGTGCAAGCTTGCCTGCTTGGGATGGCTTTCCAAGCTGAAACAAAAAAGGTTCTTGAAAGATGCGTGGGTGCACGATGCCAGTTCGGTGTCGAGCCATGCCGCGCAAAGTGGACATCTAGTGGGCCTGTGGCGACTCAGTGATTTGAACCTAACGCATGATGTCACTAGATATACTACCTCCATTTTTGATATACTACCTCCATTTTTATTTATTTGACGCCAGTTAGTTCAATTTTATACTAATCGGTGTCAAATAAAAATAAACAGAGGAAGTACTAGATAGAAGGTCTAACAGCTAATAGAAGGGCCCCTTATTACCAGTCATATTTCAGTTTCAGTTCAAATGGTCGAAGGCTCTCGATTCTCGAAGCTAACAATTTTCCTTGTTTCTTTCTTTAGGCCCTTGCGAGATAGCATGTACATCGGTCCTAGCGGTGGCTTCTTTGTTACAAACTGGTATCAAATTTTACGCGAGGAGGTGACTCTCCAATCCAAGTAAGTAGAAAGCTCATGGCAGCCCCCGTTCCTCTCGGGCAGCACAATTCGATGCGTTTCCTCAGCTTCCCGCAGGGCGGCAGGAGGATTCCTTGGCAACAGAGCACCGCAACCCCTGTTGCTTCCTTCACGTCGCCACGGGCAAGGGCCACACACTCTTAGCACCTGTTGTCATGTTATTTAACTCGATCTCATCAGCTATCTAGTCAGTCAGCGACGCTCACATGGACGAGGTTCATCGTTCTGCTCTGGCCGCCGCGCGCCGGCGCAGATACGTTTCATGGTACCCTCTTGCATCGCACTCCCACATGGCGGCTGCGGCTCAAGCTAGGTCGTCCTTCCTCGTCCTGCTCGTCGCCACGTGGTCGCTGTCGCCGCGGCTTGCCGGGGCCTCCACGTCCACGGAAGCAGCAGCTGCCGGCCGTGGCGTTACGCTACGCCTCGACGCGAGCCAGGTACGCGTACGGTATGGTACGAGGCAGCAGCCAAGCTCACCGCTGGGCGCTGGCGTGGCATTGCTGGCGCGATCGATGACCAGTTGGTTTGGTTATGTCCATTGAACTCGTTCTCGTTCCCAGGTGGTCGTGGACAATGGCGCGGTGCAGGTGGCGCTGTCGGCGCCGGAGGGCCGGATCACCGGCGTCAGCTACAGCGGCGACGGCGAGACCACCAACCTGCTGGGGTACGACGCCGGCGAGGGAGACTCCGGAGGGTAACTGACGAGTGCATGCGTATTACACTTGTGCTGCCTCTTCTTTTATCTGCCTGCACTCTGCCCTCTGCCACTCGGAATGTCCCTTCTCTCTTGCAGGTATTGGGATTCGGTATGGAACTATCCCGGCTCTGGTCTCCCAGGACAGTACAATACGTGAGTGATGACTAGACTCTGTACTCTTGCCAACGTCATAAGCATTGCTCAATACTCACAACTTGATTCTGAAATTAATAGAAATTGCCAACAAATAGGAAGCTGTGCCTTATATTGATCAGCAATAGAGATAATACTGGTTACACTTCGTGCAAGAAATGTTTAAATGCCTATGAATGGGCAGTCCAATCTTTTTTTGTTTACAGTAGTGGTTCGAGTCAACAACCCATTCCACATGTATCCTGGAATTTGCAGCAAGGAGGGATTGGATTTACTGGTTACGCTCATACATACAGGTTGGATAGCACAGAGTTCAACGTAGTGTCCTCAAGTGAAGATCAAGTGGAGCTTTCTTTCAGGAGCACATACAACCCGTCGCATCGAAACAGCCTTCGGCTAAACATCGACAAGAGGTGCCAAAATCCTTCACGTTATTCGCTCCACGCAACAACCTGTTTTGGATACTGTTTTCCTCATCTGAAACAGTACCAAACTGTCTCTCGGGAGTTCGCTAAGACGGCTGGTTCAGGCTGGTGATGCTCAGAGGTAGCTCTGGGTTCTACTGCTACGCCATCTTTGAGCATGACAGGGCCTACCCCGCTCTCAACATCACGGAGGCTCGGCTCGTCTTCAAGCTTAACACGGCAAAGTGAGCTAGCTAGCATCCCTCTTTAAGTTTTTGAACACAAATGATCATCTCGATCGAGCTGTATCGTACGTGAAATCTTTGCTAGGTTCAATTACATGGCTATTACAGACGATATACAGAGGTACATGCCCAGCGCGGCGGACAGAGAAGAGCCTCGTGCTGTCCCGCTGGCTTACAAGGAGGCTGTTCTGCTGGTTGACCCCAAGGAACCCCAGTTCCGAGGAGAGGTATATACATATATCGTAATTTATGGTTGGTCCATTGAATCCTTTAAATTTGGGGGAACTGTGCCAAGCTGCAAGCATGAACATTCATGTGTGCAGGTGGATGACAAGTACCAGTACTCGCTGGACAACAAGGACAACGTTGTTCACGGATGGATTAGCCGCGGCGATCCCAACGCCGTGGGTTTCTGGGTCATCACTCCCAGCAACGAGTTCAAGAGCGGCGGCCCTCTCAAGCGGGAGCTCACCTCCCACGTCGGCCCCACATCCCTCACTGTAAGCCTCGCAACTCGCAAGCACCGTCCAAAACCAACCAAACTGGAACTACGTTTATACTCTATACTATTGTTCCGGTCAGATGTTTATGGGGACACATTACGTTGGCAAGTACATGGTGGCCAACATCAACGACGGCGAGGCGTGGAAGAAAGTGCTAGGCCCGGTGTTCATCTACCTCAACTCAGGTCCCAGCAGAGGTGAGCTCTGGGAGGACGCCAAGGCTCGGGCGCGGGCGGAGGCGGCGAGCTGGCCCTACAGCTTCCTCGCGTCACCGGAGTTCCCCAAGGCGGCCGAGAGAGGATCCGTCGTAGGAAGGCTCCTGGTCAGGGACAGCCACGAGAAGCATGGCATGCCTGCTGGGTCGTCGGCCTTCGTCGGCCTCGCCTCGCCTGGGCCGCCCGGGTCCTGGGCGACGGAGAGCAAGGGCTACCAGTTCTGGACGAGGGCCGCGCCCGACGGCACCTTCCGCATCGCCAACGTCAGGGAAGGAGTGTACGGTCTGTACGCGTTCGTTCCCGGGTTTCTCGGAGACTACTGCTACGGTTCGCCGCTGACCGTAGCGCCAGGCCGTGCCATCGGCGTCGGCGACCTCGTGTTCGAGCCCCCGAGGTCGGGCCCGACGGTGTGGGAGATTGGCGTCCCCGACCGGACGGCGGCGGAGTTCTACGTCCCGGATCCGGACCCCAGGTACGTCAACAGGCTCTTCGTCGTCCGAGACAGGTACCGGCAGTACGGTCTGTGGGAGAGGTACGCCGACCTGTACCCGGACAAGGATCTCGTCTTCACCGTCGGCGAAAGCGACGAATCCAAGGACTGGTTCTTTGCACACGTCACAAGGTAAGTGATAATGCTGCATTACTGCAACGCACACCCCAACTTTAGTACTACTAAGTATGTTGATCGATCTGCAGAAAGGTAGGGCAGGTTGCCGTGCCAACAACATGGCAGATACGGTTCAGTCTGGACCGCGTCGTGGCAGACGACGACACCTACACGCTGCGGATCTCCCTTGCAGCTTCTCAAATGTGCAGGTTGCAGGTATGTATATATGTCTGCAGAAGTGCAGAGTTTTACATAATAACCCGCCACAACGTAAATGTAGTTTGGTTCTTAGGCTATTCTTAATGCATAGTTTCATGAGAAGTTTCATACATTAATTAGTAGAGTGCTACATCAGATTTTTGGATGATATGTCACCATATTTGTTATGACATGGATAGAAGTAGTTTCATCACTGTGAAACCATATCAACTCGTTTCCAAGACATTGCAAAACACATGAAACCACCATGAAACCACCATTCAGAACAGTTTGTTTCATCTCCATTCATTTCATATATTTCTATTGGCTATTTAGACGCAATGACATTGTGGCTTGTAAAATCGTGAAGTGAAACTTTGTATTCAGACTATATGTTTCATTTATTTCATCTCAATGATGTGGCAGCATTGAAAATAATGCAATAAACTCTCATCGAGAATGACCTTATTTCCGCAAAACAAATACTGTTCGGTTCTGAACATATCTCTGTGCATTTCATCAAGGTGCAAGTGAATGGGGATGCAAGGAGAGGCAGGGATTTTACAACGCCCGACATGGGCGATGACAATGCGATCACACGCCATGGGATACATGGCTCACAGTGGAGCCTTGAGTGTGTGGTCGGGGGCCACCTGCTACGCCAAGGCGATAACACCATTGACATAAAACTCATCGCACAACAAGGACCGAAAGGTCCTGCCATGGTCGCCGGGGTCATGTATGACTATATCCGCCTAGAAGGGCCACCATCTAGAGGCGTTGCCTCGAGCCGCATTCCAGCGTTCTCCCTTCACCGGATTTTGTTCCTGTTAGCCTTCCTAGTCATGTCCTAGTATGTCTAGCTATGTGGCCATCTAACATGTAGCATTTTTTTTGCTAGTTGTTGTATGAAAGCAAGAAATATGATGATGTAGTACAAGCAATGTTATTGTGGAGAGAATGGAGGCCCATGCTACACTGATTAAGTATGTATTCAACAGATCATCAATTGGCCGGAGATAAGGGATCATGCTAAATGTTCACATGCAACTTCTGAGTGTTAAACTAGATATGGCTTAGGACACTCATGCAAGGAGCCTTTCTATCCACCATAGATAACTTCTGTTGGTCATCTATTAAGATTACTATAAGAAACCAAAACAAAGCAACACAATTAAGTTGGTGAAGCCTTCTCCCCATGTGTTCCCATGAAGAGAGAAGCGTATAAGGGGAGAAGGTTAAGTAAAGCATGGAAGATACATGAAGCAAAATATATAAAGAAACATGCTATGAAACATATTTATCATCCTTTATTATTTCCCCTTAATTACAAATGTCTACATTCATACTTTTAGGATATATAAACGACATTCAAAATACCCCTATTTATAGGGACAAGGCGATGTACAACTTCATATGAAATTACATTAGTATCTTTAAGCTCTATACACATGATCTATAGAATCTAATAGGGGCATTGTCGTATTTTCGTTATTTTTCTTCGCAGAACGTGTGGTGCAAACTTCCCTTCTCTTATGTGACACCAAGGGTGGTATTTGGTCCTACTCAGCGGCGGAGCCAGGATTTCTCTAAGTATAGGACCGGATATAACACTAAAAATTATTCATACCGGCTAAAAAATTTAAATCGAAAAATACATAGATAATGCTACATATGAACTTTATTTGGACACAATAATTGTAATTAAAATAAAATTGGCTTAAACAAACGATTAAATAATTCAAAATAATAATAGATCTCCGTCTCTATAATCAATTTATCAATTGTTTGGGTGGCTTTCGTTAGCAAAACGTTACTTGTTTACATCACCTGCATAAAGCTTAAAGAAGAAAAAAGTGATGTTTGGTTTATTCGAAGTTGAATGTTCTCGTTCCTCAAACAGATTTTAGCCGGAGATTTCAGCAAATCTTCTGAAGTATCCATATACAATACAATATCTCTAAATACTACACACTAGGCTGACTGCCTACTGACTACAGTCCACAGCCGCTGGGCGCCTGGTTGCCACGCTAACTGCGCCCGCTTGCATGCCGCGAGAATTGCCACGCTAAACTGCGTGTTGTGTGGCTGCTTGCCCGACTGTACGTCACGCCTTCTCTCTACACCGTTCGTGGCTACTCTTCTAACCCTAGCTAGCTAGTCCAAAAGTAGGGCCTAGGCCCTTGTGGCCATAGGCTTATCTGTGCCCCTGGTCCTACTAGAACATTTCTTTTGAGACATGATGACGAAGCTATTACCTCCTTGATGAGTTACTTCTCTCTCTAGATCCCGAAGGTTTTCTAGACAAAGCTTACACTATTAACCCTAAAACAAACTTGGAAACGACTAAAACTCATTAGTTTGAGGACCTTCAACGAAGGCATGCCCCAACAGTAGCCCCTCTTGGGATTAGTTTGTTTTTTCTATAACAGGCTCAAACTGCGAATAACTTGAGATAAGGGGGCTTGCACCGAAGGTCCTAAAACACCTTCCTTGAACGCTTTATCGAAAATATATATGGTTAAATACGTTCTACAAAAGGGTTGGCGAGGAAAGGTTAGAGCGGTCCACCATGCAGCGAGTGATCGTCGCTTGACTCCTCGATTTCTGTGCTTTTTTTGATATAACCATTATCGATCTGTACTACATAGGCACGACTTTTGATACTCTTGCAATCCTGTTGCCCCACTCGCTTTGACTCTGAAGCTCCTTTGCGACACTGCATCTTGTGATCTTCGTCTCCTTTGAGCTTCAACACGTGCTAGATGGCTAGGATCAGAATGATTGCTAGACTACCGACTCCCGCATATTCGGAGGCATTACAAAAAGAAGGTGAAGCTTTTGACATAGAAGTAATGTACTGTTCAGCCAGTGGTGCACCCGTGCAGCCAAGAGGTCATAAATTGATAGTGGATGTGAAGAAGAGGAAAGCAGATGATGAGGCTGAATCAAAAGGGGCTGCAAAGAAAATGAAAGAAGATGACGAGGCCGAGGATCGCGCCAAAGCCAGCAATGATGAATCGGGTGAAGGAACTTTTGGTTCCAAGGAGATAACACTGGAGGAGGAAAATGACCTTTGTCTCTTCCAAGGCTAGCTATGTCGAGATGGGGAAGTCTATTGTGAGGCCCGAGCATATGGAGATCTTGAAGAAACTTGGATATGTGGAGGACGAGAATATGATTCACTTTGCTAGGGAGGAAACAACACCAAAGCCAAAATAAGACTAAATTGTCGTCTTTAAAAGCTTCTTCCACATCAGGCTTTGGCTTCCTATTGATGGAATGATCAACGCAGTGCTTTTATTAAATACACATGCACTAGCTTACCCCTAACACTATTATGAGCCTGGGGATTTTCATATGGGCCGTGAGAAGTCAGGGTGCAATTCCTGGTGAAAGCATCTAGGCCCTGGTTGGTTTCACTTTATTAATGACAACGTAATGTTATATGTGACTAACGTGTGTTTTGCAGAGACAAATGGTAAGTTAGGTCGCATTACAGGTAGAAGTACTACAACAGTGAAAACAATCCCAGAGATAAGAACTCGAAGCGATGGCTAAAACGACGAAACAAAAGGTGAAGGACTATGGAGTCCGAGTGTCGAGGAGATGTGGACACTCGTGATTTAGTTAGGTCTTTTATTCTCTTTTAGCCGTACTATAAAGAGGGGTTGTCGATGAGTAGTTTGACCAAGAGAGTTCTAGTGTAGTGTTGGTGCACAATCACACTCACATGCAGTGCTAGGTGTCACTCTAGAACTCACTCACAAGTTAGAACGAAAACCGATTTGAAAATCAACTGAAAAACAAGAGTTAGGGTTTCTGGCTCTGGGGCACCGGACTGTCCGGTGCACCCTCTGCCAGGTGGGGCCAGGCTGGCCCAGGGAAGAGCCTTCCCCCACGCAGAAACCCGAGAGCGCAGGTTTCAGAGTTGAATTATAGTGGCGCACTGGACAACGCACTAGACATCGCACCGGACTGTCCGGTGTGCACCGGACAGTGACTGTTCACCGTCCGGTGTGCCATGAGTCCAACGGCTAACTGTCAGAACTAGCCGTTGGAAACGACCGTTGGTGCACCGGTGGCGCACCGGACTGTCCGGTGCGCCATTGCGCAGTGAGATGCCTGTAACAGCTAGTTGGTGGGTTAGGGCTATTTATACCTCGTCCACCCACCATATTCAATGTCTTGCACTCCACATTTATTCCAGCACATTGCTAGAGCATTGCAAGCACCAAAAGCCTAGTGAGGAGATTAGAGAATCTTAATCCACGTTTGTTCCTCATTAGCGCTAGCGAGAGCCACCTAGAGCACACACCACTTGCATTAGGCTTCTCTTGGTCAAGCGAAAGTCTACGACTTGTTACTCTTGGTGATCGGCATCACCTAGACAGCTTGGTGGCGTTGGGAGCTCGGTGATCACCATGAAGATCTTGTTGGTGACCCGACTCAAGTTTGTAAGCGGTCTCGAGAGATCCACCGCGCCGGAGTGGCAAAGGATCATCTCGTAGTGAGCACTTGGTTCTTGCGAGGACCAAGAGGGAGCGATACCCTTGCGCGGGTGCTCCAACGAGGACTAGTGGAGAGTGCCGACTCTTCGATACCTCGGGAAAAATTGGAGGAGTCTTCTAAACCTTGCTTTACATTCCGCACTTAATTCAAGCACTTTACATTGTGTATTTGTTTAGCAAGTATTTGAAGTATTGTCTTAGCATTGTTGCATTTTAGTATTATATTCTTAGTGCTAGTCGTTGGGGTGAAGTTGGGCTCTTGCTTAGCTCTTGCTTAGGTTTTAATTAGTGTTGATTTTTAGAAAAGCCCAATTCACCCCCCTCTTGGGCATCGTGATCCTTTCAATTGGTATGAAAGCCTTGTTGCTCTTAGATTAGCTTAATCGCTAAGAGTTACGATGTCCGGTGGGGATGGACCTCCTCCCGTTTTTGATGGTGACGATTTTCCTTATTGGAAAATTCGTATGGAAGCATATTTAGAGGCTATAGACATTGGTGTCTATAAAGCCGCCACACAAGGATTCCCCGAACCTAGAGATCCCACAAATCTTGTAGGTGATGAGTTCAATTATGAGAAATGGAATGCTAAGGCCAAAAACACCCTTTTTAGAGGCCTTTGCAAAGATGTGTTCAATAGAGTAAGAAATCATAAAAATGCTCATGATTTGTGGATGGACATTTGTGCTTTACATGAAGGAACTAGAAGTGAGCGTGAGGAGAGATATCACATAGCCATGAGAAAGTTAAACTCTTTTGAAATGCTTGCTAATGAAAATGCCAATGCCATGTACTCACGTCTCAATATTCTTGTAGAGGAAGTTAATGGATTGGGGCTTACTCAAATCTCACAACCGGATGTTGTGAGGAAGATTCTCAGTGTCCTCCCAATAGACAAATATGGACACATTGTCACTGTGCTACATCAAATGGATCTTTCAGTTACCACACCTACACAGATTCTGGGAAAGATCAATGCTCATGAGATGTACATGCACATCAACGACAAAGAAGAGTCATCTTTCAAAAGAAAGGATTTGGCTCTCAAAGCAAATCAAGAAAGAAAAGGAAAAACAAAAATACAAGTTGAGGAAGATTCCTCAAGTGATGATGACCTTGATGCTAATATTGCCTTGATGGTAAGGAAGACCACCAAGATGTTGAAGAAGCTCAACAGAGAAGGCATCAAATTTGATTCAAGAAAGAAGAAATTCTTTTCCAACAAAAGAAAGCCCATTTCTGAGATGGATTGCTACAACTGTGGTGAGCTCGGTCATCTTGCTCATCAATGTAACAAGCCCAAGAAGAACAAGTTCAAGGGCAAGAAAGAAGATGACAGCGATGATGAAAAGAAGGAAAAGAAATTCTTCAAGAGAAAGGATGGGAAGCAAAAGAGGTTCCACAAGAAGAAGAATGGAAAGGCATATATTGTTGGTGACTGGCTCACCGACATTGAGTCGTCAAGTGGATCTTCTTCAAGTGAAGAAGAGAATGATGAAAAAGTTTCCGCCATCGCCGGGGACTTCTCTTCACCACCACCATCGCCATCATCGACTTCTCACCTATGCCTCATGGCTAGAGGTGAACGAAAGGTACAAAATGATATTGATATTACTGATGATAGTGATAGTGATAGTGATGAGGAATTTGCTTCACCTTCATATGATGAACTAGCTGACTTGCTTAAAGAATATACTCAAATTATTAGAAAGTCAAAAGCTAAATGTGATAGGTTGAAAAATGAAAATGAATCTTTAAATGCCAAGTATGACATAGTTATGAAAGCTAGTGATGAAATAAAAGAAGAAAATAAAACTATGTCATCAACTGTAAATGAGCTCACAAACTCCCTAAAAGATGCTAAGGATAAATGTGACAAGCTAAATGAAGCTAATAGGGAGTTGCAAAATAGACTAGTAAAAATCAAGGAAGACTATACTCAAATTAAATTTGATCATGACAATCTTCTTGTTGAAAATGAACTTTTATCTTGCAAAACACATGAGGCTATTAACCCTGTTGTTAAGATTGATGTAGCAACCTCATGTGATGATTTGAGTCAAGGAGAGCAAACTAGTCTACATGCTGAATTGACTGAAAAAGTTGAAGTCCTGACTTTAGACAACCAAAAATTGAAGAAATACTTGACTGATGCAACTACTAGAGGAAAGGTTGCTATTGAGAACAATGATTTCAACAACGAGTTGGCAGTGGATAATCAAAGGCTTAAAAATGAGGTTAAGAAACTAAAAAGTGAAAATGAACATCTTGCAACAAGTGTGCAAAAGTTCAACAAGGGTCAATACCTCCAAAATGAGCTGCTTATGAACATTGTCATGAAAAACAACAAGAGTGGTATTGGATACAATGCTTTTGTGCAAAAGAAAGCTACCACTCAATACAAGCCAAAGCAGACTCACAAGCCTATCAAATGCTTTGAGTGTGGAAATGAAGGTCATTTTGCCCACAAATGCAAAGCCAAACCACCAACTCCCTTGCCTAAGCACTCAATACCATTTGCTTTCAATGCTCATTATGTTCTAAGAAAGGTTGCAAATGGAAAGGTCAAAGTTACATTCCTAGGTCCACCAAACAAGAGTAGACCTAGACAAATCTGGGTTGCAAAGTCTTTGATTGAGAGAGTCACTGGTCCTATGCAGTATAGGGCCCTCAAAACTCAAGCTTGAATTGTCTGTGGATGTAGGTGAACTACAAGACCGGTGGGAGCCATTGGGTTATTGACAGTGGATGCACACAACATATGACAGGCAACCCACGGATGTTCACCTCACTTGATGAGAATGTTGATGGACAAGATAAAATCACATTTGGAGACAATTCAAAAGGAAAAGTGCAAGGACTTGGCAAGGTGGCAATTTTAAATGATTTATCAATATCAAATGTTCTCTTAGTTGCACCTTTGAGCTTCAATTTATTATTAGTGGGTCAACTCTGTGATCTTGGACTTCAATGCCTATTCACTCCAACAGAGGTCATTGTAACAAAGATGGATGATGAATCAATGGTGTTCAAGGGATTTAGATACAACAACATCTACTTAGTGGATTTCACTTCAGAAGATGCAGACTTAAGAACTTGCCTCTTCACCAAAGCTTCACTTGGATGGCTTTGGCATAGGAGGCTTGCACATGTTGGGATGAGCACACTCAAGAAGGTATTAAAGAAAGACATGGTTAGAGGATTAAAGGATGTGGTGTTTGAAAAAGACAAGCCATGTAGTGCATGTCAAGCTGAAAAGCAAGTTGCTAATACACACCTACTAAAGCTTTCATGTCAACATCAAGGCCACTGGAACTACTTCATATGGATTTATTTGGACCTACAAATTATGTAAGTGCCGGTGGCAACCACTACTGTCTAGTGATTGTTGATGACTTCTCAAGATACACTTGGGTGTTCTTTCTCCATGAAAAATCTGAAGTTGCATCTATATTCAAGAAGTTTGCCAAGAAAGCACAAAATGAATTTGATTGCAAGATCAAGAAGATTAGAAGTGATAATGGCAAAGAATTTGACAACACCAACATTCATGAGTACTGTGATGAAATTGGGATCAAACATGAAGTATCTGCAACATACACACCTCAACAAAATGGAGTTGTTGAAAGAAAAAATAGGACCTTGATCACTCTTGCAAGAACAATGATTGATGAGTATAACACACCGGAGAGGTTTTGGGCCGAAGCTGTCAATACTGCATGTTATGCATCAAACAGGCTATTTCCTCACCGGCTACTTGCGAAGACTCCCTATGAACTGCTAAATGGGGAAAAGCCAGACGTCTCCTTCTTCCGGGTGTTTGGGTGCAAATGCTACATCTACAAGAAACGCCATCACTTAGGGAAGTTTCAAAGACGTTGTGATATTGGTTTTCTTTTGGGTTATTCATTAAAGTCCAAAGCATATCGAGTATTCAACCATGCCACTGGCGTGGTAGAAGAAACATATGATGTGGAATTTGATGAGACTAATGGCTCCCAAGGAGCACTTGAAAATCTTGATGATGTAGGTGATGAGCCACTTAGGGAAGCAATGAAGAACATGCTTATTCGAGCTATCAAACCAAAAGAAGATGAAGAAGAGGTGCGAAACATTGACAGGCCTTCTTCATCAAATGTACCACAAGATGATGAAAAAGATGAGAGGCATGCAAATGAAGATACATTTGTCTCTCATGAACAAGCAAGGGTACAAGCCGAAGATGTTGATGCTCCAGGATCTTCTTCCCAAGTGGTTGACAGGAGAAACTCATCACTACTTCAAGCTCATCCTCCAAATCAAATCATCGGGAGTCCTTCACAAGGGGTTATTACTCGATCACATAGACATGCTTCTTTTATTGAACATCACTCCTTTGTTTCTTGTGTTGAGCCTACTTGTATAGATGAGGCGCTACAGGATCGGGACTGGGTGAATGCCATGCATGAAGAACTTAACAACTTCACCCGTAACGAAGTTTGGACCCTGGAGAAGCCCCCACAAGATGCAAGAATCATTGGAACAAAGTGGGTGTTCAGAAACAAACAAGATGATCAAGGTGTGATTGTAAGAAATAAGGCAAGACTTGTTGCAATGGGATTCTCTCAAGTTGAAGGCTTAGATTTTGGAGAGACCTTTGCACCGGTTGCTCGACTGGAAGCCATCCGTATCCTACTTGCATATGCATCATGCTATGATATAAAACTTTATCAAATGGATGTAAAAAGTGCATTTTTAAATGGCTTCATAAATGAACTTGTATATGTTGAGCAACCACCTGGATTTGAAGACCCTAGATATCCTAACCATGCTTACAGGTTGTCCAAGGCGCTATATGGGCTAAAGCAAGCTCCAAGGGCTTGGTATGAGCGCCTTCGCGACTTTCTCATCGAAAAGGGCTTCAAGATCGGGACCGTCGACACAACTCTATTCACAAAGAAACATAACGGTGATATTTTCATTTGTCAAGTATATGTTGATGATATAATCTTTGGCTCGACAAATGACTATCATTGCAAGGAATTTGGTGAGTTGATGTCGAAGGAGTTCGAGATGTCAATGATTGGTGAGCTAACGTACTTCCTCGGCTTTCAAGTCAAGCAAATGAAAGATGGTAACTTTCTCTCACAAGAGAAGCATACCAAAGACTTGTTGAAAAGGTTCAACATGGAGAAGTGCAAACCAATCAAGACCCCCATGCCTACAAATGGACATCTCGACTTAGATGAGGGAGGTAACCCGGTTAATCAAACTCTCTACCGTTCTATGATTGGTAGTTTATTGTACCTTACCGCATCTAGGCCCGATATTATGTTTAGTGTCTGCATGTGTGCTAGATTTCAATCTAATCCAAAGAAAGCTCATCTTCGCGCTGTTAAGAGAATTCTTAGGTATCTCAGGCACACCACAAGCGTTGGTCTGTGGTATCCCAAAGGAGCTACTTTTGATTTAATTGGCTATTCCGATTCGGATTATGCCGGTTGCAAAATTGATAGGAAAAGTACTTCTGGGGGATGCCATTTGCTTGGTAGATCACTAGTTTCATGGACATCCAAAAAGCAAAATAGTGTTGCCTTGTCAACTGCCGAAACGGAATACATTGCCGCAGGTGCTTGTTGCACACAAATTTTATATATGAAACAAACTCTTCTAGACTATGGCGTAGTTCTAGAAAAGGTACCTTTGTTGTGTGATAATGAGAGTGCTGTTAAAATTGCTAATAACCCTGTACAACACTCTCGCACCAAGCACATTGATATCCGTCATCACTTCCTTAGAGATCATGTCGCTAAAGGAGATATCATTTTAGAAGGAGTGAGGTCGGAAGATCAATTAGCGGATATTTTCACTAAGCCACTTGATAAGACCCGCTTTTGCATGTTGAGGAATGAACTAAATATTCTTGATCTCAGAAATTTTATGTAAAATGTCAAATGGTGTTGTCAAGCTTGCATTGCATGTTTAAATTTCTTGTATTGCATCTAGGGCTTGTCTAACCTAGTTGAGATAACCGCCAACAAAGCGAGTGAAAAAGCTTGACTCGGATCAAACTTGACAAGTCTTAGTTTTAAGCTTTTAGCACTTAAATTCTTACTTTTTATGCAATTGTTGGTTCTTGAAATATGCATGAGGCACTGCACTTAGGGGGAGTATTCAAAACTCAAATCACTCATGAAAACCCCTAGTGCAAGGCCAAAATGCAAATTTCACCATTTGCCTATGTTCTCTAAAAATTATCTAGCCTATGGCAAAATATTTTGAAAATTATGAGAAAAGTATATGAGGGTGCCAATACCTATCCCAACAAGTGTTATTTTGTGTGTTTATAAGTTGGGATTTGGTTTGGTTGGGAACTAGATAGAAAAATTCAAAAAATCCAAATCTTCCCTCTGTCTGGGCTCACCGGACAGTCCCGTGTGCACCGGACACTGCACTGTGCAATGTCCGGTGCACCGGCAGCCGCGCGCTTAAATTCCATTCTCCTGTGCGCTGTCCGGTGGTTCACCGGACAGCTACTGTGCGCTGTCCGGTGTGCACCAGACAGACACTGTAGACTGTCCGGTGCGCCCATATCCGGTTTTTTAAAAAATCTTTCCCCTCTCGCGCCCGAGGCCTGGCATTCCTCTTCTCTGCTCTGTCTCCACTCTCTGTCTCTGGCGATCTCCCCCCCTCGCCAGCGACCTCCCCTCCTCTCCGGCGATCTCTTCACCAGCGACGTCCAAGTGCATCTTCCCTTCCATCTCTGGTGTGTATCCCCTTCTCTCTCTTTTCCCTGTCTCTCTGAGTTCCTGCCACCAGTGAAGCACCTCTCTTCCTCCCCTTATGTGTTTTCTTCAATTTCTTGTGAATCCCTGTGAAACCAACTGGTTGCAAATGTTCCTTTGTGCCTCTTGTGTATCCTTGCAGGTTCCTAGCTCCTTCGGGAGGGTTTTCCCACCTCAAATGGCCATTTCCCCGAAACCCTAAAACTCCACCCCCACGTGTTCGGTGAAATGCCCAAACCAGCCAAAAATGCTCCAATTGAACCCAAATTTTTCAGACCCTTTCACAACACCTCCAGTAAGATATTTGCAAAATTTCACGCCCATCTGATATTCCAGGCTTTAATTTTTCCAAATTCCCCGTTTCGAGCGATCGTTTCCGAGCCGAGTGCCCAAATCTCTTTTTCTTCGCCTAAATCCAAACCAAGCACACACTTGACTCATATTCACCCATATAAACCTATTCGTGAAGTATCGACTCAATTCCTCGTCATTTCATACCTTAATTCGAATTCCAAACCTCCTATGGCACTATTTCTCGCTCAAACGCCGTTTTCACGTCGTTTGACCTCTCGATCGCCATATCTCTCATTTTTCTATGCCATATTTCTCTGTGTATGTATTTATTCACATTTTATGTACTTATGACTATGTGACTAATACGTGCTCACCTCTTCTGTCATTTCAGTGACCTTGATTGCCAGTGTGCCGTCTCCTGTCCTGCCTAGATTGTCACCTCTCATGTGAGTTTTCCAGGTAGTCATCTCATCCTCTGATATTCTATCGGATATTATCAACCTGTGCTTAGCCTCTCACTCTCATTTGCAGTCGTCAGGTCAGGATGCCGCACACGAAGAATGTGTCGGCGCCAGGGGGAGGCGATGATGAGGATCCTCGTCGCCCCTTCAGGCAGGTCAAGGGCAAGACAGTACACTTGGAGCAGCAGGAAGGCCACAAGAAGCGCCGTATGGACAGAGCAGCCCGTGCAGCGGCAGCAGCCGCTGCGCAGGCCGAGCATGGAGATCAGCCACAGACTCCGTCAGATCAGATTGCGTACCGTGTTCGTCGCCTCGCCTGCCGGCCTCGCTCCTCCACTCACACCACTGCTTCCACTCCACAACCCACTCTGCCTGCTCCCGTCACCCCTATTGCACCATCCACCACCACAGCCATACCCGCTACCTCCACTACACCAGCTTCCACTGCTCCTCCTCCCGCTCCCGCTTCCACTCCTCCTATCCCTCCACCTCGATTCCGGGAGCGCGATGAGACTGAGGTACGACCACTTGCTGCGGATCCCAGACTTTTTGACCTTCAGCATGCTACAGCGGCACAGGTACGTAGGTTCAGATACATACCCGTGGAGTCTTGGTTACCGGCTTAGAGGGACCCTGCTGCAGTTGACCTTTTTAGCACCCGTATTCAGGAGTCCTTTTTCAGAGCTCAGATGTCTGCACAGATTTGCTCTGCGAGTGCACCGGCTTTTGGATCTTCTAGCTTTTCTGCTTGCCGCCGATGCTGACTCTGAGGTGCACCTCACATATCTGCCTGGCTTTCTGACTCTTTTGATTACCAGCGGCAGGTATGTTGAGGAGTGGGTCCGAGTCTTCTACGCGACTGTATGGATAGACCCAGATCATCACTGGAAGAGGTTTCGTTTTGAGCGAGAGGATGTCACTATTACTGCCAGTCAGATTCGCCAGCTCTTTGGATTTCCCGAGTCGTCGACCTGACTTCACAGCTTATGCTACGGCACCTCTGACCCTCCTCGTCGCCCTCACGGCGGTGTGGCTCCGGGTACAGCTCACGTCGCGGCTCTGTTCCGCCCGCCCTTCTCTGATGGGTCGCGACGTTCACCGGTAGATTTTACTACAACAGCCAAGTACTTATTTGAGCTTATCAGACGGACTCTTCTGCCGAGGATGGGATACAGGGAGGCTACCACACATATCCAGCTCTGGCTCCTTGGTGCCCTAGTCTCTCACTCTGAGTTTGACGTCGTAGATTTCCTTATTTGTGAGATCGAGGACACTGTATTGGATGGTCTGCGTGCTCGTCGACAGTTGCCATATGCTCACTACTTGTGCCACATTTTTGCGCAGCTGATTCGGCCTCCAAAGTTTCAGGGCACACTTGAGGCCTCACGCCTTGTCTTTGGGTCCTACCGTCCTGCGCCTGAGGCTCCTGTGCCAGCTTCTGCTCCAGTTTTTGACTCTCAGGCCGAGGATGCTGCTCTTCATCAGTTCGAAGCTCAGGATGCAGCAGTTGTTGTTGTTGGTGATGATGATGATTTTGGGAATCCTCCTCCGCCTCCGCCTCCTATGCCTCCACGCTCACATGATCATGAGGCTGGGAGCTCTAGTGCTACCCCTGCTGCCCCTCCTGCTATTGACCCTGCACTTGCTTCGATTCTTCAGACACTCACTCAGCAGCAGGCTCACTTGGCAGCCGAGCAGTCCTGCCAGGCAGCAGCTCATCAGCAGTTATCCGAGAGGATGCTCTCGATGTTTCAGACTATACAGGACAGACAGGATTCTCTTCAGCAGCAACTTCTCCAGGATCGGGCTGAGAGCAGGGCATTCATGGCTCTTATGCTGCAGCATTCTGGTGTCCTAGTTCCCCCGGTTCAGTCTGCTCCACCTCCTTCGCTTCTGGCTCCTGTTGTGCCAGCACTTCAGTCAAGACCCCCTTTTCCTTCTGTTGGTCCTTCTCCGCTCCGGCCGGTCACCTTGGCGTTCACGTCACCGGTTCTCAGCTCTGTCTGTCCTTAGCCGCCAGTGCCACCAGCATCTGCTGTTACCACTACTGCTGTGGTAGTATCTGTGACCACTTCTGTTCCGGCAGCTTCTGCAGCACGACCTCAGTCCGAGTCAGTACCAGCTCCAGCTTCTACCGCAGATCCTGGATCCGAGACTGACTCTGACCCCCCGTCGGCGTTCGCTCTGCTGCCTCGACCGCGACCGGATGCGCCCCCGCCGCCTCCTCCCGCTTCAGATGTTTAGGTTCGGGTACCCTTTTGGTGTTTGACGCCTAAGGGGGAGAGATATGAGTTGTGAGAGCTAGGGGGAGTTAGAGAGTTAGTAGAGAGTCATTTTGATGTAATATAATGTGCTTGCTACACTCTGTACCAGCTTGGTGTTTTTGGCTCACAAACTCTATATATACTCTCGTTGCTTATGATTGACTGTATGTATTATGTTTTCACCTCATATTTTATCACCAGTCTTCTAGTTCTTGATTCATCGATTTAACTTCACTTTTATATGAACAAGAATCTTACGATGTGTATGCGCTCACTCTTATTATTATGGTACACGTTCTTTCTGTCAAAGATTACTGAGTATAACTAACCATCCTTTCTATTGGCAGAAACTTCAATAAACTACTCTCACAAATCTTGTAGGATTGTCATCAATCACCAAAAAGGGGGAGATTGAAAGCATCTAGGCCCCTGGTTGGTTTTAGCGATTAATGACAACGTAATGTTATATGTGACTAACGTGTGTTTTGCAGAGACAAATGGTAAGTTAGGTCGCATTACAGGTAGAAGTACTACAACGGTGAAAACAATCCCAGAGATAAGAACTCGAAGCGACGGCTAAAACGACGAAACAAAAGGTGAAGGACTATGGAGTCCGAGTGTCGAGGAGATGTGGACACTCGTGATTTAGTTAGGTCTTTTATTCTCTTTTAGCCGTACTATAAAGAGGGGTTGTCGATGAGTAGTTTGACCAAGAGAGTTCTAGTGTAGTGTTGGTGCACAATCACACTCACATGTAGTGCTAGGTGTCACTCTAGAACTCACTCACAAGTTAGAACGAAAACCGATTTGAAAATCAGCTGAAAAACAAGAGTTAGGGTTTCTGGCTCTGGGGCACCGGACTGTCCGGTGTGCACCGGACTGTCCGGTGCACCCTCTGCTAGGTGGGGCCAGGCTGGCCCAGGGAAGAGCCTTCCCCCACGCAGAAACCCGAGAGCGCAGGTTTCAGAGTTGAATTATAGTGGCGCACCGGACAGCGCACCGGACATCGCACCGGACTGTCCGGTGTGCACCGGACAGTGACTGTTCACTGTCCGGTGTGCCATGAGTCCAACGGCTAACTGTCAGAACTAGCCGTTGGAAATGACCGTTGGCGCACCGGTGGCGCACTGGTGGCGCACCGGACTGTCCGGTGCGCCATTGCGCAGTGAGATGCCTGTAACGGCTAGTTGGTGGGTGAGGGCTATTTATACCTCCTCCACCCACCATATTCAATGTCTTGCACTCCACATTTATTCCAGCACATTGCTAGAGCATTGCAAGCACCAAAAGCCTAGTGAGGAGATTAGAGAATCTTAATCCGCGTTTGTTCCTCATTAGCGCTAGCGAGAGCCACCTAGAGCACACACCACTTGCATTAGGCTTCTCTTGGTCAAGCGAAAGTCTATGGCTTGTTACTCTTGGTGATCGGCATCACCTAGACGGCTTGGTGGCGTTGGGAGCTCGGTGATCACCGTGAAGATCTTGTTGGTGACCCGACTCAAGTTTGTAAGCGGTCTCGAGAGATCCACCGCGCCGGAGTGGCAAAGGATCATCTCGTAGTGAGCACTTGGTTCTTGCGAGGACCAAGGGGGAGCGATACCCTTGCGCGGGTGCTCCAACGAGGACTAGTGGAGAGTGCCGACTTTTCGATACCTCGGGAAAAATTGGAGGAGTCTTCTAAACCTTGCTTTACATTCCACACTTAATTCAGGCACTTTACATTGTGTATTTGTTTAGCACGTATTTGAAGTATTGTCTTAGCATTGTTGCATTTCTAGTATTATATTCTTAGTGCTAGTCGTTGGGGGTGAAGTTGGGCTCTTGCTTAGCTCTTGCTTAGGTTTTAATTAGTGTTGATTTTTAGAAAAGGCCAATTCACCCCCCTCTTGGGCATCATGATCCTTTCACCTGGTATAGAGTATGTATGCAAAGTACATGAACTACACTATCAGACGAAAGCGAGAGCTTTGGATAAGCCGCACAATAATTTTGGTTGCTACAACTTCACATACTGGAAGGATTCAAAATTCCCGGTGCTAGCGTACCGAAGCAAGCGGCCAAACAACTAGACCTAGAAGTGGTTTGATGCGAATGTTGATACAAATAAGGGGAAGATTTGAAAGGCATAATGATGAAGCCAATGTAGGTGAGCTTCGTATTAAAGGGACCTATTTGCAATATGAGTGGAGCTGCTCAGACAACATATATTGCTTTTAAGACCATCATTGATAACGTTGGCACTCGTGACCTGATATAAGATTTTTTAATGTATAGAGTTTTCCCTATGAGATCTGGCTGGTCCATGCCGAATCAAGAGAAGGATGAAGAAGTTAAATCTGGTTTGTTGGTTAAGCTTCCGTACAAGTTCAAGGAGCACCCACTCTTTAAGCGCCCATGCCCAGAATGGTTTGGAACTATCGAACTCATGAGCAACACAATCTTTGGCAATTATACCGTAAAAGAGATCATTTGATGACAGTGTCCTTTGGAGGGCGGGGGAAGAGAAGGATGAACAGAGTGATGTATGTCTTTGGCTTCGAATGTCCAGACTACAATAACTTGGCCCAAGAAGTCGAAGGCGGTGTGAAACAAAAGAGGGAAGTTAGTATTTTGGATCGCGAGACGGCTAGACTAGTAAAAAGTAAAAAAAGGTGTTTGAAAGGGAAATAGGCCTAAAACCATCTCCACACTTGTTTTGGTAATTGACGACCACCACATCCGATCGAGCTAACTAGTTTGCTAAGTTATTATTTTAGGAACTCAAAAAGTACTTCAAGAAAGATCAGTCCTCAAAATAGCCCATCGCTGACAGTCCGAGCCTCTAGTGCGGGCTGTCTGGGATAACGTAGATTATCCCGGACTGTCCGAGCCCTTTCGGCGAACCGTCAGCAACAACTCGATGCACTTCGGTAGAAACTATGCCAAATGCACATTTCTACTGCAGACTGTCCGAAAGAAAGACAAGTACCATTTGACACCATACACGAACCGTCCGGCCTCATGCGTGGGCCATCCGCCCGTTGTAAATCAGACAAACCCAACAGTGTCGGGTTCGGTAAAATGAATTATATCGTCCATGCAGACTCATTTAATGCGATTATAACCGTGATATAGCCATTATAACTGAACGTTGCGATCGAGCCATTGATCTTGCAGGGGCGGACCGTTCGGACCAGGAGCGTGGATCATCCGTGTTTGGTAGAATTGAAGCAATAGTTAGGAGGTGGTTGGTGGACATAAGTACAACCCTAACCACCCCCTTCAATGGCACCCAAGCATTACAACTTCCACATTCATTGCAAAGAGCAAGATTTCACTCCATCCACACTAAAAGCATGAAAGTCCTCTCCAAGTGCCGTAATTGTGTTTACATGTCATTAGTGTTAGTGCTTTGGAGAGACTCAAGAGAGTGTGACATTGTGTTTTCTTATTGTTCTTTTGGTTTGGTTTTCTTGATTGTGCTTTCTTCCTCCTCTTCTAATTCTCATTCACTTGTAAAGATAGAAAGATACACCTAAGTGTGTGGTGATCCTTGTGGTTCTAAGTAACCCTCGAGATTAAGAAGCACTCAACTGGTCTAAGTGACCGTTTGAGAGAGGGAAATGGTTGAAAGAGACCTATCCTATGTGGAC
Organism: Zea mays; assembly: GCF_902167145.1. Lineage (NCBI taxonomy): Eukaryota > Viridiplantae > Streptophyta > Magnoliopsida > Poales > Poaceae > Zea > Zea mays. The sequence continues at coordinate 23,339,085 of NC_050099.1, read as the reverse complement.
TCCTCAATGGGGACTAGGTTCCTAGGAACCAAACCTCGAGAAACAAATTGCTTGTGTTCATTGCGCTAATCTTTGCTTTGCGATTTGGTTCTTCCTCTCTCCTATCTCTAGTTCTCTTGCTTGCGATCATGTTGAGTTGGCTCCCAAAGTAATCCGCAATTGATTAAGCAACTCTAAGCAAGAAAAACTCTCTTTCACACTCTGATTTTATTTATACTCATTCTAACACTAACCTCGGCTTAAGTTTTATGTCCAAAGTTTAAAATATTCAGGTTTCACCTATTCACCACCGATCTAGGCGACTTTCAGTATCTCCAAAGAGATTGAAAAAAATGAAGCTGGCATCAGATAAGAAGAAGAATCTTTGCACTCAGAGATCGAGAAGAAATCTTCTATACAAGAGGAGAAGAAAAAGGTCATTGCTAGAGAGGAAGAAAAAGGTGAAGAAAAATCGACTGAAGCCAAAAGATAACAAAGAGAAGAAAAAATGAAGGGACTGTCTCAACTTCATTATTATGGGTAACCCAAATATTAGAGGTAATGATGAGGCCCATGTCTGTTACAATATTGAGTCATTTGGGGTTAGACCTAACTTGCTTTATCCATACAACGAAGGAGAAGAAAAAATAAGATGAAGACAAAGTGGTCAAAATTCTAATCCACGTGGGGCCTCCACTAGCTAAGATGGAGCCCAAAACAAAGCATGTTTCTAGGATACTTCGGAGGGCGTTGTTTTGAAAATGCCCAAGAAATCGAGTCGCATGACGTCCCTTATAGATTTTATCTTTAGGACACCGTTTGCCGCAAATGCTGAAGAAAAAGTTCAAGTCCGTGAAGGGTTGCTGAGTTTGCTAAAGCTATAGTTATGGCTCAAAGTGGTTTGTTAGGAAAGAATTTGTTTTCAAAAAGGAAAGAGACAAAGAGAAAAATAAACACCAGAAGAAGTAGAAGTACGACATGAAAAGATGCCTTTACTCGAGGGCGAACCTGGATAAAAAAATAAGTTTCTATTTTTGGCATGCTGCTGGCAAAGAATTGAGTGAAGAAAAAGTTGGCGAATTGCAAAGGTATGCCGAAGGTATGTGATACCCGAAGGGTGCTACCATCTTTAGGGGAAGCAAGAGGGACATTTTAGGGTGTATCCTAGATTCTAGAGAGGTGGAAATTCTTGTGAAGTCTATGGATATTTTCCACTTACCATTCTTCTTCTTTACCATTACTACATTAGTGAGCCAAGTCCGATAGTCTGTTGGCTCGATAAATTTGGCCTCTAGAAGTTATTGGGCTTCAACTTTTGCTGCCTCGATCTTCTCATCTGTCATCTTGCAAAGTCTTTGCTTTTTTGGTTAGATCGAGGGGTTGACACTTAGGTTGTGTTATATGATATTCCGACTGGCACTAATGAGGTCTAGCGACGACCATGCGAAGATGTCCTTATTCCTATCCAAACAGGCTAACAACTTGTTTTCTTCCTGAATGCTTAGGTCTTCACTTATTAGTACTATTTGGTTGGGTACTAGCTGCAGAGTCCAAGGCGACTCTTTTTGCCTCCTTGTTACTCTGAATGTTTTTTCTTTTTGGTTTTTGATGGCCGGGGTGAGGCTGAACTTCGTCTTCCTTGGCTAAATAATGCACATTACGCTGGCCTGGGGCGAAGTCTCAATCTATGTTATCGGCTACTTGCTAGTCCTCGTAAATTGTTATAGCTCCGTGAGAGCCGGGTATCTTCATGCATAAATAGAGGTCGTCGATGGCTGCCTCTAGTTTATCGATTGGATCCCTACCGATAATAGCATTGTAGGGGTAGACATGTCAAATATGTCAAAGGTGATCTGTTTAGTCCTTACAATGAGGGTTGTACCAAAGGACAATGACAATGTTATTTTTACAGTGGAGAAGGTGCCTTCCCCACCGGGGCCGAGCAAAAAAACCTGATACCTGAACCCGTATTACCCGAAACCCGATTTTAATATGGAAATATTAAGTGTCTACTCTAAAACCCGAATTTATTACGGGTACCATACTCGGATACCCGAACCCAAACGTCCCAACCTGACCGGCAGTCACCCTGAGCCCCTAACGTAGTGTGCAGTGACGCCTTGACGAGGTGCCGCTAGTGATTCAGTGACGCCTGATACAGTGGTTTTTTTAGTTTTAAAAGTCTGCAACTGCAAGGTCTTATCGTTTTTTCAAATAGAAGTTATTCATTTTTTTTTGCAAAATAGTACTGAGCCAGTGAGTGAGGCGTTCAGCCACAACCCACAAGGTAAGGGGGTGTTTGGGAGTGAAGTTTTTTCACAGTTTTGGAAGAATACTGCAGTATTCTCAAATACTGCAGTATTATATACATAATGGTGTTTGGCAAGCTGGCTAAAATCTCTGTTTTCAAAACTGAAGTATTGCAAATACTATAGTTGTTTTAAGGTATTCTAAACTTAGGTCTGGACCTCAGTTTCCAAAATTGTGGTATTGTAAACTGCGGTATTGTCATGACTAAAGTATACTGTAGTATTTCAAAAACTGTGGTTTTCAAAAACTTTGTTCCCAAACAGGGCCTAAGTGAGTCTGCAAGTAGTAGGATGCCAATTCACAAGTGGAAGACACCAGAGCCAAGAGCCCAACCGTCAACTGACCAATAGTCCAATGTCCAAGACCAAATTTCATTTATCTTCATTTATGACAAGCCTGTAATGGTAAGAACTGAGGAGTAAGGATCGAATCACCAAAAGATGTACTGAATGATGAATTGTTGATGCTGAATAAGTGAACAACATTGATGCTTAAGCATACTACTGGATGCATGTTGGCTGTTAGTGTCTTCTGACTGTTGTACAACCTATACTGTCAATCACCGTACTACAATCTACAACCTGTACTGTTGTTTATGCTGTTGTAAATGCAGGAACTAATGTAGCACTGTGTACATGGTTGATTTTACAAGCTCGTATGCTTTGTAGTGGGTATCAAATTGAAGGCTCAGGTAAATAGAATTAGTTCGGGTACTTCGAGAAAACTGGATACCCGAACCCGATTATTCAGGTACCTAAATTGTCGGGTAATATAAAACCCGATGTGTTTTCGGGTAACAATTCTTAAACCCGAATTACCCGACCTAAATTTTTAGTGTAACCCGAATGCCCAGACCTATTTCCCACCAAATCCATATATATGGTTGTTTGATGGATATAATAGGTCATGATTGATGCCCATGTGATCGAAGGCACGTAGAAAAATGGTGCCTTCTTGGCTGCCGTTGTCAGCAAGGGCCTTATGCAACTCCTAGCTGACTATGTTACAGTTTATTACCATTACATCGGTGTGCAATGCATTCTGCAGGTCCACATACTTTGCATCAAATGTCAGGGGATGTGTGACCGCTTCATTTTAACGACGGGTCTAGTGACGACGACTTGATTGACCCTTCGGTAATATTCTTTTCTCTATCTTTTTTTGAAGTATATAGTAGACCCTCCAGAGATCAACTTTATTATGCAGTTTATTGGTGGCTGGTGGAAATCGTCTTCGCCGTTGGGTGGTGGAGGAGGGAGTTGTTGAACAGAGAGTATTATATGTGGCGGTGGTGGAAGGGGCAACCTTTCTTGATGAGGGAGTTAGGGGTGGTTATTTTGTGGGCATTGGAGGTGGTGGTTGAATGTCTTGATAGCAAGGGGGAATTGTTGTTGATAGGTGTGGGTCCCTGCCTTCGCTGGCTGATTTGACACTATTCATGCCATTCTTTCTTTGACTTCTTTTGTGATTGGGCAATTCTTGGTGGAGTGCACGACGTCTTTGTCATGGAAGACACAATACAATTTGCGATCCTGTGTGGGGCCTCAGTCACGTATGCGACCTTTGTTGATCCTCCCCCTCGCCTGGCTGCTGAGGGTGACTTTGGTTGCGAGGGGGCTTCAACCTATTGTTGCTGGTTTCTAATGTTGTGGACTTGCTGGTTGCGGCTAGCGATCGTGCTGACGTTTTTTTCTGTTTGCCTCTGGCCCAAGGCTTGTTGCTAGAGTGCGAAGTCTTCTTAGGCTTTCACTATGTTTCTAGCTTGCAGTAATTCAACTCCTCCGACCTTGCGTGTTTTTTTAAAGAGCTAATACAACTCTTGGAGGGAGGTGCGGGGTCCCTTATACAATGACTGTATAGATGTCCAATGCGAGGCTATTGATGGCGTAGTCAATTGCCATATGGTCTTTAGCCAATGATAACTAGGTCTCCAGCGACAAGAATTTGTTGTAGTATGCATGGAGGCTTTATTTCTCTTGCTGCCTATAGAGGGATAACTCCACGAGAGCATCGGTCTGTGGCCTGTATCCTTGGAAGTTAGGGAGGAATTTCTCATGGAGTGCCCTCCAGGAGTCAATGGATAAGGGTGATAGCCTTATATTCCAAGTTAGGGCTAAGCATTCGAGGGTAATGATGAATGAATTCGCTATGTCATTGCCATCTCCCCCCCCGACAATGTCACTGCTACATGACAACTCATGATGTATTGCGAGGGGTTAGAGCTATCGTTGTATTTGGGCTAGCTACCCGACCGGTAATTGTGCAGACATGACGTTGTTTGCAATCTAGCTGAGTGGGGGCATCTCTCATCTAAAAAGTTGAAGTTTTGGAACATGTCTTGGACGAAGTCTACGTATCATTGTGCTCGAGGTCATGATGTTTGGCGATTCTAGGCGAAGGCTGATGGGCATAGTCCTAATCCATTAATTCGACTATCTCTTGTTGTAGAGCTCTAGATCATTCTTTTTTCCTTTTGGATATGTCGTTGAATTCTGGTCTAGACTTCGTTGCACTGCCTTTTGGCCATTAGGGCCTCGTTTTGCTTTTGTAGGTGGCATTCCTCATTTAAAGGCTCCTTAGCAGCAACTAGACCCTAGTATTAAGCCAATTTCCTCGCTGTTGTGTAGGATGTCTTCGTCTTCCTCAGTAGTGGGCTGGGGTGGTAATGACCATTTGTGGTGCTCTGGGATGGGTGCTATTGGCATGAACGAAGACCTGAAGGCTTCCTTAGGTTGGTGGCAGTTGGATGGTATATTTCTGAATAGGTCGAGCCAAACTTTGGCCTAGTATGGGTGGCTCTGGGGGTTGAACGGGGCAATGCTCAGGGTCTTCCAGCTGCATGTGTGGCGAGGAGGGATTGATTGTCGGTGTTTGGTTCATTGGTGATGGATGCGACCTTCATAGGGGCTTGTGGGATTTGGTTAGCAAAGGCCACCTTGCCTTTCTTGGTGTTGTTGATGGAGGTGGCCTCCAACGGTTCTGACACGCGGGCCCAAACACTCAGAAATAGGGGAGCTCAAATATCTTGTCCAGCATCTCCTGTCTGGGGACCAAATATGGGTATTTATATAACAGTGCTACCCTATGCCTTATTACACCAAATGTTACACACGTAAGAAAGGCAAACATGTGGGCCTATTTAGCTAGCCAAGGGCCCACCGGGCCCTCATTGACTGCTCATAGTCCTCCAGGTCCAAGTATTGGGGGTCCTTGCCTTGAGGCCTTCGGGGCAAACCATGATGACCAGTTTTTGGCTTGAGGGGGGGGGGGAGCGCCCTTTGCCTCGGAGCAAACAGATCGCACTTGCTGTCGAGGACCTTTTGGAGCGAAGGCATCAGGCGTTGCGGTTTGCTTGATCCAAAGCCTCCAATGTGAGTCTGTCCTCACATGTACCCTTCGCCTTGATTGGGTCCTTGTCTCAGACCAACCAGACCATGCTGATGGTCGAGGTCTCGAGGATGACTGTATCTAGAAATCTATTTGTATGGATGACCGAATGAAGAGTCGTCTATGAACATAGAGGCATTTGTAAAGATCGCTAAGAATAACAGCCACCTCTACAAATGTATTTTTAGAGTGACTTGTTTCAAAACCCATTTTAGAGACAGGCTGATGCACCTCAATTTAAAATAGACGAGTCTCTACAAATGATTTTTGTAGTAGTATCCAACCCAACAGTGTACACTCAGCATAAGTGTTTATCTGTTTTTAAAATCATTCAGTGATACATGGTATCCTTGTACTTCTTCTATTTTTATTTATATGTTGTATTACCTTTGTTTTAAGCCTAACATTTGTAACTTTGATAATCGATTCTTAAAAATTATTGTTGACGCTTTTTCGGAGCGCCAAATACTCAAGAAGAACCGGCGGCGGTGCTCTCTGGTCAGGCGCGAACGGTCCGCGGCCTGGGGCCGGACAGTCCGCGACCTGGTGCAGGGGCTAAGGTTTCCTGCCTGACGGCCGGACGGTCCGCACCCTGGGGCCAGACGGTTCGCGCGTGCGCAGGGGCGACAGAAGATCGCCGGCGGCGCCTGGATCTCGCTCCCGGGAGGGACCCCGTCGGGGAGGAGAGATCCTAGGGGTTGTCTAGGCTCGGGCCGGCCGACCTAGACTCCTCTAATCGGCGTAGAGTCGAAGAGAGGCGAAGAATTTGGGGATCGAGAGGCTAAACCTAAACTAGACTAGAACTACTCCTAGGATAAAATGCGAAATAGAAGTTGTATTGATTCGATTGATGATTTCAAATCGGTCGTAGACCTCTCTTTTTATAGAGGAGGGGGGCTGGACCCTTTACACGACTGAATTCCGAGCTAATTCCGCAAATCTAGCCAACAAACATAGCACAAAACTCGGAACCCTAAACTGCTCTGCGCATGCGCGGACCGTCCGGCCCACAGGCGCGGACTGTCCGGACCGCGGACCGTCCGGCCTCAGGGCCGGACCGTCCGTCAGGCTCAAAACGGTGCTCAACATATGCCCCCCTGCCTTTTGGTGGAGCTGAGCAAACCAAAAGCAACTAACTCGATGTGATTACATCGGTTCTCTTAGGCATCTTGCCACATACTAGGATGGTACTGTTTGAGGAAACGCCCATTCAAAGCCTTAGGCAAAGCCTTGCCTTGTAATGTTTGTAGTAAATAGGCGTTGCCAGACATCACCTGTTTTACTTTATAAGGACCCTCCCAGCTTGGCGACCATTTCCTGAACTTCCGGTCTTTATTCCTTAGAGGCAGAATAGTCTTCCACACCAGGTCCCCTACTTGAAATGATTTTGCTTTGACCTTCTTGTTGTAGGCCCTAGCTACCATGATCTTGTCCTTTTCTATTGCTCCCAAAGCTATCATCCTCTTGTCGGTCACCTCGTCAATATTATCCATCATTGAATTATAATAATCAGTAGCAGTTAGATCATTTTGTCTGGCGAACCTGACAGCATTCAAACTTATTTCCACAGGCAACACTGCTTCCTGCCCATAGACAAGCTCAAAAGGAGACACTTTAGTAGTCCTATGTTTAGATATCCTATGAGCCCATAAAGCTTCAGACAAAATCTTATGCCAATGTTTAGGATTATCAGATATCTTCTTTTTTTATCAAATTAATCAATGTCCTATTACTAGACTCGGCCTGTCCATTGGCCTGAGCATAATATGGAGATGAATTAAGCAGCTTAATTCTGTATAATTCAACAAATTCACGTACCTCCTTTGACATAAAAGAAGTACCTTGATCTGTAGTCAAGGTCTGAGGAATGCCGAATCTATGAATAATATGCTCAGTTATGAACTCAATTGCCTCCTTGTGCGTCATGTTCTTTAGAGCAACGACTTCAGTCCATTTGGTGAAATAGTCAGTGGCAACTAACACAAACCGATGCCCCTTTGATGATGAAGGATGAATTTCTCCAACAAAGTCTAATCCCCATCCTCTGAACGGCCAAGGCTTGATGATAGGATGTAATTCGGCTGCAGGGACCAACTGTAGGTCGCCGAATTTTTGACACACTTGGCAACCCTTGTAGTACTTGAAACAATCAGCTATCATACTAGGCCAATAAAAACCAGACCTTCGCAACAACCACTTCATCTTTGGAGCTGATTGATGAGTACCACAAATTCCTTCATGTACTTTGGCCATGGCTAATATAGCATCATCTGGGCCCAAGCACTTAAGCAGGACGTCATTGACTGTTCGGCGGTAAAGTTCATCACTCATCAAAACATACTTGAAAGCTGTTCACCGAATGTTCTTATCTGTCCTAATATTGGGATTTCGTAAATAATTAAGTATAGGTGTACTCCAATCACTTGCATCGACTTCATTGTCAGCCGAATCGATTAAGAGAACATTTCTGGTAACCCCGGACGGTCCGGCGTCATCACGCGGACGGTCCGCGACCTAGGAATTTGGCTCTGCACTGGTTATCAGATTTTCAGTTTTGTGAAATTTCCCTCTCTTTATCCGATAACCTGATGCATCTTGTGCCAAATCGTTAGCTCTATGATTCTCAACTCTAGAGATATGCCGAATACTGAATTCGTCAAAAGAATGGATTATGCTCCAACATTTCTCAAGGTAACTATTTAGAGTACCATCAAAACATTGATATTCTTCTAACACTTGTTGGACAACCAGCTGAGAATCACCAAATACCTTCACATGTTTTACTCTCATACCATTTAAAAGTTCTAAGCCGAATAGGAGGGCCTCATATTCAGCTTGATTATTAGTGCAATAAGTTTTCAATCGGCTAGAGAAGTCAAAGGAGACATTACTTGGTGAAACAAGCACAATGCCAATTCCTTGCCCTTCATTGCAAACCGATCCATCAAAATATAAAGTCCAAGGAGTAATAGTGAGGTATAACATGTCTAGTTCATGAATATCATTAACCCGATGTTCTACAATGAAATCCGCTACGACTTGGCCTTTCATAGATTTCAACGGTTCATAGGCCAAGTCATATTCTATGAGTGCATAAGCCCACTTACCAATTCTACCACTCATAATTGGGTTATGCAACATGTATTTGATCACATCGGCTTGACCAGAAACAGTGCAATGACTAGACAGTAAATAACATCTACATTTGGTGCATGCATAAAACAAGCATAAGCATAACTTTTCAATAAAAGTGTACCTTGTTTCAGCATCCACCAACCTTCGGCTTAGATATGTCACCACATGCTCCTTCCCCTCAGTTTCTTGTGTCAGAACAGCCCCAATGACCTTATCCTCAGCTGCAATGTATAATCGGAATGGTACTCCTGCTCGTGGTGCTTTTAATACGGGAGCCGAAGATAAGTATTTTTTGATGAGATCAAATGCTTCTTGCTGTTCTGCCCCCAAGCGAATTCGGCATCATTCTTAAGCCGAAGAATAGGGGTGAACACATCAATCTTCCCGGCTAGGTTAGAAATAAACCTTCGTAAATAATTCACCTTGTCGAGAAACCTCTGTACCTCGACCTTACAGGTCGGAGGTCCCACATTCCGAATAGACTTGATTCGGTCAGGGTCTATCTCTATACCATGTTCATGTATGACAAATCCTAAAAACTTACCAGCCGACACTCCAAAAGCACATTTACGTGGGTTCATTTTCAAACCATACTGACGCATTTTATCAAAGGCTTTGCGCAAATCAGCTATATGAGAACTAAACTCAGCCGATTTGACTACAATATCATCAATGTAAACTTCCACAGTGTTTCCTAACAATTCATGGAAGATCAAATTCATAGCCCTCTGATAAGTAGCACCAACATTTTTCAGACCAAATGTCATGACAACCCACTCAAATAAACCAATGAAGCCTGGTCATATAAAGGTCGTTTTAGACGCATCTTCTTCGACCATGAAAATCTGATTATATCCGGCATTACCATCAAGGAAGCTAATAATTCTATTTCCTGATGCATTATTGATTAATGTGTCGGCTATGGGCATGTGATATTCGTCTTTAGGAGTTGCTCTATTTAAATTGCGAAAATCAATGCATACTCTATGTTTACCTGACTCCTTCACCGGCACAATATTGGAGACCCACTCTGCGTATCTGCAAGGTCTGATAAAATCAGCTTCTAGCAGCCGGTGGATTTCGTCCTTGATGCGTGGGAGAAGATCTGGACAAAATGTTCTAGCTCTTTGCTTGAAAGGTCTGAAACCAGATTTAATAGGCAGCCGATGCTCTATGATCTCTCGGCTTAATCTAGGCATCTCAGTGTAATTCCAAGCAAAGCAATCTGAATATTCCTTCAATAGACCGATTATCTCATCTCTAGGATCGGTCTCCAGGGTCTTGTTTACAAAAGTCGGCCTTGGAGTTTTACCATCTCCTATGTCAATCTCCTCCAAAGGATCGGCCGATGTAAACCCCTGTCCTAGTTTATCAAGATCTCTGAATTCCTCTATCATGTTCCCCACAGAGGAATTAGAAGATCTTTGTGTGACGGCGGACTCTCCGGTCTCGGGGACCGGATCATCCGTAATACTATCCTTTTGCTGTGATATATGTTCGGTCTTAAAGTCTGAACCCTTTTGTGAAAGACCATACCATCCGGCCTTGGAAGCTGAACTGTCCGTGACCAGAGACTCATGAACTTCGTGTGTATTCATCATTTAAACTTTATTTAGGATTTAGCCGATTCTCCATCGGCTCTAGCATTATAGGAATGAAACCTTTCTTATCTATACTTATGAATTGATAATCAGAAAAATCTACTCCTGTGAGACATGTAGCAGTCTCATAAGTCCAGAGTACAGGGGCATCGGCCACAGCGATGCAGGCCGATACATCAGCATGTACTTGTTCTATGTCATCGCCTACCCATTGTATTAGCATTTGATGTAATGTAGAAGGTATACATTGATTGGCGTGAATCCAATCTCTGCCTAGGATTAAACTGTAATTTCCTTCTACATCAGCGACGAAGAATGCAGCAGCAAGGGTCTTAGTCCCGATGGTTAATTCAACGGACGTGACTCCCCTGGCTTTGATCGAACTATCAGTTCCAACACCGCTGAGGGTCATGTTGGTCTTGACAAGTTCGTCATCTTGTTTACCTAATTTTCTGTAAAATGAATAAGGCATTAGATTTACAGCCATCTTAGCAATCGGTATCCTATCAATGTGACCGCACACGAAGAGCGTCTTTAAATGATTTACCGATTCTTTTGGTTTAGAAAAGGCGACTTCTTTAGGACCAAAATCAAACTGGGCAACAACAGGTTCATCGTCGCCGATAATAGTACAATCGGCGGAAAATGTAATAACATTCACATCCATACCTGGGCGTTCTGGAGAAGCTTCGTAGTCGACCAGGTCTTCTCCCAGTAGGTCGTCGTCTTCCATTGATGTTGGCGTGTCGTTGGAGGCTTCCTGGTAAACGGCGGACGGTCCGCGCACGGGGGCCGGACGGTCCGCGCCTGGTGCAGGTTGTCCAGAGGCCTCCTGGTGAAGGACGGACGGTCCGCGCGCAGAGGCCGGACGGTCCGCGCCTGGTGCAGATTGTCCAACCTTGCTGGCCGGGCTATCTGCCATACCTGCAGGGTGCTGCACAAGTATTGTTTGATTTTCTATTTTTGTGGCCGTTTGTTTTTCCTCAACGGCCTTTGGTCTCCATTTCTTTTGCGGTGGCGGGTACTGTGGATGTGTGTCATTGAATATCTTTTCCGCCTCTTTCTCCTGGCTCTCCTTTGCTCTTAGGCGCTGTAATTTTCTCTTTTGGGACCGTGTCAATCCCGCTGGGCACCATCGAGGCATGGAGTATTTTGGATCGGCTGTTTTGATGGTAGCCATATCTTCTTTTTTGGTTGTATTGGCCGATTCACCAAAAATCATCGACCCTTTATTGTCTCCCTGTATGACAACATCTGAAGTGCCTATCTTGATGATATCCTTTTTTGTTGTTCTTTGAGTTGCTGCAGGCATATGCCCCCCTGCCGGATTGGTCGGCCTTGGAGGCCGAGTAGTCCGACAATCTTGTTGGGCCTGTGCCTGGTGACCGGATTCAGCATCGCTCAATCGGTTTGGTACTGGCGGTGCCAACCTGTCAAAAACAGATGTTTGGGGTGCCCCCCAGGCGGGGTACTGTGGCATCCCAAATGGATATGGTGGCATGCCCCACATTTGATGTGGGACATATGGTGGAGGTAGGTATGTGTATGGATATGGCATAGACGGATAAGGGGGTGGAGGTGTCCATGTCGGCATGTTAGGTCTCAATTGTACAATAGGACCTTTCATTTCTTCCGATTGGTGAGGTGGTCCAATCGGCCTGACCTGACGTTGCTCATGAATGGGTGAGCAGGGTCGCTTTGGTGGCCGGTCACTGGGGTCGACCTTCTTTTTAACGTATTTAGACAGCAATTGATCGAAAGTCGGGCCAGGCTTGATCAGCCGACCAACTGATTTAAATGTATTTGTTTTCCACGTACCTATCTTTGGTCGTCGTGGTTTGAAGGTACGTGGCCGCTGCGAGTCCTGAGCATGGCCGGACCGTCCGCTGCAGTCCTCCGGACCGTCTGGAGAAGTGTCGGACCGTCCGCGCCTGGATGGCGGACTGTCCGTGATGCGCAGCACGGGTTCCCGCAACTGTCTCCCTGTCTGCGCTTGCCCCCCAGTGCTAGAGGTTGTGATGGTCACCTTCAGGGTCTCCCCTCCATCGGGAGTCTTCTCGGCCACCACTTTCCTGCAAGAAACTTTACAATCCCCATCGGCCTTTTTAGTATTGCCGATGATTGTTTCCTTGCCTTTGCCTTTGTCGGCTGTATTTGGCCGAACCAGGACTTTCTTGCCCTTGAAGTCAATCATGTTCATCAGAAAGGGCTCTGTATCCACCTGCATTTCCTGAAATTTCAATCGTCCTTCGTTAATGGCCGATTGAATCTGTCGCCGAAATACATTACAATCATTAGTGGCATGAGAAAATGAGTTATGCCACTTGCAGTACGCACGACGTTTTAGCTCGTCGGCGGATGGAACAATGTGATTTATTTTAATATTGCCATTTTTGAGTAACTCGTCAAATATTTTATCACACTTACCGACATTAAACGTAAACTTAACCTCCTCTTGCCGTTTATTTTGAACCGACTGTAAGGAGGAACAAGCCGAAGATTTGGCCTGTTTTGGCCAAACCATTTCAGCAGCATACACTTCTGCTGATTCGTCATCTGAGCTACTTTGGTCGCATTCTACTATATGTACGTTGTGACGCATTGTTTTAGCAGTTTCTTTACTCCGGCTTTCGCAAGCCAAAGCTCTCTGGTGTAACTGTGCTAGTGTAAAAAATTGGATGCCTTCTAATCTTTCTTTTAAATAATATCGTAGACCATTAAAGGCTAATCCTACTAGCTGTTTTTCTGCTAAATGAATTTGAAAGCATCGGTTTCTTGTATCTCGGAATCTCCGGATGTAATCATTAACCGATTCATCTTTTGTCTGTCGCAATGACACTAAATCTACCAAATCCAACTCATAGTCACCGGAGAAAAAATGATCATGAATTTTTTGTTCTAGATCCCCCCATGATGAAATGGAATTAGGAGGTAAAGTGGCATACCATGCAAACGCGGTTCCTGTTAGTGATAATGAAAATAAACGCACGCGAAATGCCTCTGTGTCGGCCAATTCTCCCAATTGTGCTAAGAACTGGCCTATATGTTCGCGCGTGTTTTTCCCTTGATCACCCGAAAATTTTGCGAATTCGGGTATTCTAGTTCCCTGTGGGTACGGGTGGTGATCAAATCAGCTGTCATAAGGTTTCCGATATGATTGCCCCCTAGGGATCATGTTTACTCCGAGCTTATCTCGGAACGCCCCGGCTATTTCTTCCCTCACTATATCAATGTGTAACACCCGGATTTTAGGGGTCCAAAACCCGGGGTTAACATAAACACCAGGTATGCTGGGACCAAGTCTCAAACATATGATGTATAGTGGCACAGGATCGAATGTCACATCTTTACTATATAATAGGAGTTCTATACAAAATAAATAAATAATTACATTATAAGGAGACAACGGTCCAGCAACCCAAAGTTGACTGGGAGACGACGGCCTAGACCACTCACGAACACATCGCAGCATCCTCCATGAGCATCATCCTGCAGTACCTGGTCTTGACCTGTGGTGTATGTGAGACAGCAAGAGTGAGCTCACATACGTTCATCGCTCAACAAGTTGTGGGGAATAATGTGCATGAACTCGCCAAAGGTGGGAGCTCATAAAGTGTAAGGCTTACCAAGGAAGATGGTTAGAGCTGAGCATTGCTTTTAAAGTTGGTCAAAATTTTATTAGCAGTTACTAAGTATAAGTAAATACCAAACCCAATTAAGTAATAGAACAAAAGTAACAACATCACCTGCGATGCAATGCATATGACAAATTGAATTTAGTTCCATAAATTAATCATGTGAGGGTCCGAGCCGCTCATGACCGTGAGCACGGCTAGTATACCAGTTTTACACTCTGCAGAGGTTGCGCATCTTTACCCACAAGTCGTGTATCCCATGTCGCCAGGGTTTGCAAGGCCCTTAGACACTTCCGAGGTGAATGGCTAGGGATCCACTACGAGGCCTTTACAAAGTTCCACTAGCTTCCGAAAACCCGCTACAGTTTATAGGAAGATCCAGTACAGGAATCCCTTGCAGGACCGCCATCGCAGCAAAATCCTCCCGAGGGCCTCCCCGCACTGACCTCTCCCCTACTGCCCTTGCCCCTTTCGGGTAAGGTAGTCTTCCACTAGCTTTCCTAATTAATCAGCCAAGGGCGTCCCATTAAACCCTTGTGGTAGCACTGTTTTCCCGGGTGGTTCTCCATGTTCCAATTAACATAATGATCTCAATATGAACAATAAATAATAACTGATAACAAAAGTGTAACCATGAATAGTGTATCTCCATACCCAAAACCACATATAGCACTAGCAAGTACTACCCAGAAAGTTCAGTGGTGAACAAGGTATAAAGATAATCAAACTAGGTAACCTGTTGGGTCCCATCAAAATTAACCTATGCAGATCATTATGATTAATCAGAACATGAGTGGGTAAAAAGAAGTGATCAAGGGCACAACTTGCCTGGGCCTTGAGATTCCAGGTACCAGGATGATCTTCAGGTGATACGTGACCTCGCACTAGTCGTAGCAATACAAACAAACAGTGTATAGGCAAAATTAACATTACACCAAACATGTATGCCAAAATACATATTAATAATCTACATATTAAAATAAGATCACAGGAAAAAGAATTATTAATTTTGGAGTTGTAGATTTTAAGTTATGAATTTTCAAAGATTTTATGTGTTTAATATGGATTAAGTGAGGGATTAAATTTCCAATTGTTTTCATGACAAAACAGAGGCTCAAGGTGATAGAGAATAAAATTACAAAATTTTAGAAACTGGAATGGTTCAATTTGGAGCTAAAATGAATTTTCTATGAATTATCTAAGTTCTAGCAATTATTTTCATATTAAAAAAATCCATTTTCTATTTTATTTATTCAATTTAAACGAGTTCTGGACTGGGCCTCAATTGCAGGAAAGTCCAGGGGGCTAGGCGCAAATAAACCTAAGACTCAGAAAACTATTCCCAGGACTGCGGGTTGATTTCAAATAAGGGGAAGGGCTCTTTAACAAAAGCGCCAGCGTGAAGGGGTATCGGATGGGCTGAGCCGTCCGATCAGAAACGGAGGGCTCAGATTAGATCTAACTCACTCCGAAGCGGTACGCAGCGCGTCCCGTTGGATCCGAGATCAACGGCACAGATTTTAAAACGCGGGGATCACACAGGTTCGCCCGATCGTAGATGGACGGTCCGGATCCAATCCTCCGAACCGTTATCTCGCGCTCTAATCTCAACCGTCCATGCCCTGATCGACGGCCGCGAACGCGTCTTCCCCAACCGAGCCGACGCACGGCAGCGCCGCCCCGCGCCCGCGGCGGACCATCGCCGGCGCGCCCGCGATTCGTCGTTCTAGTGCCCCAAACTCTATTTCGACAGATGCTACTTATAAAGGAGATCAAGGCGAACTCGGGGGAGGGCTTCATACCAGTGATTGTCGTCGCGAAGACCCCTGCCACCGCATGGTGGCGCAAGTTAAACCACGGCGAGCAATTCCCCGAGCTCCGGTTAATAATCCAGCGCGGTGAGGGTATCTCCACTCCCGCACGAACTCGTAGAAGACGCCGGGCACAATACCGAAGGCCCGGATGCCGACGAGTCCAAAATCTCCACGCGGCCGCACCTTCGGTTCTAATGGAGGCTAGAGCTAAATCCGATCGAACGGCTTATGGTACCCGAGCTCGCCAAGCTTTATAGGGACCGCACCGGCAGTTCAAATCCACCGAGGCCGATGCGCGTCATCAGGGGAGTCCGCAGCGGGGAAATCGCGGTGATCGGTTGAAGCCGGTCCACGCTTCGCGCGAAGCTCGTAACAGCCCAAGGGACGGGGATGGCAGGTAGGCCCCATGGTCAGCCACACAGGGCGTTATCCGCACGGTGGAACCGAGGCTGAGAACGTGGGCCCACAAGTCAGTGTCCACAGCTGTCGCGCGCGCGAGGAGGAAGGGGAGGGTTTGGGCTGCGCGCGGGGTTGAACACAGATGGGCCGAAATGTGGTTCCGAGGCCCAGGTAGGGTTTTATTCTTTTTCCTTTTTATTTTCTATTTCTTTTCTCCATTTGAATTTCAAATCAACACAAGTTTAAAGTTCAAACACTTAATTTGGATACACATATAGAACTTCAGTATAATGTGCAAAAACATATTTTATATATTTCTTTATTTATTTTAGTTCTTTTAGACAAGCTTTTAATCATATAGTAGAATAATCCCTACCTTATTACTTCTAGGGAAATCAAATTTATACTGTAGACTATATATATTAAGAAATAGTTTAATCCTAATTCTTTTATATATCCTAACCCAAAGGCAATTTAGATTATCTAAGTATCTTTAATTATGTGTTTTTTTTAACATATTCATGAGTGGAAACTTCTAAATTATGATTATTTTTAAGGAAAGGTGTTTTGATCTAAAATCTTTGAGAATTTTTCCTTGTCTTCACAAGATTGAACTTTAGGGTGTTACAAATCCTACCCCCCTTAAAAATAATCTCGTCCTCGAGATTTGTAAGAAAAGGGAATACAAAAGGATTGGTTTGCAATTTAGCTTTTAATTTCTAAATCAAGGGTCTCTCTTTTTTATTATTAGTAAGTGATAGGAGAGCATGGGTATTATATGTATGTCCACTTTATTATGTAGGATAGAAGATGTCTTTAGGGTATATATAGGTTTGGGTAAGAAAGAGTGGGGTAAAGAAAGACTCCATCCAAGATTGTGGATCTTGACTCATCTTGGTGACCTTTCTTGATCCTTGAAGACTTGAGTTGGTGCTCATCCTTACTTGATGAAGTTGATCATCTTCTTCTCCAGTCTTGGTCTCATTGATTCATGGTTAGTGTATATCATCGGTTGGGAATATGGTTAAGATAGATATGGATGAGATAGACTACATGATATAGGTCAAAAGTTTGTTTGTTGTTAGGTGGGGATAGGCAGATTATGCAATCCATCAAGACTCTATTGGTTGGGTTGGTCTATCAGTCTTTATTTAGTATAGGGTGGACTAAATTACAACATGTGAATAGGGTCTAATCCATTTCACAAGTATTAACTGGTCCATTAAGTAACTCATTTTTTTTTAAATTAGATCATAGTAGGTTAGATGTGATCTAGATTAGATTGGTATGACTAGTTTGACTAGATATGATCTAATTAATCTTGCATTAGATCATGGTTGTTAAACTAGGGTGGATAAGTATGCCTATTAGGATAAGATGGATCCATAAAGATAAGATAAAATCTTTTGAGGTCAGTTAGATCTATTAGGATGAGATACAATCTTTTTAAGATAAGATGAGTATCATTTAAGATAAGATGAATCTATTAAGACAAGGGAGAATCTTTTAAGATAAGATGAATTGGCTAGAATGAGAGCCTTTAGGATAAGATAATTCTCTTAAGCTAGATATGTTCCAATGGGGACAATCTAGGTTGTCTAGTTATTTTATAATTATATTATATTTTTTTATACCTATGTGTATATGCAAATGCAATTGTGGACATTACTCCACAACTCATCACATTCAAACAAAGATCCAAATCAGACAAGTATCATAAGAACAAACATTCAACTTCATAGATATCTATAAAAATAGTTTTGTTTTTATTCCTAAGATTAGGTCTCCTATTCCTAAAGGTCACTTTTAGGCACAGGATTTCAAAGTGTGAAATCCACATTTGTCTTTAGAAGAAAAGATAAGAATAATCAGAGTAAAGCGGAAGTAGATGAGAAAGGATTAAGATAAGTTTAGAAAAGAATCAGAGTAAGGTAAGTAAAGAATGGTTGTCCAGTTCTATCTAGGTTTCGTCCTACAGTCAACATTCCTCTGATACCACTTCTGTAACACCCGGATTTTAGGGGTCCAAAACCCGGGGTTAACATAAACACCAGGTATGCTGGGACCAAGTCTCAAACATATGATGTATAGTGGCACAGGATCGAATGTCACATCTTTACTATATAATAGGAGTTCTATACAAAATAAATAAATAATTACATTATAAGGAGACAACGGTCCAGCAACCCAAAGTTGACTGGGAGACGACGGCCTAGACCACTCACGAACACATCGCAGCATCCTCCATGAGCATCATCCTGCAGTACCTGGTCTTGACCTGTGGTGTATGTGAGACAGCAAGAGTGAGCTCACATACGTTCATCGCTCAACAAGTTGTGGGGAATAATGTGCATGAACTCGCCAAAGGTGGGAGCTCATAAAGTGTAAGGCTTACCAAGGAAGATGGTTAGAGCTGAGCATTGCTTTTAAAGTTGGTCAAAATTTTATTAGCAGTTACTAAGTATAAGTAAATACCAAACCCAATTAAGTAATAGAACAAAAGTAACAACATCACCTGCGATGCAATGCATATGACAAATTGAATTTAGTTCCATAAATTAATCATGTGAGGGTCCGAGCCGCTCATGACCGTGAGCACGGCTAGTATACCAGTTTTACACTCTGCAGAGGTTGCGCATCTTTACCCACAAGTCGTGTATCCCATGTCGCCAGGGTTTGCAAGGCCCTTAGACACTTCCGAGGTGAATGGCTAGGGATCCACTACGAGGCCTTTACAAAGTTCCACTAGCTTCCGAAAACCCGCTACAGTTTATAGGAAGATCCAGTACAGGAATCCCTTGCAGGACCGCCATCGCAGCAAAATCCTCCCGAGGGCCTCCCCGCACTGACCTCTCCCCTACTGCCCTTGCCCCTTTCGGGTAAGGTAGTCTTCCACTAGCTTTCCTAATTAATCAGCCAAGGGCGTCCCATTAAACCCTTGTGGTAGCACTGTTTTCCCGGGTGGTTCTCCATGTTCCAATTAACATAATGATCTCAATATGAACAATAAATAATAACTGATAACAAAAGTGTAACCATGAATAGTGTATCTCCATACCCAAAACCACATATAGCACTAGCAAGTACTACCCAGAAAGTTCAGTGGTGAACAAGGTATAAAGATAATCAAACTAGGTAACCTGTTGGGTCCCATCAAAATTAACCTATGCAGATCATTATGATTAATCAGAACATGAGTGGGTAAAAAGAAGTGATCAAGGGCACAACTTGCCTGGGCCTTGAGATTCCAGGTACCAGGATGATCTTCAGGTGATACGTGACCTCGCACTAGTCGTAGCAATACAAACAAACAGTGTATAGGCAAAATTAACATTACACCAAACATGTATGCCAAAATACATATTAATAATCTACATATTAAAATAAGATCACAGGAAAAAGAATTATTAATTTTGGAGTTGTAGATTTTAAGTTATGAATTTTCAAAGATTTTATGTGTTTAATATGGATTAAGTGAGGGATTAAATTTCCAATTGTTTTCATGACAAAACAGAGGCTCAAGGTGATAGAGAATAAAATTACAAAATTTTAGAAACTGGAATGGTTCAATTTGGAGCTAAAATGAATTTTCTATGAATTATCTAAGTTCTAGCAATTATTTTCATATTAAAAAAAATCCATTTTCTATTTTATTTATTCAATTTAAACGAGTTCTGGACTGGGCCTCAATTGCAGGAAAGTCCAGGGGGCTAGGCGCAAATAAACCTAAGACTCAGAAAACTATTCACAGGACTGCGGGTTGATTTCAAATAAGGGGAAGGGCTCTTTAACAAAAGCGCCAGCGTGAAGGGGTATCGGATGGGCTGAGCCGTCCGATCAGAAACGGAGGGCTCAGATTAGATCTAACTCACTCCGAAGCGGTACGCAGCGCGTCCCGTTGGATCCGAGATCAACGGCACAGATTTTAAAACGCGGGGATCACACAGGTTCGCCCGATCGTAGATGGACGGTCCGGATCCAATCCTCCGAACCGTTATCTCGCGCTCTAATCTCAACCGTCCATGCCCTGATCGACGGCCGCGAACGCGTCTTCCCCAACCGAGCCGACGCACGGCAGCGCCGCCCCGCGCCCGCGGCGGACCATCGCCGGCGCGCCCGCGATTCGTCGTTCTAGTGCCCCAAACTCTATTTCGACAGATGCTACTTATAAAGGAGATCAAGGCGAACTCGGGGGAGGGCTTCATACCAGTGATTGTCGTCGCGAAGACCCCTGCCACCGCATGGTGGCGCAAGTTAAACCACGGCGAGCAATTCCCCGAGCTCCGGTTAATAATCCAGCGCGGTGAGGGTATCTCCACTCCCGCACGAACTCGTAGAAGACGCCGGGCACAATACCGAAGGCCCGGATGCCGACGAGTCCAAAATCTCCACGCGGCCGCACCTTCGGTTCTAATGGAGGCTAGAGCTAAATCCGATCGAACGGCTTATGGTACCCGAGCTCGCCAAGCTTTATAGGGACCGCACCGGCAGTTCAAATCCACCGAGGCCGATGCGCGTCATCAGGGGAGTCCGCAGCGGGGAAATCGCGGTGATCGGTTGAAGCCGGTCCGCGCTTCGCGCGAAGCTCGTAACAGCCCAAGGGACGGGGATGGCAGGTAGGCCCCATGGTCAGCCACACAGGGCGTTATCCGCACGGTGGAACCGAGGCTGAGAACGTGGGCCCACAAGTCAGTGTCCACAGCTGTCGCGCGCGCGAGGAGGAAGGGGAGGGTTTGGGCTGCGCGCGGGGTTGAACACAGATGGGCCGAAATGTGGTTCCGAGGCCCAGGTAGGGTTTTATTCTTTTTCCTTTTTATTTTCTATTTCTTTTCTCCATTTGAATTTCAAATCAACACAAGTTTAAAGTTCAAACACTTAATTTGGATACACATATAGAACTTCAGTATAATGTGCAAAAACATATTTTATATATTTCTTTATTTATTTTAGTTCTTTTAGACAAGCTTTTAATCATATAGTAGAATAATCCCTACCTTATTACTTCTAGGGAAATCAAATTTATACTGTAGACTATATATATTAAGAAATAGTTTAATCCTAATTCTTTTATATATCCTAACCCAAAGGCAATTTAGATTATCTAAGTATCTTTAATTATGTGTTTTTTTTTAACATATTCATGAGTGGAAACTTCTAAATTATGATTATTTTTAAGGAAAGGTGTTTTGATCTAAAATCTTTGAGAATTTTTCCTTGTCTTCACAAGATTGAACTTTAGGGTGTTACACAATGGCAGCCGGTGCAAGACCACCGGCTCTCTGGTCAAACATAGGTGGGGTTGGTTGCATGTTAGTATGTTGTCGTTCCCCCATTGGTTTGAGCTACGTGGTGCATTTCCATTTACCCTATATGGCTCATAGGTTTGATCGTTTCTTTCTGGCCTTCTAGGTGGGGCCGGAAAGCTTTCCTGGGCTCTGGATCCTGAATTAATGGGCTGGTGCATTGTATAGTGTGATGGGAAGTGTTGCTGGGACGGGCGAGGATTCAGGTAATAATCCTCCTCAAAAGACTCATGCGCGGACTGTCCGGATACGTACCCGGACCGTCCGTGGTTATATGCGGACCGTCCGTCATTGTATGCGGACCGTCCGACTGGGTAGTTTGGGTTCTGTGTCATATGTAGTGGCTCGGGTGCGTGTCTGGGTACTTCATTAAAAATAGGTCCGGCCGTGGCTGGCCCGGACGGTCCGCGCTCACGTGCGGACGGTCCGGGCATGTGCAGATCGGCTATTCTGCTGCCGATTTGCGGTTGCTCAGGGTACGTGTCCATCGGCATCCCATAAAGGGGTTGTGACTGGTCGTGACAACCTACAACCGATGTATTACGCGTGTTACCCCCTAATTCTACCTCGTGTGATGGAAAATTTGCAATGCTAGATTTGTCAAATGCACGCGCTAATCTCCTATAGTCGTTTTGCATATCCCCTATGATATTTTGCATTTGTTCACGCTGTTCATCTAGATAATTCTTAAGAGATTGCAGCTCGTTTGTATTACTTACATTGGGGATGTCTGGCGTGGGTCACAGTGAAGCCGGATCTGTCGCTCGATGTCGGACGACTTTGTTGTTCCTGTCCACTTTGAAGTTGGCCAAGAACCTCGCTTTTGCCTCCTGGATCATCTGCTCCTTGTGCTCCTCGAACTGGAGCTGTTCGTCAGCCGGCAATGTGTCCAAAGTCGGCTCTATGATGTTGCTTGGGGAAATATCAGAGCTATCCCTTGAACCGGCCATTGAGGGCCAATTTGATAGGTCTAAATATGCTTTCCCCAGCGGAGTCGCCAAAAAGTATGTTGACGCTTTTTCGGAGCGCCAAATACTCAAGAAGAACCGGCGGCGGTGCTCTCTGGTCAGGCGCAGACGGTCCGCGGCCTGGGGCCGGACAGTCCGCGACCTGGCGCAGGGGCTAAGGTTTCCTGCCTGATGGCCGGACGGTCCGCACCCTGGGGCCAGACGGTCCGCGCGTGCACAGGGGCGGCGGAAGATCGCCGGCGGCGCCTGGATCTCGCTCCCGGGAGGGACCCCGTTGGGGAGGAGAGATCCTAGGGGTTGTCTAGGCTCGGGCCGGCCGACATAGACTCCTCTAATCGGCGTAGAGTCGAAGAGAGGCGAAGAATTTAGGGATCGAGAGGCTAAACCTAAACTAGACTAGAACTACTCCTAGGATAAAATGCGAAATAGAAGTTGTATTGATTCGATTGATGATTTCAAATCGGTCGTAGACCTCTCTTTTTATAGAGGGGGGAGGCTGGACCCTTTACACGACTGGATTCCGAGCTAATTACGCAAATCTAGCCAACAAACATAGCACAAAACTCGGAACCCTAAACTGCTCTGCGCATGCGCGGACCGTCCGGCCCACAGGCGCGGACTGTCCGGACCACGGACCGTCCGGCGGGCTCAAAACGGTGCTCAACAATTATATATGTTTACAATATACGATTTATGTTTTTATATTTACTATAAAAATATTTGTATAATCCATCTATAATATATGTTTAGAAACTTCATTTTTTAGAAAAAAAATAATGGTCAAAGAACGTTGATTAAGAACAAAACTAAAGTGACAAGGTAAAATCACAAGGAGTAAAACGCCGCGGCCCCCAGCTGGTTGCTTACCGCTGCGTTGGTCAAAGGGTCTTAGAAAAAAGGGAAAATATCAAATACAAATCACACTTTAGTGCAAATTTTGTGTAAACCTATTAAAAAAGGTTTATTTTTTTTGAAAAAACATGAATGTACATCTCAGCTTACCTCATCTATATACAAAATTATATCGTCAAATTCATTTTACTCTATTATTTAAAAAAAGACAAAATTTCTGACAAACAATAATAGTTTAAATGAACCAAACTTTGTCTCTTTAGTAACTACTAGAGTAAGATGAATTTGAACATAAAATTTTGTATATATATGAGGTACGTTTAGATGTACATTCATGTTTTGTTTCAAAAAATTTTGAAACTTTTTAGTAGATTTGTATGGGGTTTAAACCAAAACATGGTTTGCATTGAATATGTTCCTTAGAAAGAACCATACAAGGTTGTACGTACAGTACTACCTCCATTATTTAAATATATGATGCAGTTACTTTTAAAAAAAACTTTGACTACACATTTTATTTAGAAAAAATATAAATTATTATTTATTTTATTATGATTTATTTTACCACTTAAGATTGTTTAAGCATGACTTTAAATTTTATATTTTTGAATAAATATTTTGAATAAGATGAGTGATTAAAGTTTTAAAAAATCAACAACTTAACGTCATATATTTAAGAACGAGGGAATAGTAATTTTGTGCACGGCACGTCCGTCGTTGCACTCTTGCATAGTCTCTTGCATAGTCAAAACGGCTACGGACAAAACAGCTTTTCTGATCTTGTCGGAAGTGTTAACCGCATGCCCAAGTCACTGATGGTGCACAAATGTCTGCGTGGGCACTTTGGCATAATGGTCGCGACTACGTACGTAGAACTTGGAGCAGTATATATGAACAATTAGTTGCACTACTGTAGATTCCTTCCAATTTAGTGATCACCAAACGAGCCTTAACTATCTTTTTGTGACGGTTTATTGACGTAATAGTCATTAGTAAAAAAATCAAAGTACGGGCCATATTTATGCGTCGTCATTGTAAATGTATTTTTGTTGGCATCAAAATTGAAGTCGTAGATCTCGAATGGTTATAGAAGTTTGTAGTTGATAAATTTTTTATTTAAATTTATTTAGTATCTTAAATGCTTATTTAGAAACTGGATAAAGATAAAATTAATGAAAAGAACAATATCATAAATGTACATGACAATCTTAATTATGGGTGTGGTGGTTTTATACGGAGAACACAAGTGCGGCTACCTATTGGAGCCTCTCCAGGATTAAGAAGAGTTTAGCGCGCGTGTGGCTGTCTCGTAGGGTCTCCCTGGTATTAAAAGGAATTTCCTATTTTTTAGCCTGATTTGCAATTTCTAAAAAATATTTATAGTGACGGACTAACGGTTCTTTTAGACCATCTTCAACGATGCCTCAAACTAGTGACTTAAATTAAAATATGAGGCTTGTTGGGGACTTGTTCTCAAATGCTATGAGTCAAGAACAAGGCAACATAGAAAATGTTAATCGGTAAAGTCCTTCGTCCTTCGAAGCATTATTCCCCTTAGGATATAATGATTTTCGGACGAAGGTTATGAAGGGCATATCTTCATAAATTCATTATACAATAACGAAAGATGAATTGTAAAGAATATAATGGACAACATAAATAATTATATATTATTATCATGTATAAACAGAAATAACGTTGAATTACAAATGTACCTTCAACTTGAAGGAGATGAAAGTACAAGCGTGACGCAAGAGCGAATGCCAAAAACCAGCGTGGACAGTACGGGGGTACTGTTCACCTATTTATAGGCACGGGACACAGCCCATACAAAATTACATTCATACCCTTTACATTTGATAATAATTCTATAGTAGCCTATCGAGGTCTGAATAGCCTTTTCATCTTTAAGTCGGTTTCATTTTGTTGCTATCATGCCGAAGCTTTCCTGCTCACACCTTCGGCACTGTATCAACCTTCGTATTATTCTGGTCTGCTGTGATACCGACTTGAGTCCGAAGATGCCTGTTCACACATTAAACTCCAGAAATACTGTTAAATCCTGTTTTTGAGGACCTTCGTAAGCCGAAGGCCCCCAACAGTAGCCCCTCGCAATATTAATTTGTTTAAAACAATAAATTTAGATTGCGACATGGACGAAGGCTTTACGCCGAAGGTCCGAAAAAACACCTTCCCTTTGCTAGAATAGCAACATTCACTGACAAGTGGGGTCTTTCAATTTTCAACGCACTGGGCGTATAAATACGGTCATACCGCAAACTCATTTGGCACGCTCTCTTGCTATCTGCTCTCGCTCAGTCAATTTTTAGCTTTTGTGCACTAAGATTTGCTGAGCTTTTAGTTTTGAAACTTCGGCTTTGAAAACAGTTTTTTAGTGTTTCCGAAGATGTCTGGAGATAAGAAGGCTGCTGCTGAGATGAAGCTGAGTCTTGACGAAGAGAAAAACTTGGGGTTTCTTATAGCGATGTCGAAGACCAACACAGAAAAATCACCAAGGAGATTCTAGAAGGTTTGTCTGAGGATACTGGTGACAGCGACAGTTATGATGAAGACAGCGGTGGTGAAGACTCCGAAGATCGTCCCTGGCGACCAAGCCATTCAGTTTATGGTAAATCAACTATCAAAGAGAATCATCTTGTCAACATGAAAGGAAGGTATTTCCGGGATTTGTCCGTTGTGAGGGCCGACGAAGGGGAGAAGACTTGTCCACACCCTGAAGAGAATGAAGTCGTAGTGTACCGAAGCTTTTTGAAAGCTGGGCTGCGATTTCCCTTGAGCAGCTTCGTCGTGGAGGTGTTGAAAATCTTCGAAGTCTATCTTCACCAACTTACCCCCGAGGCAATCATAAGGCTGAATATCTTCGTGTGGGCCGTGAGAAGCCAAGGTCTGAAGCCTGATGCAAAAAGCTTCTGCAATATACACGAATTATCATACGAAACAAAACCTTGGGGTAAGGAACAGTATCACAATAACTTTGGCTGCTATAATTTTGTTTCTCGGTCTGGGTCAAGCTGTCCCGTGCCAACCTTTCGGAAGAGATGGCCCGGCGACTGGATGACAGAATGGTTTTATGTGAAAAATGATCTGAAAACACGAGAAGATATCAAAGGTATAATTATGCGCCCTATTTGGCAAAGCTTCGGCCTTCGGAGGCCGAAGGTTGAAATGAATGAAGCTGCCGAAGAATGCCAGAGGGCCTTTGGCGTTATCTGTTCTTTTATTGGAACGAGAGATTTAGTACAAGAGCATATTGCCTTCAGGGTATGGCCGCTCGCGGAGAAATGGGAAATGCCGCAAGAAACCATAAAAGAAGCCGACGAAGGTGGACTTGTCAGACTGAAGTACACTTTTAAGTTCGGAGATAAATTCGTTGAGCCAGATGATGACTGGTTAAAAAGCATTGAAAATTTAAGTGATGAGCTGCTTGGGGTTTATTCGAAGGCTGAAGATACTGCACTGTCAGCAGCCTTCGGAGGCCGAAAAAGGAAGAGGCTGAATCGGGTGTTTGATGCAATTGGGTTCGTCTACCCTGATTACGTTATCCCATTTGAGGGCAGAAGAGAAAAAACACAACCTCTGCAAAAGAATAAGCTGCGACTGCTCCTAGCGAGCCAGAACCGAAAAGAAAAAGGATAAAGGTCCTCACACATCGGCCGCGCTATATTGAACCAGCTTCGGTGCCCGAGTTCACCGGAGAAACTTCTTCGGCCACCGAGGCTGAAAAGCCAACCAAATCAACCTTGCTGCCAGAAGTCGCAGAAATGGCCGAAGCGCCAACAATGATAAAATTGAAAGAACCGGAGATTTTGCTACCAGAAACCAAAGAGATGGCCGAAACGCCATCCACAGAAAAAATGGAAGAAGTGAAAAAACCAACTGAAGAAAAAACACCAGAAGTTTTGAGTCCTGCAGCAAATGTTGAGACAGTAAAAAATCAAAAAGTGCCAGCAGTGACTCCGAAAAGAAAGAGAATGGCAAATGTGCTAGATGTACTGGAAACAATTAAATCTTCAAGCACACCTCCAAAGAAGACTACTGCCATTCCCGAAGCGAAAACTGAAATTTCTGATATTAAAGCTCCAGAGCAAGAAACTGAAGCCGAAGCTGGGTCCTCAGAGCCCGCGAAGATAAAATCCTTGGAAACTGAGGAGGAAGTCATTGCCCCCGAAGCATCCTCCAAAGTCCGTGATTATATTGTTCGTCATGCTTCGGGGAAAAAATTATCAGAAAAAGAAGAGCAAGAGGCCCAGCGCTACGCTCAAAAACTGAAGTATCCAAAGGGGGCGTTAATATTTAATGGCAGTGGAGATGAAGACTTTTTGTATTGTCTCCCTGACAGCAAGGAGATTTCTGTCTGTCGGGAGATGAGCAAGAGCTTCGGATTCCCAACATTGGAAGACGGGCTCTCGGTGCTATCGAAGAATGATCTGGCCGACAGTCTGGCCTATAATAGCTTAAAGGTGCAACAAATGAGATCTTTGCATTTTTGTTGAAACCAAAATTTTTTTGTTTGTTTAAATCTATTGACGCACACATATTTCTCTTTGCAGGGCCTGATACTTAGCAATGCCCTCAGGGCACAGAAGGATGCTGAAGACGAAGGGTGTGCTATAGCCCTGAGCAACCTTCGTTCCGAAGTAATTGAACTGAGAAACGAAGGTCTCGAAAAAGATAAAATATTACATTCTTTGATAAATAAAATAAAGGAAGACGAAGCTGCTTTTAAAGGTCAAGCTGAAGCTCAGAAGCGGGAAATTGAAGATCTTCGGAAACAACTGGCCAGAGCCAAGGAAGAACGCATACTTGAAGAAACAAAGCGAGAACTCAGCGACCAATGGGCAGATCACTTAGAAGGAACTGTTGAAGAGCTTCGGTCGTCCAAGAAGAGATGCTATAACAAATCTATAGAGTGTGTTAAGAAATTAAAGGCTAGCTTCGCCAGGGTCGGCGCATTCTCAAGTGAAGAAAACTTTACGAGAGGCAATCCCGAAGGTCCCATCGAATGGATCGACCACGAAGCTGAGGCCTTCGAAGAAATTTTAAATAGTCGTGGAGATATATGTGCTTTCTCGGGTGCCAGAGGAATTGCCACCATTTTAGAGAAAAAGGGCTGCGAACATGTAAAAATTTTAGCACAATCCGAAGCTGCTTTGTCCTTCGAAGATGCCAGAGATCCTTCGGCCGAAGCTAGCATGATCGGTGGAAAATTTTTCACCGATATCTGGGATAATGGTGGCCGAGAAATGGCCGGAGAAATTATTCGAAAAAGTGAAAAAGGCATTCACGATGCTAGAGAAGTAGCTGAGGCTGCTGAGAAGAGCGCAAAGCCCGAAGGTCAATTAGGTATTAACTAATAGTTTTTATTGTGTTGTAATTTTAGGTTTTAAGATTCGTTTGCAATTTGTAATAGTAATGTAGCCGTATCCTGTCCTACTTCAGATCCTGCTAAAGCGTCTTCGGGCCCTCAGCCGAAAGGAGACGACGAAATTAAAAAGATGGCTGAAGCTATTATGGACGAAGTCGTCAATCGGCTCCTAAACGAGGCTGCAGAAGTCGTTTTGAGAGAAGATTAAGTGTTATTGTAAAAACTTCTAAAATGTAATATATTGTAACATCTTGTAACCCTGAATGTAATATACCTGTTTTTATTGCTCAATTCTTTACGATGCATGAAATTTTACACGTACCGCTTTTGAGTCTGACGAAAAAACACCTTCCCTTCTTTTCATGCTTCGTGAAGAAGAATTTTTCTTTGTCACAACAATATCCAGTGTTCTGATGAATAATATCCAGGCTTCGTGAAGATATTTTCCGAAGCTATACTTCCGAAAATCAATAATGTATCTCCTTGTGACATTATGATTTTTCCCTTTTTTTCAAAACGTTCTTCTGTAGATTAATATTGTGTCCACTTCTTGTGCCGTATGCGACATGATGTATGATGCTTATGCTATGCGAAATGATGCGATGATGTTATGTTATGTGAGGTAATGTTTACTCCGAAGATGCACACGCATCCCTGCAATAAAACACATAATCTTTTATAAGCCTCCCTTAGGAGCTTCTTCGCCTTTTACTTCAGCGGAATCAGCGTTTATTTTTCGCTGTAAGCCTCCCTTAGGAGCTTCTTCGCCTTTTACTTTCAGCGGTATTCGCGTTGACTTTTCGCGCTTCGCCTTTTACTTAGGCGGTATCAGCGTTGACTTTTCGCTGTATGCTCTGCATTCCCTTTGGAACGACTTTGGAGCAGAAAACTTACACTGCGCTCCCTCTGGAACGGCTTTTTGTGACTTCGGCAAACTTACTCTGCGTTCCTTAGAACGACTTTTTGTTGCTTCGAAGAATTTTCGATAATCCGAAGGTCCTCTTTGTTATCATAAATCTTTAAACTTCAACAACTTAGGCCTGTGGAGAAAATATATTTTCCTTGTGGCAAACAACGAAACTATTTACATGAAAATCTAAACAATGTCCTTTATTACACAGAAAAGAAGACTGAATAAGAAAGACTGCTATTAAGGTAGGATATTTGTCAATAGATGTGCTTTGACTCTGGCACAGTGCTGTTGACTGTACGAGCTTCGGACTGCTCTCTGAAGTCCCTTTGGTGTGGAGCATACTGGCTCCCTTCTGGCTGCTGGCCTTGTTGCAGCGGAGGTGGAGGCCAGGAAGCTTGAGGTTGACTCGCCGAAGCAACAGAAACTGCAGGATGATTGCCCACATATTCTGGGATGTAAGGTGAATGATACGAAGCAGTATGCATGACCTGCTTCGGCTGAGCTTGCTGTGCTGCGGCCTCGGCTATTTCCTTTTGCTTCTGGATGGTAACATGGCACATCCTGGTGGTATGGCCTTTGTTCTCACCGCAAAACAAGCAAAAGATTCTTCTTGGTTGATCTCCGAATCTTCCGCCGAAGCCCCTGGCGCCTCTGCCTCTTGGGACTGGTGGTCGGAAGGAGCCTTGCTGTTGCCCCGAAGCTTGTGAGGAACACTGCGACCTTTGCTGTTGGCTCCCTCGATCATCATTTTGGGTAGAATTATGAATTGATCTAACGTGCCTCGGATAGAACCTTCCTCCGAAGCCCCTGGTCATTTCAGAAAACCTGAAAGCCTCCTCCCTTCTTTGGCGAAAATCATTATCGGCCCGAATGTACTCGTCCATCTTCTGGAGCAGCTTCTCCAAAGTTTGAGGAGGCTTCCTAGCGAAGTACTGAGCTGACGGTCCTGGCCGAAGCCCCTTGATCATGGCCTCAATGACAATTTCATTGGGCACCGTTGGTGCCTGTGCCCTCAAACGCAAGAACCTCCGGACGTATGCCTGAAGGTATTCTTCGTGATCCTGGGTGCACTGGAATAGAGCTTGAGCAGTGACCGGCTTTGTCTGAAACCCTTGAAAGCTAGTCAACAACAAGTCTTTCAGCTTCTGCCATGAAGTAATCGTTCCTGGTCGAAGGGAGGAATACCAGGTTTGAGCAACACTCCTGACAGCCATAACAAAAGATTTGGCCATGACTGCAGCATTGCCACCGTACGAAGATACTGTTGCTTCGTAGCTCATCAAAAACTGCTTCGGGTCTGAGTGGCCATCGAATACGGGAAGCTGAGGCGGCTTGTAGGACGGAGGCCAAGGTGTAGCCTGCAGCTCAGCGGACAGAGGAGAAGCATCATCGAAAACAAAATTCCCATGATGGAAATTATCATACCAGTCATCTTCGTTGAGAAAACCCTCCTGATGAAGGTCTTGGTGCTGAGGCCTTCGGTGCTGCTCATCCTGAGCAAGATGACGAACTTCTTCAGAGGCTTCGTCTATCTGCCTTTGCAGTTCAGCTAGCCTAGCCATCTTTTCCTTCTTCCTCTGCACCTGTTGATGAAGTATCTCCATGTCTCTGATTTCTTGATCTATCTCGTCCTCTGGTGGTGTCGGGCTGACAACCTTCCTTTTCTGGCTTCGGGCCTCCCGAAGGGAGACTGTCTCCTGATTGTGGTCCAGCGGTTGCAGAGTTGCAGTCCCAGTCGCTGAAGCTTTCTTCGGCGCCATAGCGAAGGTTTATGATCGCCGAAGGTGTTCAAAAAACTCAAAGAGTGGAAGTGAGTTCACCGGAGGTGGGCGCCAATGTTGGGGACTTGTTCTCAAATGCTATGAGTCAAGAACAAGGCAACATAGAAAATGTTAATCGGTAAAGTCCTTCGTCCTTCGAAGCATTATTCCCCTTAGGATATAATGATTTTCGGACGAAGGTTATGAAGGGCATACCTTCATAAATTCATTATACAATAATGAAGGATGAATTGTAAAGAATATAATGGACAACATAAATAATTATATATTATTATCATGTATAAACAGAAATAACGTTGAATTACAAATGTACCTTCAACTTGAAGGAGATGAAAGTACAAGCGTGACGCAAGAGCGAACGCCAAAAACCAGCGTGGACAGTACGGGGGTACTGTTCACCTATTTATAGGCACGGGACACAGCTCATACAAAATTACATTCATACCCTTTACATTTGATAATAATTCTATAGTAGTCTATCAAGGTCTGAATAGCCTTTTCATCTTTAAGTCGGTTTCATTTTGTTGCTATCATGCCGAAGCTTTCCTGCTCACACCTTCGGCACTGTATCAACCTTCGTATTATTCTGGTCTGCTGTGATACCGACTTGAGTCCGAAGATGCCTGTTCACACATTAAATTCCAGAAATACTGTTAAATCCTGTTTTTGAGGACCTTCGTAAGCCGAAGGCCCCCAACAAGGCTGTATGCAGGAAAAACTACTACAACAATACCTTATTTTATAAATTTTGGTCAAAAATTAAGGGGCACCGTCTCAAGTTCTCAAATATACTACACCGTAATAGGCTGTCTTATAATCTATATTTGAGGCTTTACCGTTGGAGCAATGTGTTTTGTTGGTGCCTAAAATCTACAAAATATACTCATTTTTAAATTATAGGGCATTTTTATAGGCCACGTTGTTGGAGATGCTCTTAGATCTTAACAAGGCAACTAGTGTAAATATTTTAACTAGTGGTTCTTAACCTGAACTCAATTAAAATCTGGTTACTGTCGGTTTTCACTAGTGAAGACGCGTTTAATACGTGTGACTACTAATATTTCAAGCATTTTTCTATAAAGTATGGGGGCAATGATCGTCTGCCTAACAATCATGCAATCCAAAACTCAATAGTCCTGCGCTAGAAGGAAGAAAAGTTGAGTCCTGTGTATATATTTTTTGATCGTGAAGTCCTGGCCGGGTCTGCCGAATGGAAGTTTTGTCTCATTTTTTGGTGGTTTTGTTCCAAGCTTATGATGTGTCCTTGAAGCATATGTCAGTAGTCTTTAAACAATTAGAGTCAGACCGACTCTAATCACAAACACAATTTACAATTACACTGTACCAAGATATTGTGCCGTGAAAATTTCCATGACATGCTTTTGTAAGGGCGTTCTATAGCTCTTTGTGTTCCAAGATATATACTCTTGATTATCCAGAATACTTGTCTCATTTGGCACAGCTTCACGAGCTGTTTAATTTGTAGCTGTTTTGTGCTAAACCGTTATTTGAAAACAGTTTTACATGTAAAGCTAGCTTCTTAATTAAAACATGGTTTCATGAAGTATTGGTATGGTGTGAGATGAATCTGAAAATAAGGGCTTCTCCTAGCTTCAACTCACTTGTGCCCCCGTATATATATATAGGATTCTGTGCAAGCATATTTTAAGTTGCTTCATTTGTAGAGATATTTTATCGAATGGTTTAGTAAAACAACTTCAGTTCTACCGTAGAGCTGTTCATATATAGAGCTGAAAGGAAAAAAAATGTTTTGTTGATTAAGCAGATCTATGTGAAATGGAAACCCCGTAGGGTTTGAAGACTTTAACTGGAACCTTTTGTTTCTAGAGATGTTTCACCTTTAGCCAGATATATATATATATATATATATATATATATATATATATATATATATATATATATATATATATATATATATATATATATATATATATATATAAAAGCATTACCATAGGCTCATTCATCGAAACGCAAATCAGAGAGACAGGAAAAGGAAAAAGAATTTTGATCAAATCAATAGAAGGAAGGATCCCTTACCTGATTTGAATTTCACCCTCCTTTAAATAGGATATGCTCTAAGTCTTCCCATACTTTCCTATAATGACTGCAACGATTTTCTCCATTTTACGAATTCCTATTTTATTTGAAGTATATTACTATCATATACAGTATCTAAATCGATCCACTTTAAATAAAATAGAAAAAATCGAAAGATTTTTCTTTCTTATAACAAACACAAGAATCCAAATTGGATTACTTTACTTTATATATGAGTCTGAGTCTTTCGAATAAAACATCAACAATCGGAACTTAAGTTTCGATTGTTGTTTCTTAAATTCTGGTTGGAGTTTCTTAAGTTTCGATTGGAATTGAACTTTTGTGTTAATTGAGGAATATGTCTATTTTTTCTGTGTCTAGGACCAGTAATTATTGAAATTGCCTGGGCTTGAAATTGCTTCTCATTCTCATAGTTACCAAATGGTAAGAAAGATAAAATACTAGCATGTTTTATAGCAAGAGTAATTAATCGTTGCTATTGAAAATTCGTTCCTCTAGCAGTTCCGGTTTGACCATTCCGTTCCCTTTTTCAAACTCCACTTCTTTTCATATAGCATCCCTAATCAAAGAGAGAACAATATCCATTTCAAAACATTTCTAACGGATTCCTTGGTTCGGACCGACGAAGTAATGGCACTCGATTATTATCAACCCGACTGCAATCTTTTTCTGTCGGTAAGGATTGCACCAGAGCACCTTCTACTTCTAATAGGCCATGAACTATAGATAGAGAAGAATCATTCTGAGCGAGTCCATAAGAAGCGACCCACTTTTTCATCGGTTCCGGGGGAAGACCAAAGATCTTGCGCGACCGGTCCGCCAGAAAAACTCAAAAGAGAAAGAAGTCTCGTTAATCTTCATGCTCGTTCCAAGTTCGAAGTACCGTTTGGCCAAAGAAAAAGCCGCTTCCTGACACGATTGCCTCTTTATATAGATAGATATAGGATCTATGGGGTTATTACTTAGAAGTCTATTTTGTACAAGATCCCCTCCTATCTGATAGAAAAGGGTCCCATGATCCTGAGCCGGTCTTATCTTGGCTCGCAAACCCCAAGTTTGTCTATGAAGAGCTAATCTAATTGTATTAGTTTCTATAATGGATTTCTTATGTGGAATACTAATGGATAGGGCCTCGTTGCTAAGTGCTACAAGATCTAGTGCATTGGAATATATATATACTAGTGTATTGCGCGCGCTTGCGCGCGTGTGTATTCTAGTAGAGGGTTTAACGAAGGAACGATTGATGTTGGTGGCTGGTGAGCCAGTGGAGGATGAGATTTGATAACATGAAAAGAGGATAAATAAGTGTACCTTGTACAAAGCATATGAGAATATAGAAATGAAATAAGTAAATATGGAGATAATTCATTTGATGAGGAATTTGTTAAAATGGGTCCCTCTTTATTGCCGCTCTACAACTACTTTCAATGGTGAATGGGAACAATAACACAATACATCTGTAGTGTAGATGAAGTTATGAAATACATTATTGAATTCACATTCATGTCTATTGTAGATGAAGTTATGAAATACATTATCGAATTCACATTCATGTCACAACTTAACAGTCATAGACATACATCCGAGTCACAATTGATATAAACGGAAGATGTATTCATTCCCTGCAAGAAGCCAACATGCATAATAAATTGGAACGGTATCTACCCATAATAAATTGTGGGCAGAGCAGATTAATAGGAGCACATTAATAGGATAGTATTTGCTTTTGCTTGCCACATACATTGCGCATAAGCCAAGCATGTACTCAGTTTAAGTCCTCTAATGAGAAAGGAAAGGAAAGGAGATACAATCCAAGCAAATGTTTTTCTAATGAGACGACGTCAAAGACTAAACCATAGCAGCAGTGTATCCCTCCGACTCCAATAAATAGGGGAAGAGAGCTAACCCAGATTCATCCCATTCGCATCTATGCTTTTGCTCCGGTGCCGAGACAAAGCGTTTAAGGCGATGCATCTTGGCGGAGACAGACGACGGCGTCAGAGATCTGATCCCTCTTTTCCTTCCCCGCCGTGTGGTGTTTCGTCTCCATCTGGAAGAGTCCCGTCGTGTGGTTGGCTACCTTTGCTCCCGCACCTGGTAACCAACGATCTTGTATCGGATGGCTTACAAAAATTCGAACGACGTGGCCTATGTGGCTGTGCGTCTAGCTGCATAGCTTTAATATATAGGAATATATATATATATATATATATATATATATATATATATATATATATATATATATATATATATATATATATATATATATATATATATATATATATGCCTCTTTTTTTTTAAAAAAATGTTATGTTTCTTATTAGGACACCCAACATATACCACCACCACATGAGTATCCAACAATAAAAATGATTACTACTGCATTTCAGCACAGAAACATGTGTGGTGCGGTAATCCAAGAACATTCAAGCTTGGTCTATATATATTCTTGCAGTCGCAGACTGTATGTTGAATGAACTTACATATTATGCACACCTAGTTAGAATATCATCATCTTATATATATAGGCTTATTACAAACGTACGTCAAAACACCATAATGTTCTGAAGAATCCTACAAGAAAAAAAAAGCATCGACGACCCTTCAAAAAAAACATGAGTGCTCAGCTACGTACGGCTCCTTCTTGACAAGCTATACCAGTACATGAAGTCGTTGTTAGTTCTCACAAACACAAAGAACGCAGTAAATGCTACATCAGCTTAAAGATAACGGTCGTTAGCTATATATAGATGACTGCTGATGATCATTTGCCGAGCGTCGTTCTTCGTCGAGTGTTTGGCACTCAGTAAAAAGGTCTTTGCTGAGTGTTTTCTTATGCCGAGAGTCCTGCTCTCGGTAAACGTGGTCGTTACCGAGATTAAGACTTAACGAGTGCGGCACTCAGCAAAGACTTCTTTGCCAAGTACCCGATAAAAATCACTCGACAAAGAGCTAGATTCCGATAGTGAAAGCCGTTTTATCTCTGTTTTGTCTCTGGAGTAGAGGTTAATTTCTGCTAGCTAGCCTTATATATAGCTCCACAACGATTGTACCACCATCATGATATACACACGCCTTGCTGTTACTTGTTCTTGTTCTTAACACAACGGTATTCTAACGGCATTGGGAGCTATCTTTCTTGGACGGTATACATTAATTTAAGGAAAAGCTAAAGTCAAATTTGTTAGTGCTACAAAATTACCGTCTCAGAAGCAAACAAATAATGCCACCCGAATGGCAGCCTAATAAACCAAGGGAGAAGCATCCAAACCCAAGATATGAAGCTGTCCGTCCCGGCTCACGTGTGATGTCCACCTTTGTAGCATGGCATTCTACAGTTGGGCTGATGGCCTGGTGGGCCCCTACTGAATCAGATTTGCATCATTGTCCTCTACTTATCTCTACTAACTATTAAGTCTACAGTGTAGACTGCCCCCGCCGCGGTTCCCCTCCCGCCCGTGGATCACGCGCCCCCCTCCCCGCCGCGATTCCCCTCCCACCCGCGGATCACCCGCACGATCGCCCCGCCGCGATTCCCCTCCCGGCCCTACGCGCGCGGATCACGCGCACGCCCACCCCCACCCCTCGCGCGCCACACAGCCCACCGCGATCTGCACGCCCGAGCGTCGTCCCTACGAATCCCGCCGCGCGACGCCACTATAGCACACCCGCCGCCCTGCTCCGACCCTAGGGTTTCCGTCCAACTCCCCCGCCCCAGCCGGGGGCGACCATTCCCCGGCCTTCTCGTTCAGCAACTGGCCGCTGACGCAGCGCAGCGGGACGCGGTGGTGCGGCGCCTCGTGGAGAAGCTCGCGGGAGACACCGTCCTCTGCAAGCGCTACGACCTCCGTGCCGG
This sequence comes from Zea mays, assembly GCF_902167145.1. Lineage (NCBI taxonomy): Eukaryota > Viridiplantae > Streptophyta > Magnoliopsida > Poales > Poaceae > Zea > Zea mays. Next base: position 23,301,687 of record NC_050099.1, on the reverse strand, counting down.
CCGCCGACGCCGAGCCCGCGGCGCGCGCCATCGAGGCCGAGGCCTTCGACGCCGTGGCCGCCGCGGGAGGCGCCGCCGCCTCCGTGGAGGAGGGGATCGAGGCGCTGCAGTGCTACTCCAAGGAGGTGATCCGCCGCCTCCTCGACTCAGATCTTGCTCCACGGCACGCTCCACGCCACCATCTTCGAGGCCGAGTCGCTCTCCAACCCGCACCGCGCCACTGGCGGCGCCCCCAAGTTCATCCGCAAGGTACTCCCCAGTCTCCCCTTCACCTTCTCCCTTTCCTGTCACGCAACGATCTCTTCCATTCCATTTCCACCGCGCCCGACTTGGCATTCTAGCCTCCATCAGTCATGCCAACTCGCGATGAGTGATGCGGTTAGTACAGCAGACAGCAGGCAGGTCAATCATTCTATGAATTTCATGAATTCCACCACTGCCTGCCTCTAGATTACCCTACCTCCGCACCTACGGTGACGGCGTCGGGGACGTCGACCGCGACGACGCATCCTGGTCATCCTCCCCGCCTCCACCAATTAATAGGACCAACTCTCTGCCCGACGCATTGTCGGGTGCCGCGGCGGTGTGCCAGACAACGCGCATCACGCAAGAGAGGCGTCTGGCATGGGAGACGGAGAGGGTGGCCGAAGCCGAGATGGCCGCCGTGAGGGAGGAGGATGAGGCAGCACGGTCGCTGCTTCTGTTGTTGCGGTCGTCAGCGCAGGAGGACCAGAAGTGGTGGAGGCGATGAGCGCGCAAGGTCGGGTGGGTGGGGTACATGGGCATGCCCATGCCGTCCAGGTATCGTCCGGCACCTCCCCGGCGTGCTCTCGGGCTCGTCGAGTGGATGGCTACTGGATCTACCTGCTCGTCGAGTGGATGAAGATATCCGAGGACGACGGCGGCGGGGCTCGTCTCCGACCGGCCGTTGTGGACCCATTTTTGTTTCTGATGTATCAATACTGGTTTTTTTGTTGTGATGTCGCCATTGATTATGATTTTGGATGGAGAGAAACTGCAAGGTTTGCTTAGTAGGGCTGGGAATAATAACTGTGAATGTGTGAAATATGCTATGATAGCCAGAACGCGCAGTTCCAAATTGCAGTCTGATGAAGCATTTGTTACTCGCCTTTAGATTGTTGATAAGCATGTTGGATAGGAGGTAAATTAAGTGTGGGTTGGAATGTTCCAAGTTTCTAGCCAAAATCATTGACTCTTTAGTTTGGAAATTGTGGGTTTTCTCTATTTGTTTTTACTGTCAAAGTAATTTTGTTTGATATTTAATAGCCTCTGTTCCCTACAGGTTTATTTATTTGTTTAGTGGTGTTGGTGCTATCGTCTTCTTCATGTTTCGATTTGGCTGCATTGGAGCAGGGACAAGAAACACTTGCTGGTTGTGTTTCGTATCTGTTTGATGTGCCTCTTCAGTGACATTATGTTGTCCTCTCTAGAGAAATTTCATTTGTCATGCACAAGTCACTAAAAAGTACTTGGAATTATGGTAAACATTAAATCCAGATGGGCTTTTATTAGTACCTGAACATGTGAGCCAACAAATTTTGATTATATGCTACTCTGAACGTCGATCTTAATTTTTATAGAACAACAATAGCAGAGGCAATAAGGTTATCACTATTTCTGCAACCCAAAAATGTTTCGTCCAATACACTTGACATTTTATAATGATAGGGTCATAGTATTAATTCATGATTGTTTTCTTTTACTTCTAAAAAAGTATGCTTTATTGGTCGTATGTTGATCCTTGCTGAAGCTAGAGCGGTTGCATTCATTTTTTTGACCATAGTTGGAAAGATGTGAGTATTCTACTTGGTGCTTGTCTCGGGAACTAAACTATTACAATGTACCTTGCCTTATCATTTCCTCGAGCAGCCGTACTTATCCATAGACTTCTAAAGCAAAACTGGGAGATTGCGAGATGGGTTCCTCTGGTATGGTTGAGTATTCTCCGTGGAAGCTTGACTGATATGGTTATCAATGATTTCTCTATGGGATGAATGAAATAGATCCTTGTCCCGCTCCTAATAGGGTTCGCAATGTTCCTGGTCTACCTAGACACCATCCCCATAATAATTTAAAAGTTTGAACAACTTGAATGATATTTTTTGTATGGTTGACAGTTGACACACTGATCTTCTGCAGAAAGAGGATCCTCAGAAAACTGAAGCTATCGGTCAATTTTTAACAGAGTTGAGATCTCTTGGGCCAGGAGAGGCTGCATTCACCTTTATTCTTGATGATCCTGCAAGAAACATCTTTATTGAGAACTCGTAAGTATTTTTGTGGGTATACGTCATAATTTATATTTTTGGGGAATTTAGAATTATTTTGTCTTATATACTTGTTTTGATATGGAAGGCATTTTTCTACGCATCATAATTTAAACGTTTGAACTACTTGGATGATATTTTTCTACGCATCATAATTTTGACACCACAAAACCTTCAGGTATAGTAATCAAGTCTTCAACTGGTGGATGGTTTGTTTTAGAGAGAGGGGGAACCTGTGCTTCATGCTCGTGGAGATGGCACATGCTCCTATTTTGACATTGCAAACCATAAGGTATTTGATTATTCGCTACCTACATTTGCACTGTTTTCATTTTTATTGACATTTAATTAGATACCCTAAATGTTAACTGCTTTCAACTGAACTCTTCTGCATTCTCCTTCTGCGTTGAAGAATGCAAGCCTTGTGCGACGATGCAGTTCTGGGAGGCCGGGGACTACTACGGAAAGCAGTGCTCCTGAGCTGTGTGGATCTTTCTTTAGTAAGGTACCCATTTTTTCTCATACTGTTGTTTTATTAAGCCTTATTGGTCTTTTTTTGTTTTCTCCACCTTTAGCATTAACTTTAAAATGCTTATGTTATCCCCATGATATTAACACGATTCTCTTGTGCAGTATTCACCGGCTATCGATATGTGGAGCATCGGTTGCATTTTTGCGGAGATTTTGATTGGGAAGCCTTTATTCCCTGGTAAAAATGTGGTTCACCAGTTGGATTTGATGACTGATCTCCTGGGTACACCATCAGCAGATACTATTTCACAGGTATGGTTTATTATTTATGGATATATTGAGACATGTAAAAAAATCTAGCATAAATTATTGCTAAGTCTCAAACCTTTTTTGTTTGTTGTTCTACATATTCGGAATGAGAAGGCAAGGAGGTATCTAAGCAGCATGAGGAGGAAACAGCCAATACCCTTTCAGAGAAGTTCCCTAATGCAGATCATTCGGCGCTCAAGCTCTTACAAAGGCTTCTTGCATTTGATCCTAAGGATCGACCAACGGCAGAAGAGGTAGGCTTTTCGTGATGAAACATAGGTTTTATGTTTGCACTGCTGTTATTTGTGTTACTTTGCAGAATTATATTCTAACAAAAATAACTTTGATGTATGCATGAGCAGGCATTGGCTGATCCCTACTTCAAAGGCATTGCAAAAGTAGAGGGAACCATCCTGTCAGCCAATTTCGAAAATGGAATTTGAGTTTGAACAGAAGTTTACCAAAGAGGACGTCAAGGAACTTATATTCCAGGAGATACTGCAGTACCATCCTCAACTTCTGAAGGATTACAAGAACGGCTCTGAAAAGACAAGTTTTCTATATCCCAGGTTCTTACCTTGACTATATCTTTTTAGTTACTTTTCTCTCTTGTTATTTTGTTTCAGTGCGGTAATATTCATGACATACATCCTTAATAGTTCTTGATTTTTTTTTTGGTTTTGCAGCGCCGTTGACAGGTTCCGTAGGCAATTTGCTAGCTTAGAAGAAAATGGAGAGAGGAATGTCGCGCTTGACAGGAAACATGTTTCTCTCCCAAGGTAACATATACCTTCTTTTCCTTCCAAGTCATTTTTTCGGTTGTTGAGATTGATAAATCAGGGTAATCCATTAGCTACTCAATAGGATTTATCAACTAGATATAGGATGATGATCTGATGAGGTGTTTCCTTGTTGGCCTGGGGTGTCATAGAAAATTCGCTCAAAGTTGACTGCTGAACTTGATATGCTGCTTGCAGGACAACAACCGTTCACTCCACTCCAATTCCTGCAAAGGAAGGTCCAGCAGCAACCTCCCAGGTTGCTCAAAGGATTCCAGCAGGTAACTGGTCACATTTCCTAATCTGTGGCTACCCATCAGTCTATTTTTTCAGTCACTCCTGAGTTTTCCTGACATGCTTCATCTCTGCCAATCTTGCAGCTAGACCAGGAGAGTGGTAGGCCGGGGACTAGATGGTACAGGGCTCCTGAGCTGTGTGGATCTTTCTTTAGTAAGGTACCCATTTTTTCTCATACTGTTGTTTTATTAAGCCTTATTGATCTTTTTTTTGTTTTCTCCACCTTCAGCGTTAACTTTAAAATGCTTATGTTATCCCCATGATATTAACACGATTCTCTTGTGCAGTATTCACCGGCTATCGATATGTGGAGCATCAGTTGCACTTTCGCGGAGATTTTGACTGGGAAGCCTTTATTCCCTGGTAAAAATGTGGTTCACCAGTTGGATTTGATGACTGATCTCCTGGGTACACCATCAGCAGATACTATTTCACAGGTATGGTTTATTATTTATGGATATATTGAGACATGTAAAAAAATTCTAGCATAAATTATTGCTAAGTCTCAAACCTTTTTTTTGTTGTTCTACATATTCGGAATGAGAAGGCAAGGAGATATCTAAGCAGTATAAGGAGGAAACAACCAATACCCGTTTCTGACAGATGTGGTTGTAACTGTCGCAATGTTCATATTAATTGGCTTATTCTAGATGCAACACTACAGGACAAAATTGGATGGCTCTTTGCACCTTTGGTGCTACTTCAGTTTATTCTAACGGGGAGCGTTGAGTTAGTGAACATACACAAATACAACAATTATGTTCTAAAAGCCTATAATCCAGTCTACACCTTCCGGTATTTCAGACGAGGTAATTCTGAGATTTGGACATCTCCTAGAGTGATATGCTTAGCATCACATGTCATTGGCAATTTAACTACTACTTTTGTATCAATTGTATGATGAAATAGAGTTATCTATATGCCTTTTCTATCAACATTTTTAAATATTTTCACTCCGTAGCAACGCACGGGTAATTATCTAGTATACCATAATAAACAAAATTATGAAAAATGGCCGTCTCGATCCATTCATAATTTTGGAGGAATTAGAATATACTTAATAAAGTAGGCTATTTCATTTGAGATTTGATAGTCCATCATCTTCCAAAGTTTAGATATAAACATATCTCAAATTCATAGGGTGATGGGTAGAAATTAATTTTATGTATCGCGATGCTATGTTTCTATTCTGCGGTTTATAACACGCTCTTGGGCTTGCTCTCGCATAGTAGAAAAAAATATAGCACATAAATATCTCTCACATACGGCCAACAACAATATACAAATATATTCCACATAAAATCATATTAGCTTAATTGATCTATATCTAGTATAACTATTAGAACGGAATTCAATTCAAAGGATCTAAATGGGTCCTAAGGGGGAAAAGAAGTTCCCATGCATTGGTGAAATTTTGTACAATAGTGTAGCTCACCTTTTGCTGAGAGGTAGAGAGACACACGTATACCATACATCTTTTTTGTTGTCTGCGTAGGGTACAAAGTCCATAGGAGATATGTATGTAATATTCCATGTTGCTACATAGATTATGTTATAGAAAGGGGACATGGTAGAAGAGCACAAAGGAATTAGGCTGGTTAGGATGATTTCCAAGAGCAGAGATGAAAACAAATACTTATTCAGATATCAATTTTTTTGATCTTTTTCTTTGGTTACAAATAAATAGGATATAGAATCTGCCATGCAAATTAGTATTCTTGTTTTTAGCACTGAGCTTATATGAAGATTCATAAAAAATAAATCTCAAATTTATCATATATCTTCCGAAATGGTAGATATAAAATTCGGATACACTTTCATATACAAATACGAATATTTTTTTTCATTTTTTTGTTGTAGGAAGCAAATAATGCATAAAATAATTCATGCAAAACTTTATTCTTATTTATAATAATGTGCTTGATAACATAAAAAGGACAACAACATATTTCATATATATCTGTTTTAAAATGTTTACTTTGTCTTAACAATTCGGATACCCACTTTCATCCCTACCTAAGAGAAACCCTCCTAGGGGGGGTGACAACTCCAACCAATCTAGGACCTTGGGAAATCCAAGGCATAGGTAGATAGAGTTGCCTATACCCATACATAAACGGACGAGCCCTAGCAAAGTTGCTCGCGTCCACACGCAGAGAATATATGTCATATAAGGAATAACATCAAACCATTGTATGTAATAGTTTATTATACTATGTTAGATGGGAAGAGTGGGGACTCTAGGCATCCTCCACGATGCATCGGTTGTCATCGCAGGCGATGGCATGTGCAAGCTCTCCGTGTTGGCAACACTCAAGCTTCATGTGCTTATGCTCGATTTGGCGATGCGCATCCTCGAGGTATTTTTGCCACTCCTGTAGCTGGTCCAACCAAAGTTGGGGTCTGGCTATGGGAGATGTGTCATCGTCGTGGACGACCTCGACTTGGTCGTTTGGTGATCCAGCCATGAAGCACTCATACGAGGGGTAGTGGCTCCCCCTCACTTGAGCCCATGCTAGAGGATCTCAAAGACTCCTATGCAAGGAGGTCATAGATCAACTTTGATACGTAGTCCACCATTCCTGCGAGGACCTCCGAGAGAGAGGTGCTCTGCTAGAGAATTGGGCCCAAACATTGATGTGCGAGACGTGGACGAGACATATGTCTTCATGGGACAGTCGAGGCCCCAGGAAGGTGAGATGTTAGTGCCACATGCACTCATTATTAAAGTTTGGAAAGCCAATGCTTATGGAGGCTTAAGTCTCCAAGGCTGGAGCTACAGCTCCCCAAGCGCCCTGGTGACAGTGTCGACATTGGCGATGAGAGGAGGCTACACGAGGGTCTCCACCCGCACCAGCACCCCTTCGTTGGTGATGATGAAGTCGAGGGTGCCGAAGCGCATGCTTGCGCCTAAGACCCAGCTAACACGTGGCTTGCCATTTGCTACTGGGTGATGCAAAAAAAACGGCATGAGACGCAAAAAGCCCCTACCTGATGTGCCAACAGATGGTGTTTTGTACCATCAGCTAGTAATAATCATGCTTTGCGTGTCTAGGAGTGGGTGATGTGAAAAGACGACACGAAGGTTTATACTGGTTCAGACAGAATGTCCCTATGTCTAGTAAGTGCTCCTCATGTTACTTTGCACTGGTTTGTAGTAGGTGGTAACAAATGGGTGAGAGAGGAACAAGTTCCCAGATCTCTGGTGTGCAAGTGTGAATGATTGTTATAGTGTTCGAATGATAGATTGGTAGTGTCCATCATGATCCTCTCCCCTTCTTTTATAGGTTAATGCGGGAGCAAGCCCTGCTACAAATGATCAAGGTTGAGCGAACAGATGAGGGTTGGGCGACATCATGTGCTCTATCGTTTGTCGAGATTCTCACTTGTCAAGTTGCACTATGGATGACATCTACCTCTGTCAGCCATGGCACTATTGCCATGTGTGATCCATCTCGGCAATCGTCATTGTGTTAAGTCATGTATTACAACAGGTTAGCTAGTGTTCACTTTTGACTTCCTAGTGTGGGAGTGGTTGCGCCGGTGTTAGTCTCCATGCCCTGATGGATGACGTCGTCATATTGACACACATGCTCTCGTGTTGTCGTTCCGGTTCCACATCGTGATAGAGTTTGACTCGCATGTCTTCATGTTCGTAGTGGTCAAGGCAGTATGGCCTAGGGAATCTCACATTCAGGTGATTGGGCAAAGTCTCCGACCCTTCACCCCCGGTGGTCGGGCGAGGTGGAGCTTCGAGGTGAAAATGTTTGGGTTCTGCCCCCTTGTGGTCAGGAGTCCGGTGAGGTAGAAGTTCCTAGGTCCCTGACCCCTCTATGGTTGGAGATCGAGCAAGGCAGAAATGCCCTGGTCTTCGGCCCCTCCGTGGTCGGGGGTCGAACGAGACGGAACCTTTTTTGGCAAAGGTTAGATGAACTTAGGCAGTTAGAAGGTTTGTTACTCCTCACTAAACTTGTGCCACATCATATCCGTAATATTCGTCCCCGACAACAGATGGTGGCGGTCGGAGAGAGGGAAAAAATGAGAAAGCGGCGTGTAAGTGAAAAAGGAGAGGTTTATCGAAGGGTTTATGACTAATTTAGTTTGGCTAGGGTGACCGACGTAAATAACGGCTTTATTTATGTTGGTTGTTGTCGGCCGACGTAAATAAGAGTATTTGCTTCAGTTAGCTTCAGAGAGAGGCACTTATCTTGGGTGGTGATATATTCCATGATGAATCCCAAAACATTGATGAGTGCTCAGCTATATGCATGTAAGACTACAACAACTCCTTGTCATTGTTGGTTCTCACAAACAGAAAGAACGCAGTCGTAAATGCCACAGCTTAGAGGCGTTTTGTCTCTGGAGTAGAGGTTAATTTCTGCTAGCTAGCCCTTATGGCTCCACAACGACTGTACCATCATGATATACACACACGCCTTGGTATTACTTGTTCTTGTTCTTAACACAACGGTATTCTAACGGCAATACGGGAGCTATCTTTCTTGGACGGTACATTAGTTTAAGGGAGGTAAAGTCAGATTTTTTTATTGCTACAAAATTACCATCTCCGAAGCAAACAAATAATGCCACCCGAATGGCAGCCTAATAAGGCAAGGGAGAAGCATCCAAAATCTAGAGATGAAGCTGTTTCGGCTCACGTGTGAGTGTGATGTCCACCTTGGTAGCACACAATTCCACAATCAGGGTCGGACCCAAGGTTAATTACTCTGCTGGGCAGGTCCCCGAGACTAACTTGTAATTTGGTCCAAAAACAAACTACTGCTCGGAGTTTAGACCCAAAGTAATAAATCTATACAACTTACAACATAATTTGACAAGTTAAATATATTATGAGATATTTTGGTTATTTTCTGCTTATATATCGAATTGATGGAAAATATATACGTGGCATCGAATAATACACAGCATTACATATCAAAATTTAAATGCGGGGTCTGCCACTGTCTACAATTGGGCTTATGGCCATGGGCCCCAACTGAATCGGATTTGCGTTATTGTCCTCTACTTATGTACCATAAACAAAATTATGATAAGGAAAAAAATTCCCCATGCATTGGTGAATTTTTGTACAATATATAGTTTAGCTCACCTTTATTGTAGAGAGGTAGAGAGAGATATGCGTATATATAGCATGCATCTTTTTTTTGTCGTCTGCATGGGATACGTACAAAGTCCAGAGGAGATATGTGTATGCAATATTCCATGTTGCTACATAGATTATGCTATAGAAAGGGGACATCCTGGAAGAGCACAAGGGAGTTAAGCTGGTTAGGATGCTTCCGCCCAAGAGAACCCCTCCTAGGGGGGGACAGCTCCAACCACTCTTGGCCTTTGGGAAATCCAAGGCGTAGGCGGACGGCGTTGCCAATGCCCATACATATATATACGGACGAGTCCCAGCAAAGTTTCTCAAAGAATATGTGTTTTTATAAGGAATAATAGCATCAAACCATTGCGTGTAACACTTAATTATATATACACTATGTTAGATGGATTAAGATTAGTTTATCAGTACATATGTATACCGATGCAGTTTTATTTGTGTTACTTTTGCTATTACTTATTACTAGTATCACAGTGAGATTGGGCTCTGGTAGTGCTAATTTATTGTTTAATGAAAGAGCAGTGACGTCAAAAAAAAAACAACTATGTACGAAGCACTAAATCCTACATCTATATCATCATCATCACTATATAATCCATCATCCATAAGTTTGCAAAACTCACCTAACCTAATCACGCCCTACACCTATGGCATCCCCTGAATCAATCAAATAAATTACACCTAGACGTAACATAACATCAAAACTAATGATTCAGATAGTTGGAAAAGCCTTTTCTCCCTTACTCAAATTTAATGGACAATATTATTTGGATCGTCCCTCCTCCCTTCCCTATGACCCTCCCAATCTCTCCTCTCCCTCCGCCATCGTGTCCCCTCCCCCGCCCCCCTCACTTGCGTTGTCATCACCGCTGTTAACCCCTCACCTCGCGCTGTCTACAGGCCCTCCTTTTTCTGGAATCGTAGCGTTAGCATGTGCTATATGCTAATAGTAGTTACAACACTTAGGATTAAAACAGGCTTCATCTAGTTCCTGACCACATCGGAAGAAAGTAGAAGCAGTACTGCATGCATATCACCACCCAGATGATCATGTCTAGATGATCACCTCTCTAGTAGCAAATCGTTTACTTTGTGTGCTCTCTTCGTGTGTTTTCAGTTAACTGTGAACTTATATACTTGCATTGATTCCTTTAGAGCGAGCTAGCTCTTCACAGATATGTGGTGCATATATATAGGAAGTGTGTGTGTCTCGCTCATATTTTTTACCGACGATGTCCCGTCCCGTAGCAGGGTTTCCTCCAAAGTGAGTCCCTTGTCCCTTGTACGTTGGAACACCCTGGTTTCTTGTGAGACTGAGACCTGCTTCTCGTCGCTTTGTCGGCAGGTGCCTTCGACCAATGGACAATACCCAGCAGTAGGGAATTTGGCAGAGACATTACCTGAGCAACCGACCAAAACTACTTTGACATGTTGTGCACAGCCACAGGCCAAGGCAATGCCTCCAAGAATAGACGTCTATTCATGGAGCTAGTACGACACCTGCAACCAAGATGGACGAATTAAAGAGACGCCAAACACACTGCAAGCTCCTTCCCACGCACCTTCAATTCGCCTTCTCTCATAGACCCGGCCGGTTAAACGTACTCGTAGTAGTGACTAATTTGTAGCTGTATCAATGCCAACCTAAGCCCTGCTGTTGTCCATACAGAGAGTGTTCTTGTTATATGCATCCCGTGAGATCTAGCTAGGTGACCATTGGCTGGTCTCTCATGTGTTCAAGCATGGGGATGCTCAACTGCGTAGACACGACCTCCGGCGCCGGCGCCAAACTCCAGCACCAACAACAAGCTCCGACATCGCCCACCGCCTCGGTGTCGGAGTCGAACATCGTCGCGCCATCGGTGTCGGCCGATATCGACGCCAACGATGCCCTAGCCAGCCTACAGGCGCTCAGGTTCGACGGGGACATCGACGTGGAGATCCAGTCGCCGGACATCGCCATGTGGGAGTCGCTCTTCGCCGAGCAGATGGGCGCCGCGGGGGGCGACTTCCTGATGCTGTCTCCGAGGAGGGACTTCATGGCGGCCGGAAGCCCTAGCAGGAGGGACTTCATGGTCTCCTCCCCCAAGAGGGACTACATGGTGTCCTCCTCCCCAAAGAGGGACTACATGATGTCTTCACCGATGAGGGACTTGATGGCGTCGTCCCCCAAGAGGGAGTACATGGTGTCCTCGCCTCGCAGAGACTCTTCTTCCTCCAGGAGATCGCCCTTCTCGCCCAACCTCTTCAGCACCAGCGGCGGCGGCCACCAGCACGGCTACGCGGCGCATGGACCAACAGATGGAGGTGTCGGCGGCGCCGGCCAGCCGCTGTACGGCGGCCTTGCTAACCACCACGGCAAGGGAAAGTCGCAGAGCCCGCTGCACAAGGGGTACATTAACAACAGCGGCAACAAGCAGAGCACCGGCCCGTCGTCTCTCTCGTGCTCGTCGTCCTACGGCCATGCCGACAACGACTTGCCGTCCATGGACACCTGCTTCCTGGACGACTACAAGGACGGAGGCTACATCGGGTACCAGCAGCAGATGCCGGGGAAGCAGCAGGCGGCGCCCGGAATAATGGTGAACAACAACGGTGGGTGCTCCACCGCGGTCACCACGGTGGGGGTGGCTCCTTCGCCTTCTTCTCACCAGCTGCCGACGCTGTCGGAGTGCCTGGCCATGCCGGAGCCTGCTTTTGTAGGCGGAGAGGAGGCGGCAGCCGGCGGGCTGCAGATGGGCGTCGGCCTGCCGTCTGACTTGTACTACGCAGGACAGTTCGCAGGCGGCGGCGGCGGCGGCTTGACGACGACGTCGTCGTCGTTGCAGCACCAGATGGCCAAGTCCGACCACCAGTGGGCGGCAGCTGAGTCGTCGCTGCACAGCATGCTGGGTTCAGTCATCCAGACAGAGGCTGACGAACAGGTAATTTATTTATTTACCATATCTAACCCACGTTGAATAACCATATATACATACGCACGCATGCATGCAAACGCTACTTGTGTTGGAAGAACTTGACATGCATATCAAAGTACCAAACATGGCATGTTTCCTTGAGTTCCTTATTATGCATAGAAAATAAAATAAAATAAAATAAAAACATGGCATCAGGCTTCTTCCTGGATTGGCCAAATGGTCACAGTGCCATGCCATGCAAACGGCGGTAGAAGCTAGCTAGCCAGAGGAAAGACGATGCATCCGTACGTATATCTTGTTGTTTGTCTGAAGCTATAGCTCGGCCTTGATGCTTCTAGTTGGAATCTGCGCAGAGAGCCCTGCATGCGATGATATTTTTGGGTCCTCGTTAATATCGGAACGTGCGTACGTGACAATAGCGCAGTCCAAAACCACCGTGTTGCTTCTCATGAACACGTGTCGTCTACGTACGCGACGGCGACGGCGACGGCAATTGGCGTTGACTAGTACAATTTGAGTATTTCAGTTATATTTCGTGAGCATTTCTTTTTGCGAATTATTATTTTGTGATCAAGTTTAGAGTTCTTGTGTGATGTCCAAATTTGATGCGCAGTTATTAACGTACTCCACTCATGATGCATGCAGGAGCAGGACAGCGGCCTTCAGCTGGTGCACCTGCTGCTGGCGTGCGCCGACTTCGTCTCCAAGGGGGACCAGCCGTCGGCGCTGCGCCACCTGCACCTCCTCCGCCGCGTCGCCTCCCCGCTGGGCGACTCCATGCAGCGCGTCGCCTCCTACTTCGCCGACGCCCTAGCCGCCCGCCTCTCCTCCAACAACCCGTCCTCCTCCGCCGGCGCCGGCGCCGGCGCCGGCGTCGCGCCCTACACGTTCCCCCCGTCGCCGGACACGCTCAAGGTGTACCAGATCCTGTACCAGGCCTGCCCCTACATCAAGTTCGCGCACTTCACCGCCAACCAGGCCATCTTCGAGGCCTTCCACGGCGAGGACCGCGTCCACGTCGTCGACCTCGACATCCTGCAGGGCTACCAGTGGCCGGCGTTCCTGCAGGCGCTGGCCGCGCGCCCGGGGGGCCCGCCGACGCTGCGGCTCACCGGCGTCGGGCACCCCGCGGCCGCCGTCAGGGAGACCGGGCGCCACCTCGCCTCCCTCGCCGCGTCGCTGCGCGTGCCGTTCGAGTTCCACGCCGCCGTCGCCGACAGGCTCGAGCGCCTGCGCCCCGCCGCGCTGCACCGCCGCGTCGGCGAGGCGCTCGCCGTCAACGCCGTCAACAGGCTGCACCGCGTCCCCGCCGTGCACCTCGGCCCGCTGCTCTCCATGATCCGCGACCAGGCGCCCAAGATCATGACGCTCGTCGAGCAGGAGGCCGGCCACAACGGCCCCTACTTCCTGGGCAGGTAAGTGGTACGCGAGATCGTTTGCGATCTTGCCAAGATGGCCTTGTTGGCGCTGGCCAAAGTAGCCATAAATCGTTTAATTGCGTGTCAATAATTCATCAATGAATTAATTACCTTTGATTTGATGATGAAGTACTGATAATCGTCTTTCACTCTCGTTGTTATATTCCATGAAGGTTTTTGGAGGCCCTGCACTACTACTCGGCGATCTTCGACTCGCTGGACGCGACGTTCCCGGCGGACTCGGCGCAGCGGATGAAGGTGGAGCAGTGCCTCCTGGCGCCGGAGATCCGCAACGTGGTGGCGTGCGAGGGCGCCGAGCGGGTGGCGCGGCACGAGCGGCTGGATCGGTGGAGGCGCATCATGGAAGGCCGTGGATTTGAGCCTGTGCCGCTCAGCCCGGCCGCCGTTGCCCAGAGCCAGGTCTTGCTGGGCCTCTACGGCGCCGGCGACGGCTACCGGCTCACCGAGGACAGGGGCTGCCTCCTCCTCGGCTGGCAGGACCGCGCCACCATCGCGGCCTCCGCGTGGCGGTGCTGATCGTCGTCGGTGCTCGTCGATCGTCATTTATGGGCGCGCGCGGCCTTAGCGGAGAGTTGACAACTGCTAGGTTTCTATCTTGCGTACGTGTATGCATGTGTGTGGTTTATATTTGGTTTCTTAATTAATTAGCTTCCTGTATGATTGTACAATTTGTCAAGTGAAAAATACACGACAAATACATACTCTGATGATGGAGAGGAGTAACATATCAGAAATATTATTAATATATGTCGCGGCGATGGAATTATGTTTGATTTATTTGTTTGACACATATTCAAATGTCTAGCCGTCGTTATTGCAGAAATCGAGAAACTTCCGGTTGTCTTTTCGGCTACCGCTAAAAACTAATTTATTTTTATGACAGGCAATATGTCGTTAAAAATAATTATTTTTTGATGACCTGGCGTCAGTCACAAAAAATAAGTTAAGTTATAGCAGCTGACTATATACCGCCGAAAATAAAGCTCCCGTCACAAAAAATAAAAGATTTATTTTTAGTGACATGTAGTGAGCTACCGAAAATTAACCTCGTAAAGGTCTTGTGACTGCATTGTTGACATGTGCCCACCTCCAATTATTAGTAGAAAAAATTGATAGTGGATGAAAAATATGTATAAAAATGATATTTTATGATTGCAGTGGGGTATAGAGGAAGAATTTAGGGGAAATGGCTGTAGGAGATAAAGAAGTAGAGGATAAACTGTTAACGATATGACACAAAAAAGTGATATAGAGGAGAATTTTAGAGAAAACCGTCACGGATAGCCTTAACTATCGCTCCTCGCCCTACTAGTTGCCGCTTCGTTGCGCCTATGTCGTCGCTCCCATCGGCCCCAGGGCCTAGCCGCACCAGCTCCTAGCCCTTGCTACCTCGCCTAGGGCTAGGCATTCGATCAATTAGGGTAATTCGGTTTGATCGTATTCGTGTTTTTGAAATTTCATATTCTGAAAAATGAGAACCGAAATTTTCAAAATAATTTTAGGTACCGAACCCGAATAGACACAATTTTGGTTCGGTCTATTCGGTCCACCGGATAGACCCGAATAATAGAGAGACTAGTATCTTTTGTTAAAATATATACAATGAATAATTAATTAGAAGTACTATTATTACAACAAGTGACTATAAAAATAGCATACTGAGATATATATACTATCGTTAAGATGATATCATAATTTTAGTTAATAAGTTCATAAATCTTATAATAATATCATCACATATTAAAAGCTTTTTTATATTTCGGGTTATTCAGTCTATTCGGGTTTTAAAGGTTAGGAACCAAACCCGAACCCCATACCCCCAATATATAGCACATATAGAAACCAAATCCGACCCCAAAAACTTGAATAGACCAACAATTCGGTCTATTCGGATTCGGTTCAGGTTTCGGTACAGTGAGTTGTACAAGCAGAATAATTAAAGCTCTAAACACCAACCTACAAACATTGCGCGCGATGCGACCAAGGTGGGTGTCAACAAGCAGATGGACATGCAGATTAACAACAGGGCGCGTCGGGTGAGAAAGCCCAATGTGCTCGTTGCTGGGCTAGAGTGGACCCAGTAAAGCTTACATGGGAGTGAGTGCGTTCCTTTATGTATCTTGGAGTGAGTGGGTGTGAGGAGGGACTTGGTGAAGAAGGTAGAACCAGCTGTGTCCGGGTGGCGGCGATCCTTGCCATGTAAACTCACCATTGTTGAATCTAGTGCTTCGTGAGAGGAAATCGAGTGCCGAGAGTGGCGCTCTACCTAAATCCACATAAGTGCTCTCACAAATTGGTATCAGATTCTTGTGTCAATCCTGGCGAAACCGTAGGTGTACTTATTGCGGCCTCAGTACAAGACAAGGAGTCAGAAGCAGACGGAAGCCATGGAGAAGAATCTAGCAGATTTATCCCAACTCCTTCAATCCTTGCTAGCGCAAAATGAGTCCATCAAAGTGGCTCTGGAGAAGAATACCGCAGTGGTAGGTGATCTCTCTGCTTGGAAACCTCGGATTGAAACTGACATGAGCAATCTATGGGAGGATTTGGGTCATCTCTCTGACAAGGTGGATGAATTACTGGCTGGGCGAGGCACTCCACAGCCTAAACTGAAGGCGTTCGATCATTTGCCGCTATTAGTTCAAGCGTCAGCACAAGATCCTTTGGTAAATCTGGATCATGCTACTTCACACCAGAGTGATGGTTTCGGGGTGGTCACTACCCTGACTCCACCTCCGGTCACAGGTACTCCCAATTTCATGCATACCCACTCATCACATACTCATATGCTTAATGTTGTGGATCCTATGTTAACTACCTACCAATCTCACTTGGCTGCAACATTACCCCAATTAGCCTTTCCCTAATTTGATGGCCGCCATCCTAAAATGTGGAAGGCAAAGTGTGAATCTTATTTTGATGTTTTTGCCATTCCTAAGGAATGGTGGGTTAAAATTGCTACAATGCATTTTGTGGGGTCAGCTGCATTCTGGTTACAATCAGTAGATCAAGCTATACATTTTACACCCTAGATAGATTTTTGTTCGGCTATCTGTGTTCGTTTTGAGCGAGACCACCATAACCATCTCATTCGTCAATTCTTTCATATTCGACAATCTGATAGTGTTACGAAATATGTGGACAATTTTGATACGCTGATGCATCAAATTTTGGCACATGACCCTATGTTCAGTGTTTTAGCCATAATCAACTGTTTCATTGATGGTTTAAAAACCTGACATTAGATCAGTTGTTTTTATCCATCGTCCTTTGGATTTGGATACTGTTGTTTCTTTGGCCATGTTACAAGAGGAAATTCTACACTCAGGCAACATTGCTACAACTCGTAGATTAACTGATACTACTGGGAATCTCACCACCTCTCGATTGCCTTCACTGGCTATTCTGTATCAGACTTCTTCAGTTGGGGATGTCAAGCGTCACAAAGAAGTCAGTAAATTTGGTTTGGATGAACACAAAGCTGCAACTCTGATAGCTTTTAGAAAAGCTATAAGGGCCTTTGTTACAATTGTGGGCTTCGTTGGGGTCCAACACACAAATGTAGTACTTCGGTCCCTTTGCACGTGGTGGAGGAACTCTGGCAGCTATTGGATACATCTGGGACTCAGGAAGATAATTCAGAGCCAACTGAAGAATCTAGTGATGATTTAAGGATCTTATTGGTGAATGCGGTGCGGGGTACTGAAGCCCCACAAACGCTGACATTAATTGCATCTATATTCTCCAAAATAGTGGTTCTGCTTGTGGATTTAGGTAGTTCATCCTCTTTTATTAGCCAACCCTTGGCAGCTTTTGGTCCTAGATTAGTAGCTCTATCTTAGTCTGTTACTGTCAAAGTGGCGAATGGTCAGATTATATATTGCACTCATCAAATTCCTCGATGTCAAATGAACATTCAAGGCCATATCTTCTGTGTTAACCTCAAGGTGTTACCTCTACAGTGTTATGATGTCATCTTGGGTATGGATTGGCTATCTTCCCATAGCCCGATGCAGGTTCACTGGCAGGAGAAATGGTTATGTTTTTACCATGAGCAGCAGCTGGTAATTCTACAAGGTTAGTGAACTGATTGCTCCAAGTTGGAACAAGTGTCAGCCTTTCAGTTATATCATATGGTATACTATGGAAGTGCAACCAGTTCTGGAAACTCCCAACATACAACTTCTTTCTCAGGAGATCCAAGGCCTTCTATCTGAATTTACCTCCTTATTTGACCTACCCAAGGGCTACCTCCTCCTAGATCTCATTGCCACACCATACCTCTCATCCCTGGGGTAGTACCCTTTCGTCTTTGTCCCTATCGATACAACCCTTAAGAATGGGATGATACAACCCACCTGCAGCCCCTTTACGTCTCTTGCTATCTTGGCTCGCAAGAAAACAGGTGACTGGAGATTATGTGTTGACTACCGTCGCCTCAATGCCATTACAGTAAAGAACAAATATCCCATTCTAGTAATTGATGAATTGTTGGATGAATTACAAGGAGCGGTATGGTTCACTAGTTTGGATCTGAGCTTAGGGTATCACCAAATCCAAATGGACCCAAAAGACATCAAGAAAACCACCTTTCAAACTCATAGTGGACATTACTGTCACACCTGGTTTTAGAAGGCAAACCGAATGCGAACCATGTACGTGCCAGGATCAGTAATTCACGTACACAGCAGTTACATAACATGGACTTCATCACACAGTGCTCAAAATAGTATTAAGAAGGGAAATAGTCGATTACATCATACGTCTGAGACGTCCATATAGTCCTTACAATAAATTAAAGTGCGAAAACGAAACGTAGATAACCGCGGCCTTCACAGGCAGCCGACTGGGGGTTGCCGCTAACCCACGCCTAGAACTCGTCGTAGTCTTGGAACTCCTGGAAGTCTCCTTCCACAGCTTCATCTTCGCCTGAGCAGTGGTTGCAATGCTGACAACCTGGGGATGGGGGGGTTTGGTGTGTAGAGCAAGGGTGAGTACACATCAACATACTCAGCAAGTATCCTGTTTGGCTGTAGTGGACTAGCTTTATGTGGGGATAAGTCAAGCAGTTGCTTTTAGTTGGTTAGATTATTATTTACTAATAGAAAGCCAAGTTTTAGCATTAACCCAAGTTATTAACCCGATGTACCCTTTCCAAACGGAAAGAATACCACTTACCAGCACCATAGTCACCCGTTAGGTTTCCTAAATGCACCGCACTCCTCCCCAAGGGGCGAACCCAAACTTGGCAGAGCGAGCCGCATACACCGAGCCCCATTGACGGCACGACGGCTAAGTGATCTACACCCCGGATCCTCTAATTATTCAGCTAAGGCATCCCATTCCACCCTCATGGTTGCACTGTTTTCTCGGGCGGTCATCCATAGAACAGGTCCTTACGGAGAGGCACTCGAGAAACCGCTCGAGCCCCCTTGATGACCACAAGTACAACATCATAATAAGAGAAGGGAAAACATCGTATCATAGATAATCTCATCATGTTCATTGATTAGAGTTTGAGCAATAGCATAAAGCTAAACAATAATAATCCAACCCAGATAGGTAAACAAGGACATGGATAACCAACGCTAGTCAATCCTTAGGCATAAATATGTAACGCGGGAGGTGAATTAAATAATGAATAGGACAGAGATAGGTCAAGGGACACTTGCCTCCACCAACCGACTGCTGCTCAGGGGCTTCTCCTGCGAATTCTTCAGGTTCTCCAACCGGATCGTTCTCTAAGCGGGTGCAAACATACATACATCCATCCATTGAAATTAGGAAACCAACAGTACACCATACAAGAGAACAAGTAAAGCAAATATGCATAGAATACCACATACGATAATAGATTTACCTTGGTTAGAAAGAAACGAGGGAAGGTCTCGCAGGGGTTAAGGCTTATGCTCGAGGGGCACTACGGGTAAACGAATGACTAGACGTCACGCGCTCTAGTTCCAATTGGTTCTAACAAAAGAATTAGCTACATGCACTAATGTAAACACGATCACTTTTAGTAGACTAACATTGAATAAGATAGACGATTGGCTATACAAATTAACTAACGTAACCAATTTCCAAATTGAGACTCCTACCTTATTAATATAAACAATGTGATTAGCGCATACAGGAGACGGGGGGGGGGGGGGGGGGTAGACGAGGCACGACGGGTCGTGCCAAGGCACGCGCACTACGCGGGCACGCGCGCGAGGCCGCACGCACACACCACGGACTAACCGTGCGCACGTCGGGGCCGAGCGCTAGCTGAGCTCAAAGCCATACGCCATAGGCACGCTGGGCCAAGCTCGAGACCACGCAGGGGCCGACACGACGCGAGCAAGGCACGGCGGGGCGACCGGGCCGGGGCGGGGCGGGAGCAGCCGAGCCGGGGCCGGGGCGGTTGAACCGGCCAGGGGGGCGGTTGAACCGGCCAGGGGCGGCCGAGCTCGCCGGGAGGCGGGCGGCCGAGCCGGGGGCGGGCTCGCCGCGCCGCGGGAGGATGCCGGGCCACCACGGCCGGCCGAGCCGAGGGGCGGGGCGGGGCGCAGGGGCCGAGCGGCTCGCCGGGGAACCGGGCGGGCGGGTCGCCGAGGCGGGGACGGGGGACGACTCACCGGAGCGGGCGCGAGGCGGCTCGCCGGAGCGGGCGCGAGGGCGGGGCCGAGCGGGCGCGGCCGGGCTCGCCGGGGGCGGGGCCAAGCCGGACACGGGAGGGGGAGGGGCGGCTCGCCGGAGGGGCGGCCGGGCGCGGGGGCGGGCTGGTCACCGGAGGTGGGGCCGAGGGGCGCGGCCAAGCCGGGGCGGGCTCGCCGGAGCGGGGCCGAGGTGGCCGAGCTCGGGGCGCGGGCGCGGGGGAGGGTGGGGCGCGGCTGGGCGGGCGGCGTGGGGTGGCCGGGCCGGGCGGGGTCGGCCGGGCGGGCGGTGCGGGGGCTGCCGGACGCGGGCGGGGTGGCCGAGCCGGGCGGTGCGGGGGCGCGGGCGGCCGGGCCGGGGGCCGAGCCGGGCGGCGCGGGTGAGGGGAGGGCGCCGGAGGGAGGAGAGGGAGGGAGGAGAGGGGGGAAGCCTCACCGGAGGGGGGCGGCGCGGGGCGGCGGCGCACAGGGGCGGCGGCGGTGCGCAGGGCAAGGGGCGGCGTGGTTAGGGTTTGGGGGAAGAGAGAGAGGGTGAGAGAATGACGGGCGGGGCCCGCGGGAGGGATTTTTGGAAAAAGAAAAGGGAGGGGGGCGGCTGGGCCGGCCATGGGCCGAAAGGGGGGAAGGGGGGCGCACGACTGGGCCGGCCGGGAGGCCCACGCGGGAGGGGAGGGGGGAGGCGCGGCTGGGCCGCCAGCTGGGCCGGCGCGCAAGGGGGGGGAGGGCTGGGCCGAAATGGGAAAGGGAGAGAGGGAGAGAAAAAGAAAAGGGTTTTCTTTTTCTAAAATCTAATTTTCTTTGGATGAATGCTTTTACATTTTTAAACAATCAAAAGTATGCATGGTTCGGCATGGTGCACCATCCAAAATAAAGTATTTTAAGGTTTTGCTTTACACGGGGTCTAAAGCCAAAACCCGCTATAACTTTGGAAAATGTGACGGAACCTCCCAAGTAATTAGGCCCACCTACAGTTGTCCTTGTCCAACGGACATCAGACAACCCTGTAGGTGCCCCTGAACTACTTGACAAGTTCGGTATCTTTCCTTACCTCACCAGGAACGTCTCACCCATCTTGTAGACATTACAGAACATCGGAGATGAAGAAATGCGGAAGCGAATTACATAATCTTACATTTATTTCAAAAGCAAGTTTGAGTTAGGTTATTACAGACCAGTCTAAAAGTGAGTGCATAGAAGTAATATTATACAAACCAGGGAGGCACAAACTCCTCCCGAGAAGTTAAAAACAAAAGATCTTAAGTGGAGGACCGAGTCCTCCCGCGCTTCAGTCTTGATTTTCTTCTTTTGGAACCACCTTGGCACAGAAGCAGCAAAAGTCTGCTACTTCCTCACCTAAAAACAACGAAGGGATAAACCCTGAGTATGGAATACTCAGCAAGTCTTACCCGACTAAAGAAAAGACTCTCAAGGGTATGCTGGTTATATGGGAGTCAAGGTAAGGCTTTTCAATATTCAAAGACTCTGTTTTGCAGAAATGCTTACTAAAGTGGATCCTTAAAAATCCAGTTTTAATTGGTCAAGTTAAGTAAAATTACCTGCACTAGAGTTATTTCTACCCTAGTTCAATCACTGGTCCTGCACTAGCCAATTTCTTAACAAAAACCCATCATCTTTAGTGGAATGCTACGTGTAGGGCAGTGACCAAGTCTTCATAACCGCGAAGGTACGGCGATCCGAATCGATTATACTCAGCTGAGGATCTCCAATCACACGACATATGTAGCACTTAACCCTTGCATATGTCAACCCGCCACCGGGGTTCTTAAGACCGGATCAGGTTCACGCAGACCGAGAGCACATCTACACCACCGTCCAGCCTCTTGCCACGGAGGGTACACGCTACTCTCGCCACCGCTCCACGCCCATCTCGTGTTGTCTTATTCCGGCCTTAGTCTGCCCGAGGCAAGGCTTACCCATGACGAGGCATGTGACCAGTTAAAGGGTCCTCGATCATCAAGCCTACATCGAGACGGTCCTTAATCGACTCAGACGGAGACACTACACCGAGACTCTCTTCTCGTGCAAGTCACCCGCCCGGTCTCAGCTTAATCATTTAAAACCCAAAGTTGGTACCTGGCAGAGGTACATCTTTTCCGATGTTGAATCCATCAAGGCCTTTGACAGATCCACCACCAAGTTTTATTTTCGAAAACATCCCACCCACCTTTGCCACATCATATTTTGTAAAAACAAAACATTTTATTTTCTAAAGCAAGGCTAAGCATCAAAAGCTTTTGTAAAACAGGTGATCAAGGAAGGTAATCAAATTCAAGGAAGGTAATGCAGGAATGGTTTTATCAAGCAACTCCTATCACCTAATGCAGCAATCAAGTGAGAAAGATTTTGAAATAGCAAGGGAGGTGGCAAATGCACCGGGGCTTGCCTTCGTTTACAGGTGATTCAGGCTCGGATCCACAAATGTCGAAGTAGAAACTATTCCCGGCCTAAGTGTCCAAAGGTGGTTGTACTTGCTCTTCAGTTACTTCTACCTCTTCTTCTCGTTCTAATCATAACCATACATATGTATAAGAATGGATGCCATGGGATGCTCATGAGGATGCAAAGACAACATAAACTTATTATTTATGTCTTGAATACAACTTGCCTTCACGGAGTTCCGGGAACTTAGGGTTTCCGGAGTCGGTAAAGGAGTTCATAGGGCAGGGGGGGTGGTTTTGGGGTTTGGTGATCAAACAAGGTCCAAAACAATTCAAACTCTACCCAAGGCTTCTAAATAATGTGGAAAGCTCGCATAAAAAGTTTGGGCAATTTTGGGGTTACCATTTATTTCCTAAAAATCCAGAACTAATGCTTTAAACTACTTTAAATACCTTAAAATTCCTTATTTAACCTAAAAATCATGAAACTATTTTTATTAAATACTATGGAAAATAACAAGCCTAGGAAAATTGGTCTCATAATTTTAGGATTTTTCTACTATTTTCTACCGTTTTTCAAAGTTCTGCTGAAAAAGAAAAAGGAAAAAGAGGAGCAGTACTGGGCCGATTTCAACTCCCGCGGCCCAGGCCCGTGCGAAATCGCGCGCGCGCCCGTGCCCGCGAGGCGACTTTGCGCAGAGGCCCTCGGCTTAACGGCTAAACAGAATTATGTCCATTTACTATTGTGTTAAGTCGCTGACAGTTCACGAAAAGGCCCTCGGGGTTCTGTAAATTCACAACTTGGAGTCCTCGACGGTGCTCAAGCGCGGTCGTGCTCCGGCGAGCATCTACGCCGGCCGATTGAGGCTAAGACCGGTGCTAATCTTCGGCTGAGACCAAATCCGAGTCCCCATGAACGTTTTCCCCAACTTAATTGCACTATTGGTGGACTAGGGAGCTCCGGTCACGGTGGCCGTAAGCACAACGGCAATGTGATCGTGTTCCCGGCGATGGGCGCCGGTCTAGTTCAATTAAAGGGGTCGGGGAGCATCACAGAGGCATGAGAATGCTCAAACGAGGAAGAAAAGGGCGGGCACTGACCGGAGTTGGGCTGGCGACGGTGAGTTCACTTCTACGGCGGCGGAGAACCGATTTGGGGAAAGTGCAAAATTCAGGCGAGCTGGTGGACAATCGGGTGTGGGAGCGGGTGCGATAGCTAGTAAAATACATAGCGAAGCCGAGGGGGGGCTCAATTTATAGACTCCGAGAGCGGTGGCTCTCAATTTGACCGCGATGCGTTGGCGGCCGGAGGGGAGGAAGAAGCTTGGCGCGCGGTTACGTGGCCTACGGCGTGGCAAACTCCTTAACGCTGATGGGATGGCTCAAACGAATTACGGTGACACGGTAGACAAGCTTGGCCACGCGGCGGAGGACCGTCGACCGGAGATGGGGAAGAAATGCGATCTGAGGGTGCGCTGGCAAGCCTACGGCGGTCTCCGGTGAGGGCACGATTGCCGCTTAACCCAAGCGCGCCACCGAGGTAACTTTTGCCACGATACCCAGTCACTTTACCACGGCCAACGACGACCGGTCACGCCGCGATGGCGTTCTTATCGCCGGCGGAGATGTCCTGATCCATAACGCGATAGTAACTGATGACGATGAACAGTGCCTCTGATCCAATACACAACTTGACTGACAGACCAACTTAGAGCCCATTTTTCTCTCAATTTTCCATAGTGACATAGGTTAAGCTCTGCAGCAAACTTGTAGAGTATGGTACCCACTACAAACTTGCTATGGCAATCATAGGTATATTTACACAGGATCATGCTCAAAACCCAGCTTGAAATCGAGGTCAGTTCACTGCTAGTCTGAAAATTCAGACATAACAGCCTGACAGCCCAACTTTAGGCTTGGTTTTCTCCAAATTCTTCTTAACAACTAAGCTTACAACCTTAAGCAAAGTTGTTCTCCTATAATTGGTCTTCAACTTTGATGTGGTGACCTAGGGCAAAAACCCTATATCCTGAAAGATACAAGGCTCCAAAGTTGAGCCAATATCACTGAAATCCAGACTTAGAACAAACTCACATGAGGTCTATTTTGCATTTAAGTCCAAAACCTTGGGTTTTGCTTTCAAGTCCACATATTTGTGAACCAAAGGACTTAAGAAACCTATTTGGCTTGGGTTTTTGCACTTTAACCCAAAAGTGGGCTAATTTTGCATATAAGCCCTTAGGGTTTGGTTTTAGGGTTTCCCAGGGTTCCAATTAGGGTTTCTGGCATCCCAGGGGTATAAATGTGATTCAACTTAGTGTTTGGGGATATTTTATGACTTTTCTCACAAACCCTAAAGTTTTTCTCAACTTGGGTTAAGTTTTACCCCTTTAACCACTATTTAGGGTTAAGTCTATTAACCAGGGTTCTAGTTGCAAAACATTCAAAACAATACAACTTGTTTGAAATTTTTGCCTAGTGAATGCACTCTAGGTGTGTCAAACATATGCAATGCCAATGCTATGATGCCATGCTCAAGTTTTAGTTACAGTAACACCAGGGGTGTTACATCCTTCCCCCCATAAAAGAATCTCGTCCCGAGATTAAAAATCCTAGGGTAAGTAATGGTAAAGGAAACGCATCACATTTTTATTTCCTTATTTTTGGTACAAGACAGGGGTGATGTGGGGGTTACTTCTTTATTACAACAGCTATACAGGCTTTACAATTTACATGAGGCTAGGAAGCCTGGGAAATTCTTATCTAAAAAGTCTTGGGTTTCCCATGTAGCCTCATCTTCCGAATGTTGGTTCCACTGTATCTTGTAGAACTTGAGAGTCTTTCTTCGGGTGACCCTGTCCTTTTGATCCAGAACTCGAAGAGGATGTTCCGAGTATGTTAAATCCGGTTCCAGGACAACATCAGTCACTTCAACGGTTCGATCAGGAACCCGAAGACACTTCTTCAATTGTGACACGTGGAACACATTGTGCACAGCAGACAATGTTTCGGGGAGCTGAAGTCGATACGCCACTGGCCCATATCTTTCCAGAATAAGAAAAGGACCAATATATCGTGGTGCAAGTTTTCCTTTAACTCCGAAACGTGATACGCCCTTCATTGGTGAGACCTTCAAGTAGACATAGTCTCCTTCAAGAAAATATAAGGGCATTCGTCGTTTGTCTGCATAACTCTTTTGTCGTGCTTGAGCTTTCTTCATATTATGGATAATTCTCTGAACCTTTTCTTCAACCTCTTTCACCATATCAGGTCTAAAGAAGTATCTTTCTCCAGGTTCAGACCAATTTAGCGGAGTCCGACACCGACGTCCATATAAAGCTTCAAAAGGTGCCATCTTGATACTTTCTTGATAACTGTTATTGTATGAAAACTCCGCTAGGGGTAAACATTCATCCCATTTTGGTGAAAAGTCCAGGACACATGCCCGCAGCATATCTTCAAGTATTTGGTTCACTCTCTCAGTCTGTCCACTGGTTTGAGGATGATAGGCCGAACTGTGGAGTAATTTGGTACCCAGGGATTTATGAAGTTCTTCCCAAAACTTGGATACGAATTGAGGTCCACGATCCGACACTATGGTCTTTGGAACACCATGCAAACTGAGAATACGGGCAATGTATAACTCCGCAAGGGTAATGACGGGATATTTAACTTTGACAGGGAGGAAATGGGCGATCTTTGTGAGTCGATCAATAATAACCCATATAGAATCATACCCTTTTGCGATTCTGGGCAATCCCACAACAAAGTCCATACTAATGTCTTCCCATTTCCATGTTGGGATTGGCAAGGATTGTAATGGACCAGCAGTTTTCATGTGTATGGCCTTGACACGTCTGCAAGTGTCACACTTCGCCACATATCGTGCAATCTCAATCTTCATTTTTGTCCACCAGTAATGTTGCTTTAAATCTTGGTACATCTTAGTGCTTCCGGGATGAATAGAATAACGACTAAGATGTGCTTCATCCAAAATTTGCTGGCGGAGCTCTTCGTTCTTTGGTACAACTATGCGGTTTTTAAACCATATCACACCTTGATCGTCTTCTTTGAAACACTTGGCTGTTCCAGCCCTTATCTTTTCTCGTATGTGCTTCATACCCAGATTATCCTTTTGAGCATCAATTATTCTTTGCAAAATGATTGACTCAAGCCTTAACTTATTTAGAGTCCCTTGTTGGATGATCCCCAGGTTTAGCTTTTCCATTTCCTGACACAAAGTGTTCTCGAAGATCTTCGCCATAAGACAGTGGCAGGAAGTCTTACGACTCAATGCATCTGCCACCACATTGGCCTTGCCTGGGTGATAATGGATCTCTAGCTCATAGTCTTTAATGAGCTCAAGCCATCGTCTTTGCCTCATATTTAACTCTGACTGGGTGAAGATGTACTTCAAACTTTTATGATCTGTATATATGTGACAGATATTACCCAGCAGATAGTGACGCCAAATCTTTAGGGCATGAACCACAGCAGCTAGCTCCAGATCATGAGTTGGATAGTGCTCCTCATGTCGGCGCAACTGCCTTGAAGCATACGCAATCACTCGGCCCTCTTGCATCAGTACACAGCCGAGCCCACTGCCAGATGCATCACAATATACGTCAAAAGGTTTAGTGATGTCCGGTTGAGCTAATACCGGAGCAGTGGTCAATAGTGTCTTCAGTTCCGCCAATTCATTAGGGGGCATGCGGTACGATCTTCGGGAGATGGGAGCCGTACCGGGCTTTAGCTCAATTACGAATTCTACATCTCTTTCAGGGGGCAGTCCAGGCAAATCTTCCGGAAATACATCTGGAAACTCGCATACTACCGGAATGTTCTTGATCTCCGGTACAATGGCTTCATAGACTCTACCAGAAGCTTTGGCTGGATTGGCTGCGGGGAGAGTCAAAAGAATCTCTTCTTGGTTATAGCTCAACCTGACGGTTCTGAGTTCAGTGTTGAGAATTGTTTTGTATTGGGTTAACCAATTCATTCCCAAAATTACATCTATATCCTGGCCCTTTAGAACAATCATGTTAGCAGGAAAGTTCCGTCCGGCCATTATTACTGGCACTCCATAGGCCACTTCTTTAGTATAAATGTGTCCCCCAGGTGAATGAAATTTAAATCCCTCCTTTGATTCATGGTATGCAATATGATGTTGTTCCACAAACTTCTTGCTAATAAATGTATGTGAAGCACCAGAATCAAAAAGAATAATTGCTGGGTGACTGGCCACGGGAAACGTACCCATCATCACCGGTTCTCCTTCCGGTGTAGTAGCCACTTGAGTGTAGTATACCCGCCCCGTTTTCTTTGTATTCTTCCCCATAGCATTTCCTTTTGACTGAACTGATTTCCCAGATCCTTGCGAAGCATTAGATTGATTTTGCCTAGGATATGGGCAGTCTTTGATAAAGTGTCCCGACTTGCCGCAATTAAAGCACCCAGTTGAAGAACTAGGCAAGGCAGGGAATCGAGTGCCTGGGGCACCCGGCTGTTTTGGGGTAGTGGGGGCATTGTTGGGGCGGATAATAATGGGCTGTTTGAAGGGAAATGAAGGTGGACGAGAAAAAGGGCGATTTTGGTTTGAGGGTCGAATCACAAACCGTGGTTTCTTCGCCTGGCCCTGATTAGGCCGCTCACCACCAAATCCCTTATTTTTCCCAGAATTTGTGTATTTGGCTTCAACAGATAAGGCTGTGCTGACAGCCTTTCCATAGGTGAGGTCTATGCATGTGGCCATTTTCCTTTGTAGCCGATCATTCAGTCCCCGCATAAAACAGTTCTTTAATTCGGGCCTGAGCCCTTGCTTCCTTAGCACACCTTAGCAAACGAGACTGCACGGCCCAGTCAAGTGCTAAGTCTCGATCAGCGAGTTGATCCTGCAAGTGTCGGATGTCCCTTCTCAGTTCGTTGATTCTATCACCGTCAGCGACCCAAGCATCAGTCCTATGTTGAAGTGCTGCTTGAAGTCGATTCACACGAGCTTCAAGGTCTCCGATAGGGTCGTTACTTCCACTACTGCTGCTTTCATGTCGGGGAGCCAATTGATGCCGAGGCACCCCAATTGGTCCCGTGGACTTGCGTGCCATTAGCCTGGTACGTGGCGGCATCTTTTCTAAGGGGGAAAATGCTATTAGTATAGTGCTTAGCATGATGCATGTATAATTACAGAATCAACCTTAGTCGATTCAACCTTCTATACGTTGCACTCTTCCTATCTGGTCTTTAAGATAGACTTCTTCAGAATACTTAGGTAAGAAGAGAAAAGAATTTCTAGGTAAGACTTTCAAAAATTCTTTTGAAGATGCCTCATAATATCTGCCAAGAAGGGCTACGCTCCGATACCAGCTGTGACGGAACCTCCCAAGTAATTAGGCCCACCTACAGTTGTCCTTGTCCAACGGACATCAGACAACCCTGTAGGTGCCCCTGAACTACTTGACAAGTTCGGTATCTTTCCTTACCTCACCAGGAACGTCTCACCCATCTTGTAGACATTACAGAACATCGGAGATGAAGAAATGCGGAAGCGAATTACATAATCTTACATTTATTTCAAAAGCAAGTTTGAGTTAGGTTATTACAGACCAGTCTAAAAGTGAGTGCATAGAAGTAATATTATACAAACCAGGGAGGCACAAACTCCTCCCGAGAAGTTAAAAACAAAAGATCTTAAGTGGAGGACCGAGTCCTCCCGCGCTTCAGTCTTGATTTTCTTCTTTTGGAACCACCTTGGCACAGAAGCAGCAAAAGTCTGCTACTTCCTCACCTAAAAACAACGAAGGGATAAACCCTGAGTATGGAATACTCAGCAAGTCTTACCCGACTAAAGAAAAGACTCTCAAGGGTATGCTGGTTATATGGGAGTCAAGGTAAGGCTTTTCAATATTCAAAGACTCTGTTTTGCAGAAATGCTTACTAAAGTGGATCCTTAAAAATCCAGTTTTAATTGGTCAAGTTAAGTAAAATTACCTGCACTAGAGTTATTTCTACCCTAGTTCAATCACTGGTCCTGCACTAGCCAATTTCTTAACAAAAACCCATCATCTTTAGTGGAATGCTACGTGTAGGGCAGTGACCAAGTCTTCATAACCGCGAAGGTACGGCGATCCGAATCGATTATACTCAGCTGAGGATCTCCAATCACACGACATATGTAGCACTTAACCCTTGCATATGTCAACCCGCCACCGGGGTTCTTAAGACCGGATCAGGTTCACGCAGACCGAGAGCACATCTACACCACCGTCCAGCCTCTTGCCACGGAGGGTACACGCTACTCTCGCCACCGCTCCACGCCCATCTCGTGTTGTCTTATTCCGGCCTTAGTCTGCCCGAGGCAAGGCTTACCCATGACGAGGCATGTGACCAGTTAAAGGGTCCTCGATCATCAAGCCTACATCGAGACGGTCCTTAATCGACTCAGACGAAGACACTACACCGAGACTCTCTTCTCGTGCAAGTCACCCGCCCGGTCTCAGCTTAATCATTTAAAACCCAAAGTTGGTACCTGGCAGAGGTACATCTTTTCCGATGTTGAATCCATCAAGGCCTTTGACAGATCCACCACCAAGTTTTATTTTCGAAAACATCCCACCCACCTTTGCCACATCATATTTTGTAAAAACAAAACATTTTATTTTCTAAAGCAAGGCTAAGCATCAAAAGCTTTTGTAAAACAGGTGATCAAGGAAGGTAATCAAATTCAAGGAAGGTAATGCAGGAATGGTTTTATCAAGCAACTCCTATCACCTAATGCAGCAATCAAGTGAGAAAGATTTTGAAATAGCAAGGGAGGTGGCAAATGCACCGGGGCTTGCCTTCGTTTACAGGTGATTCAGGCTCGGATCCACAAATGTCGAAGTAGAAACTATTCCCGGCCTGAGTGTCCAAAGGTGGTTGTACTTGCTCTTCAGTTACTTCTACCTCTTCTTCTCGTTCTAATCATAACCATACATATGTATAAGAATGGATGCCATGGGATGCTCATGAGGATGCAAAGACAACATAAACTTATTATTTATGTCTTGAATACAACTTGCCTTCACGGAGTTCCTGGAACTTAGGGTTTCCGGAGTCGGTAAAGGAGTTCATAGGGCAGGGGGGTGGTTTTGGGGTTTGGTGATCAAACAAGGTCCAAAACAATTCAAACTCTACCCAAGGCTTCTAAATAATGTGGAAAGCTCGCATAAAAAGTTTGGGCAATTTTGGGGTTACCATTTATTTCCTAAAAATCCAGAACTAATGCTTTAAACTACTTTAAATACCTTAAAATTCCTTATTTAACCTAAAAATCATGAAACTATTTTTATTAAATACTATGGAAAATAACAAGCCTAGGAAAATTGGTCTCATAATTTTAGGATTTTTCTACTATTTTCTACCGTTTTTCAAAGTTCTGCTGAAAAAGAAAAAGGAAAAAGAGGAGCAGTACTGGGCCGATTTCAACTCCCGCGGCCCAGGCCCGTGCGAAATCGCGCGCGCGCCCGCGCCCGCGAGGCGACTTTGCGCAGAGGCCCTCGGCTTAACGGCTAAACAGAATTATGTCCATTTACTATTGTGTTAAGTCGCTGACAGTTCACGAAAAGGCCCTCGGGGTTCTGTAAATTCACAACTTGGAGTCCTCGACGGTGCTCAAGCGCGGTCGTGCTCCGGCGAGCATCTACACCGGCCGATTGAGGCTAAGACCGGTGCTAATCTTCGGCTGAGACCAAATCCGAGTCCCCATGAACGTTTTCCCCAACTTAATTGCACTATTGGTGGACTAGGGAGCTCCGGTCACGGTGGCCGTAAGCACAACGGCAATGTGATCGTGTTCCCGGCGATGGGCGCCGGTCTAGTTCAATTAAAGGGGTCGGGGAGCATCACAGAGGCATGAGAATGCTCAAACGAGGAAGAAAAGGGCGGGCACTGACCGGAGTTGGGCTGGCGACGGTGAGTTCACTTCTACGGCGGCGGAGAACCGATTTGGGGAAAGTGCAAAATTCAGGCGAGCTGGTGGACAATCGGGTGTGGGAGCGGGTGCGATAGCTAGTAAAATACATAGCGAAGCCGAGGGGGGGCTCAATTTATAGACTCCGAGAGCGGTGGCTCTCAATTTGACCGCGATGCGTTGGCGGCCGGAGGGGAGGAAGAAGCTTGGCGCGCGGTTACGTGGCCTACGGCGTGGCAAACTCCTTAACGCTGATGGGATGGCTCAAACGAATTACGGTGACACGGTAGACAAGCTTGGCCACGCGGCGGA
This sequence comes from Zea mays, assembly GCF_902167145.1. Taxonomy (NCBI): domain Eukaryota; kingdom Viridiplantae; phylum Streptophyta; class Magnoliopsida; order Poales; family Poaceae; genus Zea; species Zea mays. The sequence goes on along the minus strand of NC_050099.1, from coordinate 23,269,771 downwards.
GGACCGTCGACCGGAGATGGGGAAGAAATGCGATCTAAGGGTGCGCTGGCAAGCCTACGACGGTCTCCGGTGAGGGCACGATTGCCGCTTAACCCAAGCGCGCCACCGAGGTAACTTTTGCCACGATACCCAGTCACTTTACCACGGCCAACGACGACCGGTCACGCCGCGATGGCGTTCTTATCGCCGGCGGAGATGTCCTGATCCATAACGCGATAGTAACTGATGACGATGAACAGTGCCTCTGATCCAATACACAACTTGACTGACAGACCAACTTAGAGCCCATTTTTCTCTCAATTTTCCATAGTGACATAGGTTAAGCTCTGCAGCAAACTTGTAGAGTATGGTACCCACTACAAACTTGCTATGGCAATCATAGGTATATTTACACAGGATCATGCTCAAAACCCAGCTTGAAATCGAGGTCAGTTCACTGCTAGTCTGAAAATTCAGACATAACAGCCTGACAGCCCAACTTTAGGCTTGGTTTTCTCCAAATTCTTCTTAACAACTAAGCTTACAACCTTAAGCAAAGTTGTTCTCCTATAATTGGTCTTCAACTTTGATGTGGTGACCTAGGGCAAAAACCCTATATCCTGAAAGATACAAGGCTCCAAAGTTGAGCCAATATCACTGAAATCCAGACTTAGAACAAACTCACATGAGGTCTATTTTGCATTTAAGTCCAAAACCTTGGGTTTTGCTTTCAAGTCCACATATTTGTGAACCAAAGGACTTAAGAAACCTATTTGGCTTGGGTTTTTGCACTTTAACCCAAAAGTGGGCTAATTTTGCATATAAGCCCTTAGGGTTTGGTTTTAGGGTTTCCCAGGGTTCCAATTAGGGTTTCTGGCATCCCAGGGGTATAAATGTGATTCAACTTAGTGTTTGGGGATATTTTATGACTTTTCTCACAAACCCTAAAGTTTTTCTCAACTTGGGTTAAGTTTTACCCCTTTAACCACTATTTAGGGTTAAGTCTATTAACCAGGGTTCTAGTTGCAAAACATTCAAAACAATACAACTTGTTTGAAATTTTTGCCTAGTGAATGCACTCTAGGTGTGTCAAACATATGCAATGCCAATGCTATGATGCCATGCTCAAGTTTTAGTTACAGTAACACCAGGGGTGTTACATCCTTCCCCCCATAAAAGAATCTCGTCCCGAGATTAAAAATCCTAGGGTAAGTAATGGTAAAGGAAACGCATCACATTTTTATTTCCTTATTTTTGGTACAAGACAGGGGTGATGTGGGGGTTACTTCTTTATTACAACAGCTATACAGGCTTTACAATTTACATGAGGCTAGGAAGCCTGGGAAATTCTTATCTAAAAAGTCTTGGGTTTCCCATGTAGCCTCATCTTCCGAATGTTGGTTCCACTGTATCTTGTAGAACTTGAGAGTCTTTCTTCGGGTGACCCTGTCCTTTTGATCCAGAACTCGAAGAGGATGTTCCGAGTATGTTAAATCCGGTTCCAGGACAACATCAGTCACTTCAACGGTTCGATCAGGAACCCGAAGACACTTCTTCAATTGTGACACGTGGAACACATTGTGCACAGCAGACAATGTTTCGGGGAGCTAAAGTCGATATGCCACTGGCCCATATCTTTCCAGAATAAGAAAAGGACCAATATATCGTGGTGCAAGTTTTCCTTTAACTCCGAAACGTGATACGCCCTTCATTGGTGAGACCTTCAAGTAGACATAGTCTCCTTCAAGAAAATATAAGGGCATTCGTCGTTTGTCTGCATAACTCTTTTGTCGTGCTTGAGCTTTCTTCATATTATGGATAATTCTCTGAACCTTTTCTTCAACCTCTTTCACCATATCAGGTCTAAAGAAGTATCTTTCTCCAGGTTCAGACCAATTTAGCGGAGTCCGACACCGACGTCCATATAAAGCTTCAAAAGGTGCCATCTTGATACTTTCTTGATAACTGTTATTGTATGAAAACTCCGCTAGGGGTAAACATTCATCCCATTTTGGTGAAAAGTCCAGGACACATGCCCGCAGCATATCTTCAAGTATTTGGTTCACTCTCTCAGTCTGTCCACTGGTTTGAGGATGATAGGCCGAACTGTGGAGTAATTTGGTACCCAGGGATTTATGAAGTTCTTCCCAAAACTTGGATACGAATTGAGGTCCATGATCCGACACTATGGTCTTTGGAACACCATGCAAACTGAGAATACGGGCAATGTATAACTCCGCAAGGGTAATGACGGGATATTTAACTTTGACAGGGAGGAAATGGGCGATCTTTGTGAGTCGATCAATAATAACCCATATAGAATCATACCCTTTTGCGGTTCTGGGCAATCCCACAACAAAGTCCATACTAATGTCTTCCCATTTCCATGTTGGGATTGGCAAGGATTGTAATGGACCAGCAGTTTTCATGTGTATGGCCTTGACACGTCTGCAAGTGTCACACTTCGCCACATATCGTGCAATCTCAATCTTCATTTTTGTCCACCAGTAATGTTGCTTTAAATCTTGGTACATCTTAGTGCTTCCGGGATGAATAGAATAACGACTAAGATGTGCTTCATCCAAAATTTGCTGGCGGAGCTCTTCGTTCTTTGGTACAACTATGCGGTTTTTAAACCATATCACACCTTGATCGTCTTCTTTGAAACACTTGGCTGTTCCAGCCCTTATCTTTTCTCGTATGTGCTTCATACCCAGATTATCCTTTTGAGCATCAATTATTCTTTGCAAAATGATTGACTCAAGCCTTAACTTATTTAGAGTCCCTTGTTGGATGATCCCCAGGTTTAGCTTTTCCATTTCCTGACACAAAGTGTTCTCGAAGATCTTCGCCATAAGACAGTGGCAGGAAGTCTTACGACTCAATGCATCTGCCACCACATTGGCCTTGCCTGGGTGATAATGGATCTCTAGCTCATAGTCTTTAATGAGCTCAAGCCATCGTCTTTGCCTCATATTTAACTCTAACTGGGTGAAGATGTACTTCAAACTTTTATGATCTGTATATATGTGACAGATATTACCCAGCAGATAGTGACGCCAAATCTTTAGGGCATGAACCACAGCAGCTAGCTCCAGATCATGAGTTGGATAGTGCTCCTCATGCCGGCGCAACTGCCTTGAAGCATACGCAATCACTCGGCCCTCTTGCATCAGTACACAGCCGAGCCCACTGCCAGATGCATCACAATATACGTCAAAAGGTTTAGTGATGTCCGGTTGAGCTAATACCGGAGCAGTGGTCAATAGTGTATTCAGTTCCGCCAATTCATTAGGGGGCATGCGGTACGATCTTCGGGAGATGGGAGCCGTACCGGGCTTTAGCTCAATTACGAATTCTACATCTCTTTCAGGGGGCAGTCCAGGCAAATCTTCCGGAAATACATCTGGAAACTCACATACTACCGGAATGTTCTTGATCTCCGGTACAATGGCTTCATAGACTCTACCAGAAGCTTTGGCTGGATTGGCTGCGGGGAGAGTCAAAAGAATCTCTTCTTGGTTATAGCTCAACCTGACGGTTCTGAGTTCAGTGTTGAGAATTGTTTTGTATTGGGTTAACCAATTCATTCCCAAAATTACATCTATATCCTGGCCCTTTAGAACAATCATGTTAGCAGGAAAGTTCCGTCCGGCCATTATTACTGGCACTCCATAGGCCACTTCTTTAGTATAAATGTGTCCCCCAGGTGAATGAAATTTAAATCCCTCCTTTGATTCATGGTATGCAATATGATGTTGTTCCACAAACTTCTTGCTAATAAATGTATGTGAAGCACCAGAATCAAAAAGAATAATTGCTGGGTGACTGGCCACGGGAAACGTACCCATCATCACCGGTTCTCCTTCCGGTGTAGTAGCCACTTGAGTGTAGTATACCCGCCCCGTTTTCTTTGTATTCTTCCCCATAGCATTTCCTTTTGACTGAACTGATTTCCCAGATCCTTGCGAAGCATTAGATTGATTTTGCCTAGGATATGGGCAGTCTTTGATAAAGTGTCCCGACTTGCCGCAATTAAAGCACCCAGTTGAAGAACTAGGCAAGGCAGGGAATCGAGTGCCTGGGGCACCCGGCTGTTTTGGGGTAGTGGGGGCATTGTTGGGGCGGATAATAATGGGCTGTTTGAAGGGAAATGAAGGTGGACGAGAAAAAGGGCGATTTTGGTTTGAGGGTCGAATCACAAACCGTGGTTTCTTCGCCTGGCCCTGATTAGGCCGCTCACCACCAAATCCCTTATTTTTCCCAGAATTTGTGTATTTGGCTTCAACAGATAAGGCTGTGCTGACAGCCTTTCCATAGGTGAGGTCTATGCATGTGGCCATTTTCCTTTGTAGCCGATCATTCAGTCCCCGCATAAAACAGTTCTTTAATTCGGGCCTGAGCCCTTGCTTCCTTAGCACACCTTAGCAAACGAGACTGCACGGCCCAGTCAAGTGCTAAGTCTCGATCAGCGAGTTGATCCTGCAAGTGTCGGATGTCCCTTCTCAGTTCGTTGATTCTATCACCGTCAGCGACCCAAGCATCAGTCCTATGTTGAAGTGCTGCTTGAAGTCGATTCACACGAGCTTCAAGGTCTCCGATAGGGTCGTTACTTCCACTACTGCTGCTTTCATGTCGGGGAGCCAATTGATGCCGAGGCACCCCAATTGGTCCCGTGGACTTGCGTGCCGTTAGCCTGGTACGTGGCGGCATCTTTTCTAAGGGGGAAAATGCTATTAGTATAGTGCTTAGCATGATGCATGTATAATTACAGAATCAACCTTAGTCGATTCAACCTTCTATACGTTGCACTCTTCCTATCTGGTCTTTAAGATAGACTTCTTCAGAATACTTAGGTAAGAAGAGAAAAGAATTTCTAGGTAAGACTTTCAAAAATTCTTTTGAAGATGCCTCATAATATCTGCCAAGAAGGGCTACGCTCCGATACCAGCTGTGACGGAACCTCCCAAGTAATTAGGCCCACCTACAGTTGTCCTTGTCCAACGGACATCAGACAACCCTGTAGGTGCCCCTGAACTACTTGACAAGTTCGGTATCTTTCCTTACCTCACCAGGAACGTCTCACCCATCTTGTAGACATTACAGAACATCGGAGATGAAGAAATGCGGAAGCGAATTACATAATCTTACATTTATTTCAAAAGCAAGTTTGAGTTAGGTTATTACAGACCAGTCTAAAAGTGAGTGCATAGAAGTAATATTATACAAACCAGGGAGGCACAAACTCCTCCCGAGAAGTTAAAAACAAAAGATCTTAAGTGGAGGACCGAGTCCTCCCGCGCTTCAGTCTTGATTTTCTTCTTTTGGAACCACCTTGGCACAGAAGCAGCAAAAGTCTGCTACTTCCTCACCTAAAAACAACAAAGGGATAAACCCTGAGTATGGAATACTCAGCAAGTCTTACCCGACTAAAGAAAAGACTCTCAAGGGTATGCTGGTTATATGGGAGTCAAGGTAAGGCTTTTCAATATTCAAAGACTCTGTTTTGCAGAAATGCTTACTAAAGTGGATCCTTAAAAATCCAGTTTTAATTGGTCAAGTTAAGTAAAATTACCTGCACTAGAGTTATTTCTACCCTAGTTCAATCACTGGTCCTGCACTAGCCAATTTCTTAACAAAAACCCATCATCTTTAGTGGAATGCTACGTGTAGGGCAGTGACCAAGTCTTCATAACCGCGAAGGTACGGCGATCCGAATCGATTATACTCAGCTGAGGATCTCCAATCACACGACATATGTAGCACTTAACCCTTGCATATGTCAACCCGCCACCGGGGTTCTTAAGACCGGATCAGGTTCACGCAGACCGAGAGCACAGCTACACCACCGTCCAGCCTCTTGCCACGGAGGGTACACGCTACTCTCGCCACCGCTCCACGCCCATCTCGTGTTGTCTTATTCCGGCCTTAGTCTGCCCGAGGCAAGGCTTACCCATGACGAGGCATGTGACCAGTTAAAGGGTCCTCGATCATCAAGCCTACATCGAGACGGTCCTTAATCGACTCAGACGGAGACACTACACCGAGACTCTCTTCTCGTGCAAGTCACCCGCCCGGTCTCAGCTTAATCATTTAAAACCCAAAGTTGGTACCTGGCAGAGGTACATCTTTTCCGATGTTGAATCCATCAAGGCCTTTGACAGATCCACCACCAAGTTTTATTTTCGAAAACATCCCACCCACCTTTGCCACATCATATTTTGTAAAAACAAAACATTTTATTTTCTAAAGCAAGGCTAAGCATCAAAAGCTTTTGTAAAACAGGTGATCAAGGAAGGTAATCAAATTCAAGGAAGGTAATGCAGGAATGGTTTTATCAAGCAACTCCTATCACCTAATGCAGCAATCAAGTGAGAAAGATTTTGAAATAGCAAGGGAGGTGGCAAATGCACCGGGGCTTGCCTTCGTTTACAGGTGATTCAAGCTCGGATCCACAAATGTCGAAGTAGAAACTATTCCCGGCCTGAGTGTCCAAAGGTGGTTGTACTTGCTCTTCAGTTACTTCTACCTCTTCTTCTCGTTCTAATCATAACCATACATATGTATAAGAATGGATGCCATGGGATGCTCATGAGGATGCAAAGACAACATAAACTTATTATTTATGTCTTGAATACAACTTGCCTTCACAACTTGCCCTCGGGGTTCTGTAAATTCATAACTTGGAGTCCTCGACGGTGCTCAAGCGCGGCCGTGCTCCGGCGAGCATCTACACCGGCCGATTGAGGCTAAGACCGGTGCTAATCTTCGGCTGAGACCAAATCCGAGTCCCCATGAACGTTTTGCCCAACTTAATTGCACTATTGGTGGACTAGGGAGCTCCGGTCACGGTGGCCGTAAGCACAATGGCAATGTGATCGTGTTCCCGGCGATGGGCGCCGGTCTAGTTCAATTAAAGGGGTCGGGGAGCATCACAGAGGCATGAGAATGCTCAAACGAGGAAGAAAAGGGCGGGCACTGACCGGAGTTGGGCTGGCGACGGTGAGTTCACTTCTACGGCGGCGGAGAACCGATTTGGGGAAAGTGCAAAATTCAGGCGAGCTGGTGGACAATCGGGTGTGGGAGCGGGTGCGATAGCTAGTAAAATACATAGCGAAGCCGAGGGGGGGCTCAATTTATAGACTCCGAGAGCGGTGGCTCTCAATTTGACCGCGATGCGTTGGCGGCCGGAGGGGAGGAAGAAGCTTGGCGCGCGGTTACGTGGCCTACGGCGTGGCAAACTCCTTAACGCTGATGGGATGGCTCAAACGAATTACGGTGACACGGTAGACAAGCTTGGCCACGCGGCGGAGGACCGTCGACCGGAGATGGGGAAGAAATGCGATCTGAGGGTGCGCTGGCAAGCCTACGGCGGTCTCCGGTGAGGGCACGATTGCCGCTTAACCCAAGCGCGCCACCGAGGTAACTTTTGCCACGATACCCAGTCACTTTACCACGGCCAACGACGACCGGTCACGCCGCGATGGCGTTCTTATCGCCGGCGGAGATGTCCTGATCCATAACGCGATAGTAACTGATGACGATGAACAGTGCCTCTGATCCAATACACAACTTGACTGACAGACCAACTTAGAGCCCATTTTTCTCTCAATTTTCCATAGTGACATAGGTTAAGCTCTGCAGCAAACTTGTAGAGTATGGTACCCACTACAAACTTGCTATGGCAATCATAGGTATATTTACACAGGATCATGCTCAAAACCCAGCTTGAAATCGAGGTCAGTTCACTGCTAGTCTGAAAATTCAGACATAACAGCCTGACAGCCCAACTTTAGGCTTGGTTTTCTCCAAATTCTTCTTAACAACTAAGCTTACAACCTTAAGCAAAGTTGTTCTCCTATAATTGGTCTTCAACTTTGATGTGGTGACCTAGGGCAAAAACCCTATATCCTGAAAGATACAAGGCTCCAAAGTTGAGCCAATATCACTGAAATCCAGACTTAGAACAAACTCACATGAGGTCTATTTTGCATTTAAGTCCAAAACCTTGGGTTTTGCTTTCAAGTCCACATATTTGTGAACCAAAGGACTTAAGAAACCTATTTGGCTTGGGTTTTTGCACTTTAACCCAAAAGTGGGCTAATTTTGCATATAAGCCCTTAGGGTTTGGTTTTAGGGTTTCCCAGGGTTCCAATTAGGGTTTCTGGCATCCCAGGGGTATAAATGTGATTCAACTTAGTGTTTGGGGATATTTTATGACTTTTCTCACAAACCCTAAAGTTTTTCTCAACTTGGGTTAAGTTTTACCCCTTTAACCACTATTTAGGGTTAAGTCTATTAACCAGGGTTCTAGTTGCAAAACATTCAAAACAATACAACTTGTTTGAAATTTTTGCCTAGTGAATGCACTCTAGGTGTGTCAAACATATGCAATGCCAATGCTATGATGCCATGCTCAAGTTTTAGTTACAGTAACACCAGGGGTGTTACAGAAAAGATCAAGGTTTAGCGAGGGAACGAGAAAAAAGAAAAGGGTAACGCCTGAATTTGGTGAGAGAAAAGAAGAAAAAATTCTACCCCCAAATTCAAGGCGTTACAAACCTATCCCCCTTAAAAGAATCTCGCCCTCGAGATTTAGGGTTGGCTAGCAAAGAGCTCAGGGTATTTAGCCATCAGATCATCTTCACGCTCCTAGGTTGCTTCTTCCTCAGAGTGATGATTCCATTTGACCTTGCACATTCTGATGGTCTTCCTTCGGGTGGGTCTGTCTACAACCTCAAGGATCTGCACTGGCTTCTCAACGTAGGTCAAGTCCTCCTGGACTTCAAGACCTTCCACTGGCAACTGCTCTTCTGGCACACGCAAGCACTTCTTCAACTGAGACACATGAAAGACATCATGCACAGCAGACAAATTCTCAGGCAAACTGAGCTGATAGGCCACTTCTCCACAAATAGGACAGGGGCGGCCCAAGGCGAGGTGCTTGGCCGAATGTAACCTTTCTCTGACAGCTCATCAATCTGTTCCTTAAGTTCAACCAACTCTGGTCCGGATATTCTGTAAGCTCTCTTGAAGATAGGGGCGGTTCAAGGAAGAAGCTCTATAACAAACTCAACTTTCCGCTCTGGTGGCATACCCGGTAAGTCCTTTGGAAACACATCTGGGAACTCGGACACAACCTTGATACTCTCGATCGGGTCTGCTTCACTGCTATCGACAGCTATCTGATAACAACTTCCTTTCTTTGGCTCAGGCGGGACTAACTCGGTCACCACTTCCTCTCCTAGTGGGGACACCAACTTGATTGTCCTTTTATCACAACTGATAACTGCCTGATACTTATCTAGCCAATTCATCCCTAGGATGACATCTATTCCCTGGTACCCATTACTATAAGGTTGGCGGGAAACGCTATCCCCCTTATTTCCACACTTATATTCAAACAAATGCTATCAGCTCGAATTCTACCACCGGCTGAGTCAATTTGAATGGGGGTTGACATGGTAGTAATTGGAAGATTATGTGCTTCTACCCATGATGCAGTAATGAAAGAATGTGTTGCTCCAGTATCAAATAACACTTCTGCAATATGGGAGTCGACTGGGAACATACCTACTATCATGCCGGGGGCCTCCTGAACTGCTTCAGCCTCCAAGTGGTTCAGTCTTCCATGATTATAACGCGGCTGAGAGTGATTGCCTGCTCCAGGCTGAGGCACATTCTGCTTCGCTGGGGCATTGGGGCCTGACTGCTGCTGGGCTGCCTTCTTCGGAGATTGCATCACCCAATGGCCTTGCTCTCCACAGTGGAAACATGCTCTGTTTCCAACCTGAGCTGGTGCTGCCTGATTGTTCTGCTGGTTTGCTGGGGCAGGAAGACGAGGTGCCTGCTGATTCTGCCTCTGAAACTGACCTCCTGACTGATTGCTCTGACGGTTCTGGTACTGATGCTGAGGATACTACCTTTGAAACTGCTGATGCTGCTGAGGTGGACGCTGGTTCTGCCTGAACTGCTGAGGTTGATTGCCTGAGAAACGAGGACGATTGCTGCTTCCAGGCTGGGGTCCACTGATCTTGCGCTTACGATCCTCCATCTCCTTACGCTTCCTCTCTGTCATGATTGCTCTGTCAATCAGGTGCTGAAATGTCGGGAAGGTGTGATTCATCAGTTGGTACTGCAGAGGGTCAACCAAGCCTCTCAGGAAATGGTACTGTCGCTTGGCGTCGGTGTTGACATCTTCAGGAGCATAGCGAGACAATTGCAGAAACCTGTCCCGGTACTCACTGACAGACAATGGCCCTTGCTTGAGGGCCAGGAACTCCTCCTTCTTCACTGTCATCAGACCTGCAGGAACATGGTACTGACGAAAGCTTCCTCTGAACTCTTCCCAGGTGATGGCGTCAGGGTGGGCATGGGTGGCGAGGTAAGACTCCCACCATGACTGGGCTGCTCCTCTCAACAGACGGGGACCATATAGGACTTTCTCCCTGTCATCGCACTGAGCGGTATGCAACTCCCGCTCCACAGTGCGCAGCCAGTCTTCAGCATCCATGGGGTCAGAAGAATGAGCGAACGTTGGTGGATGACCTCTCATGAATTCAGCACGCTTGTCTCTGGGCATCTGAGGTATCTGAGGCTGAGGTGGGGCCTGCTGCTGCTGCTGCTACTGAATGGCGGCCAAAGTCTGATCGATGGCTTGAACTGCCTGAGTCTGCATCAGAAACATCTGCTCGATGGACATCGGGGGCGGGGGCGGCAGGTGCTGCTGCTGGGGCACCTCCTCCTGTTGAGCTGCTCGCTCCTGCTGAGCACGCCTTCCTCCTCTGCGCCTGTTCTCTGACATCTGCAGAATGCAACCACACATCAGAACTGATCTGGCAAATCTTGCAGCATAAGAAAAGAGTATAGAATTCTTCAACAGCACTGAACAGATGAGCATCTTCACTGATCTCCAACACAGACCACACAGCTTCTCAGATAAAGAGGAAAGTGGAATAAGAGGTTTCCCAACTATATAACTAACTCCATTAAAACATTAGGTAAACCAAAATGCAGGGGATACCCACACTCTGGTGACAGTCATTACAAAGATCCAAACCAAACATAGTTCATCATGACAAACATAAATGCACAGGATATAGCAAACTACCCTGTCTAACTAAGACTAACTAAGACCGAGACTAACGCTAAGACTGTAGCTTCTACGTATATATTTCGTATTAATTACAAGATCCAACTCTAACGATCTATGGTTCTAGATTTATCTTGGTCTTGCAGTCGGGATTGCCATAAGACTGGTGTCCACGCCGAGGTGAGCGGTACGGGTGCTGAGTCCCGACGGGAGCGGGGGAACCACCATCCAGGTGACGACGTTCCGCGCGCTCAGCCCGCAGCAGGGCGATCTCAGCACGAGCCCTACTCTGCTCGTCTAGTGCATGGTCCAGCTCCGTGTTTAGCACGGCGGCTAGGTTGACTGTGCTGCTCAACCTAGGATTGCCCTCACCGACAGGTGAGACAATCACGCCTCCTGTGCTGCCAGATGGACGGCGGGGGTAATACTTCAGGTCAAGGCCGTCAGCTACCCCACCGAAAACCGAGCAGTAGTGCGAAAGCGCACGCCGTGCAGCATCTTGCATGGCTGCCTCAGCTGAGTCCCGCTCAGAGATAGAATAGTGCTCTGAGCAGGCCTCCGCACCCTGGAGACTGTTCTCCGGGCGGCGCACCAAGCAGGTCGCCTCCCAGCGGTCCGGGTAGACCCCGCGACTATGCTGGTAGACCACACAGCGATACTCGATGGACCAAGTATGCCGGTTAAGTGCCCGACGTAGCAGGGTGTCGAGCGCATCGTGGAAGTGACACCCGCGAGCAGCGTCGCGAGTGATGGGTCGAGCAACCCATCCTTCTGGCTCATGGTTAGCAGAGAAGTCGGTGTCGTGGCTCGAGCTGTCGTCGCCACCTCCGTCGTCTGGGTCTCCTCTAGCAGCTACTCCAGAAGCTGGGACGCCCAGTGATGGTGTAGGGGGCGCCTCCAGAGGAAGCACAGGGGAGCAGCTCCTCACGGACTCTATCTCCTGCTGGAGCGAGAAGGAAGAGCCCTGCTGCTCCTGTCGTCGACGTTCCTGCTCCTCATGCAGGCGGTGGTGCAGTCTCTCCAAGTGGCTGGACTGTCCGGCCACGGGACGGCGAAGCGGACGCTCAGCAAGGCGGGAGGGTAAGAAGGGGATGACGGACTTTCGTGCAGTGTGTCTAAGTCGAGCCATCTACAAAAGACATCGCAAGCAAAAGGGTGAGAACAGAATCAATATGACCAGCAAGTAATGAATCATAAATAAATGAAGGATTAGAATAAAACATGATTTTCAGCAAGGTATAATATATAGTAGAACATAGGTTTGGTCAGTATGACCAACTTTTGAAGGGATATCAAAGTCAAGGCAGGGACAGAGGTCTATAGTCCTTAGAACGACCATTCTACTCTAGGTTAGCGGTCCTACAGTCAGCACAGCTTTGATACCACTTATGTCACACCCGGTTTTAGAAGGCAAACCGAATGCGAACCATGTACGTGCCAGGATCAGTAATTCACGTACACAGCAGTTACATAACATGGACATCATCACACAGTGCTCAAAATAGTATTAAGAAGGGAAATAGTCGATTACATCATACGTCTGAGACGTCCATATAGTCCTTACAATAAATCAAAGTGCGAAAACGAAACGTAGATAACCGCGGCCTTCACAGGCAGCCGACTGGGGGTTGCCGCTAACCCACGCCTAGAACTCGTCGTAGTCTTGGAACTCCTGGAAGTCTCCTTCCACAGCTTCATCTTCGCTTGAGCAGTGGTTGCAATGCTGACAACCTGGGGATGGGGGGGGTTTGGTGTGTAGAGCAAGGGTGAGTACACATCAACATACTCAGCAAGTATCCTGTTTGGCTGTAGTGGACTAGCTTTATGTGGGAATAAGTCAAGCAGTTGCTTTTAGTTGGTCAGATTATTATTTACTAATAGAAAGCCAAGTTTTAGCATTAACCCAAGTTATTAACCCGATGTACCCTTTCCAAACGGAAAGAATACCACTTACCAGCACCATAGTCATAACCAAAACCATCGATCTCATAACCACCTGTACCAAAGTATCTCTGATCAAATACCACTAATCACTGGAGCTCCCTTGGCCGCTCATAACCGCGAGCACGACTGATATATCAGTTTTCAAACACTCTGCAGAGGTTGTGCACTTTACCCACAAGCCGTGATTCCCATTCTGCCCGGAGATCATGACTCTCCATTGATCACTACCAAGGTGACCCAGCAGGGCATCACTACGTAGCCTTTACAAAGATTCCCCGGGGCTGTAGCCACCCGTTAGGTTTCCTAAATGCACCGCACTCCTCCCCAAGGGGCGAACCCAAACTTGGCAGAGCGAGCCGCATACACCGAGCCCCATTGACGGCACGACGGCTAAGTGATCTACACCCCGGATCCTCTAATTATTCAGCTAAGGGCATCCCATTCCACCCTCATGGTTGCACTGTTTTCCCGGGCGGTCATCCATAGAACAGGTCCTTACGGAGAGGCACTCGAGAAACCGCTCGAGCCCCCTTGATGACCACAAGTACAACATCATAATAAGAGAAGGGAAAACAGCGTATCATAGATAATCTCATCATGTTCATTGATTAGAGTTTGAGCAATAGCATAAAGCTAAACAATAATAATCCAACCCAGATAGGTAAACAAGGACATGGATAACCAACGCTAGTCAATCCTTAGGCATAAATATGTAACGCGGGAGGTGAATTAAATAATGAATAGGACAGAGATAGGTCAAGGGACACTTGCCTCCACCAACCGACTGCTGCTCAGGGGCTTCTCCTGCGAATTCTTCAGGTTCTCCGACCGGATCGTTCTCTAAGCGGGTGCAAACATACATACATCCATCCATTGAAATTAGGAAACCAACAGTACACCATACAAGAGAACAAGTAAAGCAAATATGCATAGAATACCACATACGATAATGGATTTACCTTGGTTAGAAAGAAACGAGGGAAGGTCTCGCAGGGGTTAAGGCTTATGCTCGAGGGGCACTACGGGTAAACGAATGACTAGACGTCACGCGCTCTAGTTCCAATTGGTTCTAACAAAAGAATTAGCTACATGCACTAATGTAAACGCGATCACTTTTAGTAGACTAACATTGAATAAGATAGACGATTGGCTATACAAATTAACTAACGTAACCAATTTCCAAATTGAGACTCCTACCTTATTAATATAAACAATGTGATTAGCGCATACAGGAGACGGGGGGGGGTAGACGAGGGGTTAGGGGGTAGACGAGGCACGACGGGTCGTGCCAAGGCACGCGCACTACGCGGGCACGCGCGCGAGGCCGCACGCACACACCACGGACTAACTGTGCGCACGTCGGGGCCGAGCGCTAGCTGAGCTCAAAGCCGCGCGCCATAGGCACGCTGGGCCAAGCTCGAGACCACGCAGGGGCCGGCACGACGCGAGCAAGGCACGGCGGGGCGACCGGGCCGGGGCGGGGCGGGAGCAGCCGAGCCGGGGCCGGGGCGGTTGAACCGGCCAGGGGGGCGGTTGAACCGGCCAGGGGCGGCCGAGCTCGCCGGGAGGCGGGCGGCCGAGCCGGGGGCGGGCGCGCGCGGGCGAGTGGGCTCGCCGCGCCGCGGGAGGACGCCGGGCCACCATGGCCGGCCGAGCCGAGGGGCGGGGCGGGGCACAGGGGCCGAGCGGCTCGCCGGGGAACCGGGCGGGCGGGTCGCCGAGGCGGGGACGGGGGACGGCTCACCGGAGCGGGCGCGGGGCGGCTCGCCGGAGCGGGCGCGAGGGCGGGGCCGAGCGGGCGCGGCCGAGCTCGCCGGGGGCGGGGCCGAGCCGGACACGGGAGGGGGAGGGGCGGCTCGCCGGAGGGGCAGCCGGGCGCAGGGGCGGGGGCGGGCTGGTCACCGGAGGTGGGGCCGAGGGGCACGGCCAAGCCGGGGCGGGCTCGCCGGAGCGGGGCCGAGGCGGCCGAGCTCGGGGCGCGGGCGCGGGGGAGGGCGGGGCGCGGCCGGGCGGGCGGTGCGGGGGCGGCCGGACGTGGGCGGGGTGGCCGAGCCGGGCGGTGCGGGGGCACGGGTGAGGGGAGGGCGCCGGAGGGAGGAGAGGGAGGGAGGAGAGGGGGGAAGCCTCACCGGAGGGGGGCGGCGCGGGGCGGCGCGCAGGGGCGGCGGCGGCGGCGCACAGGGGCGGCGGCGGCGCGCAGGGCAAGGGGCGGCGCGGTTAGGGTTTGGGGGAAGAGAGAGAGGGTGAGAGAATGACGGGCGGGGCCCGCGAGAGGGATTTTTGGAAAAAGAAAAGGGAGGGGGCGGCTGGGCCGGCCATGGGCCGAAAGGGGGGGAAGGGGGGCGCACGGCTGGGCCGGCCGGGAGGCCCACGCGGGAGGGGAGGGGGGAGGCGCGGCTGGGCCGCCAGCTGGGCCGGCGCGCAAGGGGGGGGGCTGGGCCGAAATGGGAAAGGGAGAGAGGGAGAGAAAAAGAAAAGGGTTTTCTTTTTCTAAAATCTAATTTTCTTTGGATGAATGCTTTTACATTTTTAAACAATCAAAAGTATGCATGGTTCGGCATGGTGCACCATCCAAAATAAAGTATTTTAAGGTTTTGCTTTACACGGGGTCTAAAGCCAAAACCCGCTATAACTTTGGAAAAGATCAAGGTTTAGCGAGGGAACGAGAAAAAAGAAAAGGGTAACGCCTGAATTTGGTGAGAGAAAAGAAGAAAAAATTCTACCCTCAAATTCAGGGCGTTACAATTACGAGTATCGAGTCATGCCATATGGAGTAACTGGAGGTCCGTCTACATTTCAACTTGCTATGAACTCGGTGCTTGCACCCTTCCTTCGCAAGTGTGTGGTTGTCTTTATTGATGATATTTTGATCTTTAGTGCTACATGGGCTGATCATATACAACATATACATGTTGTTTTCTCTGTATTGGACCAGCATCAATTCAAGATCAAGTTATCCAAATGCTCCTTTGCTCAGAAGAAACTACACTACCTGGGTCACGTCATCAGTAGTGAAGGTGTGGCAACAGATCCCTCTAAGGTAGCTGTTATTCAGTCATGGCCTACTCCCAAATCAGCTAAAGATGTGCGTAGTTTCTTGGGGTTAGCAGGTAACTATTGTAAATTTGTCCAACATTTTGGAATTCTGAGTCGACCATTAACTATACTGCTAAAAAAGGGACAAGTCTTTATATGGACACTTGATCATGAACAAGCGTTTCAGATGTTGAAAAATGCCCTAATGACAACTCCTGTGTTGGCTCTTCCAGACTTCACTAAAACCTTTGAAATGGAGACCGATGCCAGCGACAAAGGAATAGGTGATGTGTTGCATCAGGCAGGTCATCCTTTAGCTTTCATTAGCAAAGCCATGGGGCCACGACAAAGGAATAGGTGTTGTGTTGCATCAGGCAGGTCATCCTTTAGCTTTCATTAGCAAAGGAGTGTTTAGCAATTTTAATGGCTATTGACCATTGGTGATCTTATCTCATCAGTGGGGAATTTGTCATCCAAATGGATCAGCGTAGTCTAGTGCACTTGGATGATCAACGCCTAACTACACCATGGCAACAAAAAAGACTTAACCAAACTATTGGGTTTAAGGTTCAAAATATGCTATAAGTAGGGTACTAGTAACCGGGTGGCAGATGCTCTCCCTCGAGTTCCGACAGATCAGGTATTGGCTCTGTCAGTTATTCAACCAGCTTAGTTCCACGAGGTAGCTGCAGCTTATTCTAAACATAAAGACACTAATTCTTTACTACAAGCCCTGTCACTTCAAAACCCTTTGGGTGATTACATAATCAAGGATGGTATGATCCTATACAAGAGCAGAATTGTGCTCCCTTTGGCTTCTAAATTTCCTCAGAAAGTGTTTCACAACCTGCATACAACACCAGTGGGTGGACACTCTAGATTTGCAGTCACCTACAACAGGATCAATAAGTTGTTTATCTGGTCAGGCATGAAGAAAATGATTGCAGCTTGGCGTAGTGAATGTGCTATCTGCCAACAAGCTAAGAGTGAAAGGGTAAAGTATCCAGGATTATTACAACCTCTTGAAGTGCCTGATGGTGCTTGGAAAATCATCTCGATGGACTTCATAGATGGGTTACCACAATCTCATCAGGCCAATTGTATTATGGTAGTGGTAGACATATTTTCCAAATATAGTCATTTTGGTCTGCTTCACCACCCTTTTACAGTTGTGACAGTGGCAAGGCAGTTTATGGATAACGTGTTCAAACTGCATGGTTTCCCTAATGCAATCGTCATTGATAGGGACAAAATATTCACAAGTGCACTGTGAAAAGAGCTCTTCCATATAGCCGGTGTGGAACTCCGCATGACTACAGCCTATCATCCCCAATCCGATGGCCAAACGAAGAGGGTTAATCATTGTATGGAGACTTACCTTTGTTGTTTTGTGCAAGCTTATCCAACTAAATGGAAACTTTGGCTGTCATTGGCAGAGTTTTAGTACAATACTAGCTATCATTCTTCTCTCCATCTCACTCTGTTTGAAGTACTATATGGTCATCCTCCATGTCGACTGGGTTTTGATTTTAGAGAGTCTTGTACTGTAACTTCACTGAATGATTGGCTACATGAGCGCAAACTGATGGTTCAACTTGTTCAGCAGCAACTCGCTCGAGCTAAACAAAGACAGAAGCAACAAGCTGACAAGCACATATCTGAACGCATTTTTGAAGTAGGTGATTGGGTCTACTTAAAATTACAACCTTACATCCAATCTTCCCTGGTAAGACATACAAACCATAAGTTGTCTTTCAATTTTTTTGGTCCCTATCCAATTGTTGCCAAGGTTGGTACGGTGGCATACAAACTCTGTTTGCTAGATTCCTGAGAGCACCTAGAGGGGGTGAATAGGTGATCCTGATAAATTCAATACTAAATAGAACAAACTTGGTTTACAAAATGTTAGTTAGATAAAACCAAGTTGCTATAGCAAGAGCTCTTGAAAAGAGATCAATCACAGAGAAAAGTGACACAAGAGACGTGGTGTTTTATCCCGTGGTTCAGCCAATTATAACACTTTCCTACTTCCATGTTGTGGCGTCCTAATGGACGATGTTGCACTCAACCCCTTTCAAGTGATCCAATGATCAACTTGAATACCACAATTTTCTTCCTTATCGTTGTTTTCCTGTTTGTGAGGAATCTCCACAAGTTGGAGCCTCTCACCCTTACAAAGTTGTTAACAAGAAAAACACAAGAGTAAGGAAGGGAAAGAAACACACACAAGACTAGAATTGCAGCAACAATACTCACACAAGTCAAGAAGAGAGCACACAAGAACAATGCCACAAGTTCACAACCCACTTAGTGCTCAAATCTCAGGCCACGCGTTGCCCGCTGATTGCGCTGCCAACCGTTGGCGCGGGCGCCGTTGGCTCACCGGATAGTCCGGTGCACACCAGACAGTTCGGTGAATTATAGCCACAGCGCCCTCGGGGAATTCCCGAGAGAGACGAGTTCGTCGCCGAGCCAGCCTGGGCACCGGACACTGTCGGGTGCACACCAGACAGTTCGGTGCACCTCAGGCTGGTTCAAGTTTGGCTGCACTTAGCCAAACTTCTCCAATCCAGTCTTCATTGATTAACCAAGGTTCCTAGCACTTAGAGAAATATGTTAGTATCCAAAAACAATTTACTAAGGTCGGGGACATACGTTGATTCTTTGATTTGCATCTTTCTACCACTTAGCACTCATGAACCAAAGTAATTTGTGTAGGTCATCTAATCACCAAAACATTTATAGAAATGGTCCAAAGGCACATTTATAGAAATTTTCTCACTTAGAATTTTGGCATATTTGGATCACTTTTGCCACCACCTGGTTTATTTTCATAAAACAAATTCTTTTTCCTATCTCTAAGTCAAACACACTTGTTTGGGCAAATAGAGAGATATTTCAAGAGTAAATTTGATCAGTGCCAAAACTCCTTCTTTTTCCCATAATGAAACTTCTCCCCCATCAGAGAATGATTTTGCAATAAAAGAGTTTTGATCAAATACAAAGCTTCTAACTCTACATTTCACAAGTGGTTGGCTAATCCATTTGCTTTGGCCTCAATTTCTCCCCCTTTGGCATTAAGCACCAAAACAGGAGACCTTTGTGGCGCTTTAACCTCATTGCCTTACCAAAATATCAACTAAAAGCAAAATGGCAATAAGAGCACAACAAAGAACTTAGGACAAGATACATTTACCGGAATGCAGTGGAAGCTCTTTCTATCTCCAAGTTCACATTTCCCTTTTTAATGTCCTTTTTGAGACTATTTACAAAATATCCGAACAAACAAGTTAGTCTCAAGAGAGTCAAGTTGTAGCAGATCTCCCCCTAAACATGTGCATCATTTGCATAGGGACTTGTGAGATCCGGGGATGAATTGTACAACTTGAGCACCAAACATAAGTAATTAAAGATAATAAAGCTTAAAGTAACATGATCAAAGGCATAGAACACATGTATGCTATAGATCAATCCCAGTTACGCGAATCTAAGACATTTAGCTCACTACGCAACCTGCAAAACCTTTTCTCATCTAAAGGCTTGGTGAAGATATCGTCTAGCTGGTTCTCGGTGCTAATGTGATAAATATCGATATCTCCCCTTTGCTGGTGGTCTCTCAGGAAGTGATGCCGGATGTCTATGTGCTTAGTGCGGCTGTGTTCAACAGGATTATCCGCCAAGCGGATTGCGCTCTCATTGTCACATAGGAGTGGGACTTTGCTCAGATTGTAGCCAAAGTCCCGGAGGGTTTGCCTCATCCAAAGTAGTTGCACGCAACACTGTCCTGCGGCAACATACTCGGCCTCAGCGGTGTATAGGGCAACGAATGTTTGTTTCTTAGAGCTCTAGGACACCAGGGACCTTCCTAGAAATTGACAAGTCCTTGATGTGCTCTTCCTATCAACCTTGCACCCGGCATAGTCGAAATCTGAGTATCCAATTAAGTCAAAGGTAGACCCCTTTGGATACCATTTCCCGAAGCAAGGCGTAGAGACTAGATATCTAAGAATTCACTTAACGACCACAAGATGACACTCCTTGGGATCAGATTGAAATCTAGCACACATGCATACAATAAGCATTATGTCCGGTCTAGTAGCACAAAGATAAAGTAATGATCCTGTCATTGACCGGTATGCCTTTTGATCAACGGACTTACCTCCTTTGTTGAGGTCCAGATGTCCGTCAGTTCCCATTGGTGTCTTCGCGAGCTTTGCATCCTTCATCCCAAACTTCTTGAGAAGATCTTGAGTGTACTTTGTTTGGGAGATGAAGGTGCCTTCCTTGAGTTTCTTCACTTGAAATCCAAGGAAGTAGTTCAACTCGCCCATCATCGACATCTCGAACTTTTGCATCATCACCCTGCTAAACTCATCACAAGACTTTTGATTAGTAGAACCAAATATAATGTCATCGACATATATTTGGCATACGAAAAGATCACCATTACAAGTCTTTGTGAATAGAGTAGGATCAACTTTCCCAACCTTGAAAGCATTAGCAATAAGAAAATCTCTAAGGTATTCATACCATGCTCTTGGGGCTTGCTTAAGTCCATAGAGCGCCTTAGAGAGCTTGTAGACGTGGTCGGGATACCTGTTATCTTCAAAGACAGGGGGTTGTTCCATGTATACCTCCTCCTTGATTGGTCCATTGAGGAAAGCGCTCTTCACATTCATTTGGAATAGCTTAAAGGAATGGTGAGCATCATAGGCCAATAAAATCCGAATTGATTCTAACCTAGCCACAGGAGCAAAAGTCTCCTCAAAATTTAAACCTGCGACTTGGGCATAACCTTTTGCCACAAGTCGAGCCTTGTTTCTTGTCACCACACCGTGCTCATCTTGCTTGTTGCGGAACACCCACTTGGTTCCCACAACGTTTTGCTTTGGACATGGTACCAGGCTCCAAACTTCATTTCTTTTAAAGTTGTTGAGATCTTCCTACATGGCCAACACCCAGTTCGGATCCTGCAAAGCATCTTCTACCCTGAAAGGCTCAATAGAAGAAACAAACGAGTATTGCTCACAAAAATTTGCTAATCGTGAGCGAGTTGTTACTCCCTTGCTGATGTCACCCAGAATTTGATCTACTAGATGATTTATTTGGACCGTCGTTTGGACTTGAGTTGGAGGTGACCATGATACTTCTTCCTCCTTATCATGTTGTTCATGTGCTCCCCCTTGATCCTGCCCTTCTTCTTGAGGTACATGTTCATCGTCTTGAGTTGGGGGTTGCACCACCGTAGAGGAAGAAGGTTGATCTTGTTCTTGTAGTTCCTGTGGGCACACATCACCTATCGCCATTGTTCGCATTGCGGCCGTCGGAACCTCATCTTCATCTACATCATCAAGATCAACTTGCTCTCTTGGAGAGCCATTAGTCTCATCAAATACAACGTCACTAGAGACTTCAACCAATCCTGATGATTTGTTGAAGACCCTATACGCCTTTGTATTTGAGTCATATCCTAGTAAAAAACCTTCTACCGCTTTGGGAGCAAACTTTGAATTCCTACCTTTCTTTACCAAAATGTAGCATTTGCTCCCAAATACACGAAAGAAGGAAACATTAGGTTTGTTACCAGTTAAGAGTTAATATGACGTCTTCTTGAGGAGGCGGTGAAGATAGAGCCGATTTATGGCATGTCAGGCTGTATTCACACCTTCCGACCAAAACCGCTCAGGCGTCTTGTATTCTCCAAGCATCGTTCTTTCCATGTCAATTAGCATCTTGTTCTTCGTCTCTACCACACCATTTTGCTGTGGTGTGTAGGGAGCGGAGAACTCGTGCTTGATGCCTTCCTCCTCAAGATATTCTTCAACTTGTAGATTCTTGAACTCAGACCCATAATCGCTTCTTATCTTCTTCACCTTTAGCTCAAATTCATTTTGAGCTCTCCTTAAGAAGCGCTTTAGGGTTCCTTGGGCTTCGGATTTGTCCTGTAAAAAGAACACCCAAGTGAAGCGGGAAAAATCATCAACTATAACAAGACCATACTTACTTCCCCCGATGCTGAGATAGGCAACATGACCGAAGAGATCCATGTGGAGGAGTTCCAGTGGTCTTGTTGTTGTCATCACGTTCTTGCTTTGATGAGTGCTTCCCACCTGTTTCCCTGCTTGGCATGTTGCACAAGGTTTGTCTTTCTCAAAACAAACATCGGTTAGTCCTAACACGTGATCTTCCTTTAGAAGTTTATGAAGGTTCTTTATTCCAACATGTGCTAGAAGGTGGTGCCACAGCCAGCCCATATTAGTCTTAGCGATTAAGCATGCATCTAGATCGACATTCTCTCTTGAGAAATCAACTAAATAGAGCTTGTCGTCTAATACACCCTCAAAGGCTAATGAACCATCACTCCTTCTAAAGACAGATACATCAATATTTGTAACTAAACAATTATAGCCCATATGACACAACTGACTTACAGACAATAAATTTATACCCGAGCGATTCTACTAAAAACACATTTGATATTGAATGCTCGGTCGTAATGGTTATCTTGCCCAAGCCTTTAACCTTGCCTTGATTCCCATCTCCAAAGATGATGGTGTCTTGGGAATCCCTGTTCTTGACGTAGGAGGTGAACATTCTCTTCTCCCCCGTCATGTGGTTTGTGCATTCGCTATCAATAATCCAGCTTGAGCCCCCGGATGCATAAACCTGCAAGGTAATTAAGCTTGGGTTTTAGGTACCCAACTCTTGTTGGGTCCTACAAGCTTAGTTACAACAGATTTTGGAACCCAAATGCAAGTTTTGTCTCCCTTGCATTTAGATCCCAATTTTCTAGCGACTACTTTGGCATTTTTTACATGATAATACAAAAGAAGCATTACATGTTTGATACATAGTAGTTGGGCCAGTGTAGACTTTCCTAGGTGCATGAGGAACAGTATGATTACGCCTAGTCTTACTTCTACCATGAACATGTGTGGAACTAGAACAAACATAGCATGAGAATCATGATAAGTAGGTAAAGTAGCATGATTATAACATTTATCATGATGAGCAACATTAGAAATTTTCTTTACATGAGCATAAAGATAATCATGGTTCTTTTGATCATGTGAAGAATAAGAGCTACTAGCCATAGGTGCCTTCCCTTTCTCCTTGTTGAGATTGAAAGTCCTTTGGCTTGTTAAGTTCTTGGTTTCCTTTCGGAAACCAAGTCCATCCTTAATTGAGGGGTGTCTACCAATGGTGTAGGAATCCCTAGCAAATTTTAGTTTCTCATAACTTTCTTTGTAAGTCTTAAGTTGAGCATTAAGACTTGCAACATCATTGTTTAACTTAATAATGGTAGAAACATGTTCATTACAAGCATCAATATCAAAGTCTTTACATCTATTGCAAATAACAACATGCTCTTCACATGAACTAGTTACATTAACTTTCTCTAGCTTGGCATTCAAATCATCATTTAAATTCTTTAGGCTAGAAATAGATTCATGACATGTAGACAATTCAGAGGATAGTATTTTATTTTGCTTAACTTCTAGAGCAAGAGATTTTTGAACACTAATGAACTTATCATGTTCCTCATACAAAATATCTTCTTGCTTTTCTAGCAATCTATCTTTTTCATTAAGAGCATCAATTAGTTCATTTATTTTGTCTACCTTAGATGTATCTAATCCTTTAAATAAATCACTATAATCTATCTCATTATCAGAAGATTCCTCATCGCTAGAAGAAGAATATTTAGGAGTATCTCGAATACGTACCTTCTTCTCCTTAGCCATAAGGCACATGTGGTGTTCATTGGGGAAGAGAGAAGACTTGTCGAAGGCTGAGGCAGCTAGTCCTTCATCATCGGAGTTAGATGAAGAGCAATTGGAGTCCCACTCCTTTCCAATGTGCGCCTCACCCTTTGCTTTCATGTAGTTCTTTTTTCTTTCCTTCTTCCCTTTCTTCTCTTGTGCCTAGTCATCATTATTATCGAGACATTGTGCTATAAAATGACTAGGCTTACCGCACTTGAAGTAGGAGCGCTTTCCCTTTGATTTGTTCTTGTTGGGATACTCCTTGCGTCCCTTCAAGATGGTCTTGAATCGCTTGATGATGAGTGCCATCTCATCCTCATTAAGCCCGACAGCCTCCACTTGTGCTACCTTGCTAGGCAACGTCTCCTTGCTGCTGGTTGCTTTGAGAGCAATGAGCTGCGACTCGTGGAGGGGAAGCGGTCCGTTTAGAGCATCGTCCACATACCTTGCCTCCTTCACCATCATGCGACCGCTTACGAATTTTCCGAGGATTTCCTCGTGCGTCATCTTGGTGTACCTGGGGTTCTCATGAATAAGGTTTACAAGATGAGGATCAATAACAGTAAATGACCTAAGCATGAGTTGGACGATGTCATGATCTGTCCATCTTGTACTCCCGTAGCTTCGGATTTTGTTGACAAGGGTCTTGAGCCTATTGTACGTCTGTGTTAGCTCCTCTCCCCTTATCATAGCGAACCTCCCTAGCTTGCCTTCCACCAGTTCCATCTTGGTAATCATGGTGGCATCATTACCCTCGTAAGAGATCTTGAGGGTATCCCAGATTTGCTTGGCATTGTCCAAGCCGCTCACTTTGTTGTATTCATCCCTGCATAGAGATGCTAGCAAAACAGTAGTGGCTTGGGCATTTTTATGTATTTGTTCATTGATAAACACAGGGTTATCAGTACTATCAAAATGCATTCCATTTTCTACAATTTTCCAAATGCTAGGATGGAGGGGAAATAAGTGACTACGCATTTTATGACTCCAAAATGAGTAATCCTCTCCATCAAAGTGTGGGGGTTTTCCAAGTGGAATAGAGAGTAAATGAGCATTCGAATTGTAAGGGATGCGGGAATAATCAAAAGAATAGTTTTGGTTAACTGTTTTCTTTTTCGACGAAGAGTCTTCGTCGTTGTCATCCCTTGGTGAAGAAGAGGAGGCGTCGCTGTCGTAGTAGATGATCTTCTTAATGCGCCTTTTCTTCTTTCCATCCCTCTTCTTGTGACTTAAGCTTGAGCCAGTGGGCTTGTCGTCTCTTGGCTTGTTGAAGAGGGACTCATTTTCCTTGTCGTTGATCACCATCCCCTTGACCTTAGGATCCATCTCTTCGGGCGGTTAGTCCGTTTGATGAAGAGTACGACTTTGATACCAATTGAGAGCACCTAGAGGGGGTGAATAGGTGATCCTGGGAAATTCAATACTAAATAGCACAAACTTGGTTTATAAAATGTTAGTTAGATAAAACCAAGTTGCTATAGCAAGAGCTCTTGAAAAGAGATCAATCACAGAGAAAAGCGACACAAGAGACGCGGTGTTTTATCCCGTGGTTCAGCCAAGTATAACACTTGCCTACTTCCACGTTGTGGCGTCCCAATGGATGAGGGTTGCACTCAACCCCTTTCAAGTGGTCCAATGATCAACTTGAATACCACGGTTTTCTTCCTTATCATTGTTTTCTCGTATGTGAGGAATCTCCACAAGTTGGAGCCTCTCACCCTTACAAAGTTGTTCACAAGAAAAGCACAACAGTAAGGGAGGGAAAGAAACACACACAAGACTTGAATCGCAGCAACAATACGCACACAAGTTAAGAAGAGAGCACACAAGAACAATGCTACAAGTTCACAACCCACTTAGTGCTCAAATCTCAGTCACGATGATTCAAATGCGTATTTGCGGAGTCTAGGTGTCTTAGGATGTTTAGTGAATGCTTAGTGTAGTGCTCCATGCGCCTAGGGGTCCTTTTTATAGCCCAAGGTAGCTAGGAGTCGTTGGAGATCAATTTGGAAGGCAATTCTTGCCTTCTGTCGGGTGGCGCACCAGACAGTCCGGTGCACCACCGGACATGAACAGTGCTTGTCCGGTGCTCGATCTCCTTCCTATTCTAGCGAAGCCGACCGTTGCGCCCTTGGTCTTGTCGGCGCACCAGACACTATCCGGTGCACACCGGACAGTCCGGTGCGACCAACTGATCGTTAGCTCAGGCCACGTGTCGCCCGCTGATTGCGCTATCGACTGTTGGCGCGGGCGTCGTTGGCTCACCGGACAGTCCGGTGCACACCAGACAGTCTGGTGAATTATAGCCGCAGTGCCCTCGGTGAATTCCCGAGAGCGACGAGTTCGTCGCTGAGCCAGCCTGGGCACTGGACACTGTCCGGTGGACATCGGACAGTCAGTGCACCTCAGGCTGGTTCAAGTTTGGCTGCACTTAGCCAAACTTCTCCAATCTAGTCTTTGTTGATTAACCAAGGTTCCTAGCACTTAGAGAAATATGTTAGTATCCAAAAATAATTTATTAAGGCCGGAGACATACCTTGATTCTTTGATTTGCATCTTTCGACCACTTAGCACTCATGAACCAAAGTAATTTGTGTTGGTCATCTAATCACCAAAACATTTATAGAAATGGCCCAAAGGCACATTTCCCTTTCAATTCCACAGCTATACATCTGGTGTTTCATGTCTCCTTATTGAAGAAAGTCATTGGTCCTCAAACACAGGTCAGTCCCACCATTCCTCCTTTTTCTGATGAGTTACAGTGGCCGGACAAGGTTTTGCAGATCAGGGTGCTCAATACACCGAATGGGCCAGAACTCAACTCCCAGTAAAATGGTCAGCTTGGCCAAAAGAACTTGCCACCTGGGAAGATGACGAGTTGATCAAGAAAAGGTTTCCCACAGCCTTGGCTTGGGGTCAAGCCGAGTCTCAAGGAGGGGAGAATGTCAATGAGCAGATGGACATGCAAATTAATAATAGGTCGCGTTGGGTGAGAAAGCCCAATGTGCTCGTTGCTGGGCCGGAGTGAACCCAGTAAAGCTTACAGGGGAGTGCGTGTGTTCCTTTATGTATCCTAGAGTGAGTGGGTGTGAGGGGGGACTTGGTGAAGAAGGTAGAACCGGCTGCGTCCGGGTGGCGGCGATCCTTGCCGTGTAAACTCGCCACTGTTGAATCTAGTGCTTCGTGAGAGGAAATTGAGTGACGGGAGTGGCACTCTACCTAAATCCACATCAGTGCTCTCACAGTGGGATAACAAAGGACCTGATTCTATCGACTCGATCATTTTCTTATCTTGTGTATAATCTTCTCATGGTTCATTTTTCTGTTCCCTCACATGCATGGCAATTATACTTGTCCGTTAAGTTCATATTCTTTCCAGTGCACAAAAGATGTTGATGTCCATATAATTCTATCAGAGCGGAGGATGTCTGTTAGCAGGTATGGTCAGTATGATGTTAATGCTGGCTTTCGCTTCCAGACAGTCCCATTTGAAGCCTCTCGTCCTCGAGCAACCATAGTCAACTTCAAAATTGTGACTAGGACAGTTGATGCACATGGGGACGAGAAATTAACTGCTATGCATGGAACCATTTAAAAGATCATTGATTTTACTTTTGCGGGCGAGAAAAAACTACAAGTATTTTTCTTTGATTGTATTTGGTATTTTGGTCCGATAATATCATGAGATTTGACATAACTGGTTCGGTATGGTTGATATCAAACACCAAATAAACAACTATAGGTCAATGAAAATTTTGTCCTTGCACATCAAGTCGAGCAGCAGGTGTATTATTTGTTATATCCATGTCAAAAGCTGTGTGGCAGATAGTATACAAAGTGAATCCTTGTGAATGGATATATATACTCCTACTGATGTTGCTTGTCCTATTGAGGATGGACAGGTTGATGAGATCTATCACAAAGAAGTATTGCCAATGTATTTTGTTATTGAGCCTCGTGTAGCACTTGATTCTTTATTTTGCGTTAGTGTCGATGTCACTGTTCTCCATAAACGAAAGTGACCACCAATAAAGGAAAAGGCTAGGTGGTCTACTTTAGGATGAAGGGGAGTACTTGGTCATGATCTTGATGAATTTTGACAAGTAAAACCTATTTCCTAACATATTATTTATTTTTATATATTTTTTATTACATTGTCCAATGACATAACTATTGCACTAACTTATTTGCGCTAACCCGGATGAATCATAGGTTCAAGTAAGCAGCAAAGAGAGTTGTGAATAGGGCGAGAAAGGCAAGCAAGAACCTTTTCTAGGGGAGTTTTTTAGTACTAGTCGATAGGAGGCATTGCTAATGTGTAGGTGATAATTGCTTCAAAGATCACATGATGAAGATGAGAGGACGAGGGTGGAGAGAAACAATATGAGGGTGCACAAGATGGCTATGAGGACTCAATGGGTGGATATTCCGCAAATTGTTTAGAATTTGTGTGGAAGTAGGTTAGGAAGAGACATGTCGTCACCCCTCCTTTGGTGTCCTCAAGTGTAGAAGAAAGGGTTCTGATCGTGACAACTGGTGACATGCCTCCTTTTGTTAATTCTATACATGACACTCTTCTTTTGTTTCTTGTCATCTGGCTTATAGCATGACACATGTTTTGATAGGAGAGGCCACCAAAGATAGTATAACATTATCTTGGATAACCTCCATCATTTGCATAACCCAAGAATTATGGTGAACTAGTTTGGTGAAACTATTGCCTACACAAACTAAAGAACTTCACACTTGTTGAAGATGAACGATTTGAAAATGAACATGGAGCAGTGAGGGTGCCTTCTAGGTAAATTTTAAGTTCTTTCTTGATTTTTTTGCCATATATATAACTATTTTAGTAACAATATTAAATTTGATATGCAGAAATGCTATCATGTGGCTCCTAAAAACAAAGAGCATGCAGACTGTGTCCTTGAAGTCTACTTGTCACACCCAGTTTTGGAAGGCAAACCGAATGCGAACCATGTACGTGCCAGGATTAGAAATTCACATACACAACGATTACATAATTGAATATCGTCGCACAGTGCTCAAATAATAGCGTAAAGAAGTACTACTTTATTACATCACGATGTCAGAGACATCCACATAGTCATTTACTTAAATAGTGATCAAAGTGCTAATGCGAAACACAGTAAAGATAAGGCATTCATAGGTAGCTGAATGGGGGTTGGCCACTAATCTACTCTAGAACTCATCGAAGTCTTGAAACTCCCAAAAGTCCTCTGCATGGCCTTCATCTTCTCCTGAGCAGGGTTGCGATGGGGAGAACCTGGTGTTTGGTGTTTAAGCAAGGGTGAGTACACATCAACGTACTCAGCAAATGTCCTGTTTGGCTAAAGTGGACTAGCTGTATGTGGGGTGAAGTTCAAAGCAAGCTTTTAGTTCGTCAGGTATTTATTATTAGTAGAAGCCAAGTTTTAGCAATAACCCCAAGTTATTATCCCGAAAGGTACTCCCTAGTGAGGAAATACAAAAGGATCCATAATTATAATCACCATCCTTAAACCACCGTCATAAAGGTATCCAAAATATCTCTAATCAAAGGAACTCCCAAGGCCACTCATAATTGTGAGCACGACTGATATACCAGTTTCTAACCCTTTGTAGAGGTTGCACACTTTACCGACAAGCCATGATCCATTTTTTGCCTCAGGTTGTACATACCCTTAAACACTCCCAAGTTGAGTTGGCAAGGTTTCACTACGTAGCTTTTACAAAGATTCCCTAGAGGTCATAGCCGCCCATTAGGTTTCTTCAGTTTGATAAACACGGTACCCCTCCCCACAGGAGGGGTGACTAGCAAAAGCAAAACCAAAGAACCTCGACACCCAGCCTCGGCAGAGCAAGTACTGTGCCTGGACCCCATTGACGGCACGACGGCGAAGCAGACTACACCTCAAGTTCCTCTAATTAGTCAGCTAAGGGCATTCCATACCACCCTCATGGTTGTACTATTTTCCTGGGTGGTCATCCTACGAATAGATGCTTACGCCCCTTTAGTGCCACAAGTTCATCATCATATCTAGGATAACATCATCGTATCATAAAGTATTCTCATCATGTTCATTGATTAAGGTAAAGCACTAGCATGATATTAATCATAATAGCCAAATCCCAAAAGGGTAATCAAGGACAGGATAAATAGAAAACTAGTCAATCCTTAGGTTGGTGATGGTATGTGGGAAAATGAATTATAAAGTAAGTAGGACATAATGGGTCAGAGGACACTTGCCTTCACCAAGTTGTTGCTCAGGGACTTCTCCTGTAACTCCCTTAGGAATCACAGACTGCTCATTGTCTACGCAAAGCAATCATTCATTCAACATACTTGGGGAATCACAAAAGAACAATACACTAAACATATACAACAGAGTAAACATAGGTTCAATAGAAAGGTAAAGACAATAATGTGTTTCCTAAGTTTGGGGTAGGTCACTCACTATGCTAGGTGGTTTATTATTCTCTAAGTAGGTCTATCTTGTTATAACACTTGTTCAAATATAGTTCGTTCAGGGATGGGATTACTCATTAGGTAGTGTTAGGTATATAAACTTAAGTATTTGAACATTTATTAGAGGTTCCTACCTTTATTTTCTATTAAGGTTCTAATAGCATCAACTCCAAACTAGAGGTCAACTATAAATTGGGATATAAAAATAGTAGGTGAACATTATTTTAACCTATAGACAAAAACATGATGAACATTTTGTAATTTGAAGCACCTAATTTTGAGTTTATATGACAAAGTTATGAATTTTAGAAGTTTTGGAATTCAAAATCCTATATTAAACACATTTTTCTGATTAAATAAAGACCTGAGGGCCTAGTTGTAAGATTACAAGGGCTCGGATAAAAGAACCAAGGACAATGGGTTCTATTCTCGGGAAAAAGACGGGCTCTTTAACAAAAAAGGCGAGTGAAGGGGTATTGGGTTCCCTCGGCCATCGGATCTCGGATCCATGACCGAAATTAGAACAGGCGGGGGCGAGCGAGCGGGCGCGGAGCGCACGTGCGACCGACAGGTGGGGGCCAGGGGTCAACGGCTCGGGTGCTGGCGTGGGGATTGGCCGATCGACCCAGCGGCCAGTGACTCAAGCGGGGTTGCACTTAAGAGCGGGGTCCACCTATCGGCGACCTAGAAAAAGAAAGGGAGGGGGGCTGGCACGGTTGCTGACTGGGGCCGAGCGTTAGCGACTCAAAGAGGGGAAAAGGAGGACCGGCGTAGGGAGGCTGGCAGGCGGGGCCCAACCATCAGGGTTGCCTTCGTGCTCTGGTCGCGCGTGCATGGGAACGAGTAAAGTCCTCGGCAGTGCTCCGAGCAACATGGGGCGGTAGCGGTCGACCGAAGGACCCTGGCATGATGGAGCAAGGCCGCCACTGGTCACCACCAGCGACTACATGACAGAGAAGAGAAAATGGGGGAGAGAGAAAAGAAAGTCCAGTGGGCGAGCTTACCTCGGGTGAGGCTCGGTCGGGGTGGAGCTCCGAGCGGTGGTGGCAGACCACGATCAGGGACGGTGGGGCGACCTCGCCGTGAGGAATTCTTTGCGCGAGCGGCTCGACGGTGGGGACTCGGGCGAGGGCAGCTCAAGCGGGTGCGGCTAGGACGAGAGAAGTGAGGTGGGGGGAGAAATGGGCATGCGCAGAGACTTCAAAGGGGTTGGGGCGGCGGTTTCGCGTGGGGGCGCGACGTGGGCGCGGACGCTTTTGTGTGCTTGCGTGTGGGGCAGGGGAGATGATTGTGGACGCGTGCTGGCGGAGCTATTAGTGGGTGGGGCCCGCCGAGCAGAGTGCTAGTAGGCGCGTGGGGAAGGTGCCGACAAGTGGGGCCTAGGGGCAGAGGGAGGGAGAGAGAGCGCGCGGGCGCGAGGAAGATGGACCGGGGTGGGCCGAAACGTCGAGGTGGAAGAGGGTTGCGGGCTTCTTTTCCCTTTTCTTTTATTCTGAATTTTGTTGTCCGTTTGTTTTCATTTTCTCTCCTTTGGACTCAAATTCAAATATGCCACAATCTCAAAGTAGAACACCTCAAGCTTATGCATCAAACAAAAATAAAGTCTGGGGTTCATCATGATGCAACATTTCATACTTTCTTGGACTTTTGCCTACTAGAGTATAATTACATTTCCAAATAAAGTAACCACTCCTCTACTATAGGAAAGAGAAAAAAAGAGATGGGGAGAGAGGAGAAGAGAGATAACACTTGAATTTGGTGGATATTAGATAAGAAATTTTATACTCCTAAATTCAGGGTGTGACACTACTTAAAGAAGGTTTGTAGGGATGCATTATCCAATGCAAGGCTTCAGGTTACAAATGCGTTCATGAAACACGTGAAAGGGCGCTTGGTCAATAATTATCAAGAGTATTCAAATACATACTTGACTGTCACACACGGATTTAGGGAGCCAAACCCGGACACGACTCACATGTTTGCTAGGATCAAGTCTCACACATATGATGACTCATGGTACAAAAACGAATGTCACATCTTTAATATATAACGAAGTTCTATACAAAATAGTTAAATAATTACATCATATGAAGACAACGATCCAACAACCAAAGTTGACTGGAAGACGACGGTCTAGACCACTCACGAACTCATCACAACATCCTTCACGCTCCTCATCTTGTGGTACATGTCCTTGACCTAGGGGAATGTGAGTACAGCAAGGGTGAGCTCACATACATTCATCGCTCAACAAGTTGTGGGGAATAATGTGCATGAGCTCACTATCAGTGCGGCTCATGTGAAGTGTAAGACTTACCAAAGGAAATGGTCAGAGTTGAGCATTGCTTTTAAAGTTGGTCAAAATTTTATTAGCAGTTACTAAGTACAAGTAGATACCAACACAATTAAGTAAGAAATCACAATTAATAATAACACCCACAATGTAATGCAAATGACAAATTAAGTTTAATTCCATAAATTAATCATGCGAGAGTCCTGAGTCGCTCTTGACCGTGAGCACGGCTGATATACCAGTTTTACACTCTACAGAGGTTGTGCCCTTTACCCACAAGTCGTGTATCCCATCTAGCTAGGGTTTGCAAGGCCCTTAGACACTTCCGAGGTGAATGGCTAGGGATCCACTAAGAGGCCTTTACAAAGTTCCACTAGCTTCAGAAAACCCGCTACGGTTTCTGAGAAGGGCAATATACGAATCCCTCGTCCGAAAAGCCATCGCAGCATGATCGACCCGAGAACCTCCCTATACGCAGCTCCTCTACCACCCTTGCCCCTTTCGAGTAAGGTAGTTGTCGGCGTTCCGAGACCGGGGGGTCCCTGGGCCGACGAGTGAATGTCGTCGCGTGCCCCAGCCCAGATGGGTCGAGCGCGAGGGCGAGCGCGAAGGGGGGAGAGCGAGGCGGCCGGAGACCGGCGTGAGAGAGGTGGGAATCCCGCGGCCCTCGTGTTCGTCCCGCGCCCAGGTCGGGTGCGCTTGCAGTAGGGGGTTACAAGCGTCCATGCGGGAGAGGGAGCGAGCGGCTCCAAGCGAGCGCCTGTTCTCGTCCTCGTCCCCGCGCGGCCAACCCTCTCTAAGAGGGCCCTGGTCCTCCCTTTTATAGGCGTAAGGAGAGGATCCAGGTGTACAATGGGGGGTGTAGCAGGGTGCTACGTGTCTAGCGGAGGTGAGCTAGCGCCCTAGGTACATGCCGTTGTGGCAACCGGAGAGATCTTGGCACCCAGCTGGTGTGATGTCGTGGCCGTCGAAGGAGCAATGGAGCTTGGCGGAGGGACAACTGTCGGAGCGGTTGAGTCCTTGCTGATGTCCTCTTGCTTCCGTAAGGGGGCGGAGAGCCGCCGTCGTCACAGAGCATGCGGGGCGCCATCATTGCCTATCTGGCGGTGCGAGCCAGATGGGACGCCGGTCTTGTTCCCTGCGGCCTGAGTCAGCTCGGGGTAGGGTGATGATGGCGCCTCCTGTTGACATGGCTGGTCTACGCCCTAGGTTGGGCGATGTGGAAGCTCCTCCGAAGCCGAGGTCGAGTCCGAGCCCCCGGGTTGGGCGAGGCGGAGATTGTCGTCTTCTGGGGCCGAGCCCAAGTCCGAGCCCTGGGTCGGGCAAGGCGGAGATCATCGTCTTCTGGGGCTGAGCCCAAGTCCGAGCCCTGGGTCGGGCGGAGTTCGCCGTCTTCCGGGACTTAGCCCGAGTCCGAGCCCTGGGTCGGGCGGAGTTCGTCGTCTTCCGGGACTTAGCCCGAGTCCGAGCCCTGGGTCGGGTGGAGTTCGCCGTCTTCTGGGACTTAGCCCGAGTCCGAGCCCTGGGTCGGGCGGAGTTCGCCGTCTTCCGGGGCTTAGCCCGAGTCCGAGCCCTAGGTCGGGCGGAGTTCGCCGTCTTCCGGGGCTTAGCCCGAGTCCGAGCCCTGGGTCGGGCGGAGTTCGCCGTCTTCCGGGACTTAGCCCGAGTCCGAGCCCTGGGTCGGGCGGAGCGGAGCTTCCCATGGTGCCTCCGGCAGAGCCTGACTGCCTGTCAGTCTTACTCTGTCCAGTGGCGCTGCAGTCGGTGTGGCGTAGGCGGCGCTGTCCTTCTGTCAGGCCGGTCAGTGGAGCGGCAAAGTGACGGCGGTCACTTTGGTTCTGCCGGCTGGGGGGTGCGCGCCAGGATAAGGGTGTCAGGCCACCTTTGCATTAAATGCTCCTGCGACTTGGTCGGTCGGTGCGGCGATTTGGTCAGGGTTGCTTCTTAGCGAAGGCAGGGCCTCGGGCGAGCCGGGAATATGTTCGCCGCTGAAGGGGGGCCTCGGGCGAGACGGAAATCCTCCGGGGGTCGGCTGCCCTTGTCCGAGGCTAGGCTCGGGTGAGGCGTGATCGTGTCCCTCGAATGGACTGATCCCTGACTTAATCGCACCCATCAGGCCTTTGCAGCTTCGTGCTGATGGGGGTTACCAGCTGAGAATTAGGAGCCTTGAGGGTACCCCTAATTATGGTCCCCGACAGTAGCCCCCGAGCCTCGAAGGGAGTGTTTGCACTCGCTTGGAGGCTTTCGTCGCACTTTTTTGTAAGGGGACCAGCCTTTCTCGGTTGCGTTTTGTTCCGGTGGGTGCGCGCGAGCGCACCCGCCGGGTGTAGCCCCCGAGGCCTCGGAGGAGTGGTTTCACTCCTTCGAGGTCTTACTGCCTCACGTAGTGCTTCGGCTGGTCTGGTCGTTCCCTCATGCGAGCTGGCCGTAGCCCAGGTGTACGGTCGGGTCCCAAGCTCTCGAGCTGGTATGTTGACGCTGTCAACGGTTCGGCCGGAGCCGGGTTTGCGAGAGCAGCCCCCGAGCCTCTGCACAGAGCGAGAGGGCGGTCAGGGGTAGACTCGGCTTTTTTACATACGCCCCTGCGTCGCCTTTCCGCAAGGAGGAGGGGGGGAAAGCGCCATGTTGCCCTCGATGGGCGCCGAACATGGTGTCTCCGACGAGCTGCAAGCGGGTAATCCGAGTGGACGTCCGTGCCCCGTTCGTTAGGGGTCGGCTAGGGGCCCAGAGGCACGCCCAAAAGTACCTGCGGGTGATCTGCTAGACCCGGTCCCCTGGCGACGGGGTCCGAGGGCTCGATGCCTCCCTCTGGTGGGATTCTGTTACAAGATCGTTCCCGCCGGTCTCGGAAATGTCCTAGGGTACCTCGGGAGCGCAGCCCGAGCCTTGGTTATGTATCGAACGTACCCATGGTCATCCCTCGCTCGGCGTCTGAGGCGGCTGTAAACCCTTCGGGGGCCAGCCTTCGAACCCCTGATCAGTATTGGGCGCGGAGCCCGAGTACCCTGAGGCGATCGTTGAACCCTTTCGAGGGGCCGGCCTTTGAACCTCTGACCAGTAGTGGGTGTAGGGCCCACGCGATCTGAGGCGGCTGTTGAACCCTTCCGGGGGGCCAACCTTCGAACCTCTGATTAGTAGGGGGGCTCGGAGCCTGGTTCCTTCTCGGGGAAGGATCCTTTTCGGGGTATCCCCCTTTCTCGGTCCCTGTTGCAAGAGAGAGAAAGAGGAAAAACGGAAAAGGATACGAAATCGAACGACGCGGCGTACCTTTTTGGACGCGTTCATTTTGGCGAAGGGGAAGCGTCGCCCGCTTCTCCTGCCAGAGGCGCCGCGTGTCCCGTCGCGGAGTTAATGCGACGGGGCGAGTGGTTGGAGGGGCGACCGTTGCGCGTGCGCGAGCCGTTCGAGGAACGGATCACGGGCGCGTCGTCCTCACGCCGTGGGAGAGGGTTCTCTCGCTGCCCCCGGATGGGACGTAAGCCTGGCTGACGACGCGACCGCTGCGCCTGCTCGCCTGCCACCGCCATTACTGCCGGCCCACTTTTGGCCGTGTTGACCGTCGCGCCAGGCTGGTGCTGCTGGGTTGCGCGCCGGGCTGCCTCGAGTCGTGGTATTGGTTCCGCAGTCAAGGAGGTGCGGTGGTGACGCGGGTGGCGATGTAGTTACTCACATGTAGCAACCGGCGCACTGGTTGCATGACGCGTGGGCCTGGGCCTTCATGCCGGGCGTGTTGGGAGTCGGAGGAGCGCGCCCACTTGGCGCGGTTACATGCCGCATGCATGGTTGCCCACCCTTTCGCCCGTTGGTCTGGGCAAAAGTGGAGGGTCGCTTGTAACCGCTAGGCAGTTGTATGCACCGCGCGCGGCGGTTTGGCTTCTTCTACCCTGAGTTGGCTTGCATGACGTGTGGGACCCAGCCCCCGCGCCGTAGGGGAGGACCTTGGAGTGTGTTGGAGAAGACTCAGCCCGTGACGGCTGGGGACGCGAGTAGGGAGGACCGCCCTTAAAAGGAGGGTGACCCCCTTGGAGGGCGACCACGTCTTCGTGCTCCCTTATGCATCGTGTCTTTCCGCCTTCTAGGCCCCCGGATGGGGGAGGTCCGCCGTCTTTCCGCCTCGTCGTTGGGGGAACGCAACTCCGCGGGAGTTGGTACCTTTCAGCCATCGTTCGGCTTCAAGGATTTTCATCAGCCAGCTCGGCTGCTTCCCCTCGCCGGGGGTCACCCAAGACGGTGACCACCAGCCCCTGGATGGGGAGGAGCAAGCTGGGCTGTGGTTTTTGCCCCGCCCCCAGCTGGTCTTCATCATCCCCACTGGGACGGGGCCCGAGCCAAGCCGGTGCTCTGCCCCCTGCGCGGGTCAGCCGACCGCCTCCTCTTCCAGCTTCTGGTGGTGGAGACCATCCTCCAGTTCTGCGGAGGAGACGTCCTCCAGTCATGCTGGGGGAGGCGGGCTGTTGCTGTCCAGCTAGGATGCAACATTCCGTCCTCTTCCTCGCTTGCGTGGTGAGGACAGGAGTGAGGACCTACCGATGCGCCTTGGGGTGACCCGCGTTTGCTGGTGATTCGCCCAGAGCTTGTCGCTCCACGGGCTTCCCCGTCGTGGAGGTTGTCCATACCCGCGGGGACGGAACCGGAGTTCCGTTTGTAATGGCGCCTTGAGTGCCGATGTTTTTGTTCATTGTGGCTGTCGGGGCCTGAACATGTATGTAGTTTCGGCACGGAGCCGTGTATTTTCCTCCTTTTCGAGCACTGAGACTCGCCTGTTGGTTGTCCGAACCGCTTCACCAAGCGTGAGTCGCCCCGTGTACAGGTGACGAGTGAGGTATCCGTATCCCGGAGGCGTAGGAGTCCCTCGGCTCGGTCGGCCTTGTTGTCCGAGGCTTCTCTAACTTAGTTAAAGGAACCCCTCGGCCGCTCTTCGATGAGCCGAGGCCAGGGGTAGCGGCGTCAACATGGACAGAGGCAGAGCTGGCTTGAAAAGGGAACCTGGTTGGCCGGAGCCTGGCCGGGTCGTCCGTTAGCGGGACCGACGCCGGAATTGACCAGCCAAGGCCTCGGGTCGGGCTGACGTCCTTGGAGGGTAGCTGGCCGAGGCCTCGGGGTGACCGACCGAGCCGCCTGCTCGGGCCGGATTGACGTCCTCGGAAGGTAACTGGCCGAGGCCCCGGGGTGACCGACCGAGCCGCCTGCTCGGGCCGGATTCCCGGAGAAGACCCTGGCGGCGATGGCCCGGGTGTGGTGATGACGTCGTCCTTCAGAGTGGAGATCCTCGGACTGCGTCGCCGTCCGAGGCTAGGTTGGCCCTCGCCGAAGGTATCGTCGATGCCAAGGGTGCTGCTGCTCCCTTCAGCTGTCAAGATCCGAGCCTGCAGGATCGGATTGTCTTGTAGCGTGTGTTTCCTGTGGCCGCCGAGGCCTAAACACCCCCTCGCCGTGTTGTAAAGCTGCGTCTCTTTTCCTTTTATTTCGAGTATCTGGACTTTTTTGTTGGTAACAGAGATGTTTGTGCGAGCAAGAGTTGCTTCTCGCGGAAGGTGATGAGCGAGGTATCCGTATCCCGGAGGCGTAGGAGTCCCTCGGCTCGGTCGGCCTTGCCGCTTACGCGCACTCTTACCCGTCCATGGGGCTCTGTCACCGACGCAGTCGAGAAGGCTCGAAGGATCGCTTCGGCAGAAGAGCTTTCGGGCGTGAAGACTTGTTCGGTCCGCAGAATCACTTATCCGAACATGAGTTACTTATCACAGAAGGTGATGAGTGAGGTATCCGTATCCCGGAGGCGTAGGAGTCCCTCAGCTCGGTCAGCCTTGGCTGCTTACGTGTACTCCGTCGTTTTCAGGATCCACTTTCGAAGTAGCCAAAAAGCGCGAAAGACATTCTGGCAGAAAGGATCTTTTTTTCGAGGAAAATTTCGACGCAGAGGGGGTTCCCCCCCTTTTAGCCCCCGAGGGAGGGTCGGGCTTTGCCGAGGCGAGGCCGACCCTTCCTTGATGACTAAACTTTGCGTGGGTGCGAGGTATATGATCAACTTGAAAACATCTTAAGGGTAGAAGCGACGTAGCTGTTGGATGTTCCAGGCGTTGTCGTAGACCTCGCCTTGGCTGTTGGCCAGCTTGTATGTTCCGGGCTTCAGAACCTTGGCGATGACGAATGGCCCCTCCCAGGGAGGCGTGAGCTTGTGCCGCCCTCGGGCGTCTTGTCGCAGCCGAAGCGCCAGGTCGCCCACCTGGAGGTCTCGGGACCGGACCCCTCGGGCATGGTAGCGTCGCAGGGACTGCTGGTACCGCGTCAAGTGTAGCAAGGCCTGGTCCCGAGCCTCCTCCAGCTGGTCCAGCGAGTTTTCTCGGCTGACTTGGTTGCTTTGGTCGGTGTAGGCCCTCGTTCTCGGGGAACCGTATTCTAAGTCTGTGGGCAAGATGGCTTCGGCCCCATAGACTAGAAAGAACGGCGTGAAGCCCGTGGCTCGGCTCGGCGTTGTCCTCAGACTCCAGACCACATAGGGGAGTTCCTTCATCCATCGCTTGCCGAACTTGTTGAGGTCATTGTAGATCCGAGACTTGAGCCCTTGTAGAATCATGTCGTTGGCACGCTCCACCTGCCCATTCGTCATGGGATGAGCCACGGCGGCCTAGTCCACCCGGATGTGGTGATCCTCGCAGAAGTCCAGGAACTTTCTACCGGTGAACTGGGTGCCATTGTCGATGACGATGGAGTTCGGGACCCCGAAGCGATGGATGATGTTGGTGAAGAACGCCACCGCCTGCTCGGACCTGATGCTGTTCAGGGGTCGGACCTCGATCCACTTGGAGAATTTGTCGATGGCGACCAGCAGGTGCGTGTAGCCCCCGGGTGCCTTCTGCAAGGGGCCGACGAGGTCCAGACCCCACACCGCAAAAGGCCAGGTGATGGGTATCGTCTGCACTGAGCGGGCAGATGGGTCTGCCTCACGTAGAATTGGCACCCTTCGCAGGTGCGGATGATTCGGGTAGCGTCGGCCACCGCCGTCGGCCAGTAGAAGCCTTGCCGGAAAGCGTTCCCGACAAGGGCTCGAGGCGCTGCGTGATGGCCGCAAGCCCCCGAGTGTATCTCTCGCAGGAGTTCCTGACCTTCGGCGATGGAGATGCATCGCTGGAGGATGCCTGAGGGGCTGCGGTGGTAGAGCTCCTTCTCATCTCCCAGCAAGACGAACGACTTGGCGCGCCGCGCCACCCGCCGAGCCTCGGCTTGGTCGAGGGGTAGCTCTCCTCGGTGGAGATATTGCAGGTACGGGGTCTGCCAGTTTTGATTAGGCGCGACCCCGCTTCGCTCCTCCTCGACGCGCAGTGCCTCACCCTCGAGGGCCGAGGGTACCTCGGACTGAACCGAGGGCGCCTCGGGTCGAGCTGAGGGTGCCTCGGACAGAGCCGAGGGCGCCTCGGGTTGAGCCGTGGGTGCCTCGGACTGGGCCGAGGGTACCTCGGGCTCGGGTGTGTCGTCGATCTTGACGGAGGGTTGATGCAGGTCTCGGGAGAAGACGTCCGGGGGAACCGTCGTTCGCCCCGAGGCTATTTTAGCCAGCTCGTCCGCAGTCTCGTTGTAGCGCCGAGCGATGTGGTTGAGCTCGAGCCCGTAGAACTTGTCTTCCAGGCGCCGAACCTCATCGCAGTAGGCCTCCATCTTCGGGTCGCGGCAATGGGAGTTCTTCATGACTTGGTCGATGACGAGCTGCGAGTCACCACGAGCGTCGAGGCGTCGGACCCCTAGCTCGATGGCGATCCGCAACCCGTTGACCAGAGCCTCATATTCGGCCACATTGTTGGACGCCGGGAAGTGGAGGCGTAGCACGTAGCGTAGATGCTTTCCGAGGGGTGAGATGAAGAGTAGGCCTGCGCCGGCCCCTGTCTTCATCAGCGACCCGTCGAAGAACATGGTCCAGAGCTCCGGTTGGATCGGAGCCGTCGGTAGCTGGGTGTCGACCCATTCAGCCACGAAGTCCGCCAAGACCTGGGACTTAATGGCTTTCCGAGGAGCGAACGAGATTGTCTCGCCCATGATCTCCACCGCCCACTTTGCAATCCTACCCGAGGCCTCTCGGCACTGGATGATCTCTCCCAGGGGGAAGGATGACACCACAGTTACCGGATGAGACTCGAAGTAGTGTCGCAGCTTCCGTCGCGTTAGGATCACCGCGTACAGCAGCTTCTGAACTTGTGGGTAGCGGATCTTGGTTTCGGACAGTACCTCGCTGACGAAGTAGACTGGCCTCTGAATGGGCAATGCATGCCCCTCTTCTTGCCTCTCGACCACAATCGCAGCGCTAACCACCTGGGTGGTCGCGGCGACGTAGACCAGGAGGACTTCTCCGGCAGCTGGGGGCACCAAGATAGGCGCCTTTGTGAGGAGCGCCTTCAGGTTCCCGAGGGCTTCCTCGGCCTCAGGGGTCCAAGTGAAGCACTCGGCCTTCCTTAAGAGGCGGTACAGAGGTAGACCTCTTTCGCCGAGGCGTGAGATGAAACGGCTCAGAGCCGCGAGGCATCCCATGACCCTCTGTACGCCTTTCAAGTCCTTGATGGGCCCCATGCTGGTAATGGCTGCGATCTTTTCCGGGTTGGCTTCGATGCCCTGCTCGGAGACGATGAACCCCAAGAGCATGCCTCGGGGCACCCCGAAGACACACTTTTTGGGATTGAGCTTGACACCTTTCGCCTTGAGACATCGGAATGTCGTTTCAAGGTCGGAAAGGAGGTCGGAGGCTTTCCTCGTCTTGACTACGATGTCATCGACATAGGCCTCGACCGTGCGGCCAATGTGTTCGCCGAGCACATGGTTCATGCACCGTTGGTACGTTGCGCCCGCATTCCTCAAACCGAACGGCATGGTGACATAGCAGTACATGCCGAAGGGTGTGATGAAAGAAGTCGCGAGCTGGTCGGACTCTTTCATCTTGATTTGATGATACCCTGAGTAGGCATCGAGGAAAGACAGGGTTTCGCACCCAGCAGTGGAATCCACGATTTGGTCGATGCGAGGCAGAGGGTAGGGAACCTTCGGACATGCTTTGTTGAGACCAGTGTAGTCTACACACATCCGCCATTTCACCCCTTTCTTTCTCACAAGCACAGGGTTGGCAAGCCATTCGGGATGGAATACCTCTTTGATGAACCCTGCCGCCATTAGCTTGTGAATCTCCTCGCCTATAGCTCTGCGCTTCTCCTCGTCGAATCGGCGCTACGGCTGCTTGACGGGTCGGGCTCCGGCTCGGATGTCCAGCGAGTGCTCGGCGACATCCCTCGGTACGCCGGGCATGTCCGAGGGGCTCCACGCGAAGACGCCGGTGTTCGCGCGGAGAAAGTCGACGAGCACTGCTTCCTATTTGAGATCGAACCCGGAGCCAACCCGGATCTGCTTGGAGGTGTCGCCGCTGGGGTCGAGGGGGACGGACTTAACCGTCTCCGCTGGCTCAAAGTTGTCGGCGTGACGCTTCACGTCTGGCACCTCCTTAGAGAGGCTCTCCAGGTCGGCGGTGAGGGCCTCGGACTCGGCGAGGGCCTCGGCGTACTCCACGCACTCCACGTCGCATTCGAACGCGTGTTTGTATGTAGGGCCGACGGTGATGACCCCGTTGGGGCCCGTCATCTTGAGCTTCAGGTAGGTGTAGTTGGGGACATCCATGAACTTCGCGTAGCATGGCCTCCCCAGTACCGCGTGGTAGGTTCCTCGGAACCCGACCACCTCGAATGTCAGGGTCTCCCTTCGGAAGTTGGAGGGTGTTCCGAAGCAGACGGGAAGGTCGAGCTGTCCGAGGGGTTGGACGCGCTTCCTGGGGATGATCCCATGGAAGGGCGCAGCGCCTGCCCGGACAGAGGACAGATCAACACACAGGAGCCCGAGGGTCTCGGTGTAGATGATGTTGAGGCTGCTGCCTCCGTCCATGAGGACCTTGGTGAGCCTGACGTCGCCGATGATGGGGTCGACGACGAGTGGGTATTTCCCCGGGCTCGGCACATGGTCGGGGTGATCGTCTCGGTCGAAGGTGATGGGCTTGTCGGACCAGTCTAGATAGACTGGCGCCGCCACCTTGACCGAGCAGACCTCCCGGCGCTCTTGCTTGCGGTGCCGAGCCGAGGCGTTCGCCGCTTCCCACCATAGATCATGAAGCAGTCGCGGACCTCGGGGAACTCTCCTGCCTGGTGATCTTCCTTCTTGTCGTCGTCGCGGGCCTTGCCACCCTCCGCGGGTGGCCCGGCCCTGTGGAAGTGGCGCTGAAGCATGACGCACTCCTCAAGGGTGTGCTTGACGGGTCCCTGGTGATAGGGGCACGACTCCTTGAGCATCTTGTCGAAGAGGTTGGCACCTCCGGGGGGCTTCCGAGGGTTCTTGTACTCGGCGGCGGCGACGAGGTCCGCGTCGGCGGCGTCGCGTTTCGTTTGCGACTTCTTCTTGCCCTTCTTCTTGGCGCCACGCTGAGTTGACGCCTCGGGAGCACCTTCCGATGGGCGGCCCTGGGGCTGCTTGTCCTTTCGGAAGATAGCCTCGACCGCCTCCTGGCCGGAGGCGAACTTGGTGGCGATGTCCATCAGCTCGCTCGCCCTGGTTGGGTTCTTGCGGCCCAGCTTGCTCACCAGGTCGCGGCAGGTGGTGCCAGCGAGGAACGCGCCGATGACATCCGAGTCGGTGATGTTGGGCAGCTCGGTGCGTTGCTTCGAGAATCGCCGGATGTAGTCTCGGAGAGACTCTCCCGGCTGCTGTCGGCAGCTTCGGAGGTCCCAGGAATTCCCGGGGCGCACATACGTGCCCTGGAAATTGCCGGCGAAAGCTTGGACTAGGTCGTCCCAGTTGGAGATCTGCCCCGGAGGCAGGTGCTCCAACCAGGCGCGAGCGGAGTCAGAGAGAAACAGGGGGAGGTTGCGGATGATGAGGTTGTCATCGTCCGTTCCACCCAGTTGGCAGGCCAGACGGTAGTCCGCGAGCCACAGTTCCGGTCCCGTCTCCCCCGAGTACTTTGTAATAGTAGCCGGGGGTCGGAACCGGGTCGGGAACGGCGCCCGTCGGATGGCTCGGCTGAAGGCTTGCGGACCGGGTGGTTCGGGCGAGGGACTCCGATCCTCCCCGCTGTCGTAGCGTCCCCCACGCCTGGGGTGGTAGCCTCGGCGCACCCTCTCGTCGAGGTGGGCCCGTCGGTCGCGGTGGTGGTGCTTGTTGCCGAGGCGACCCGGGGCCGCAGGCGCGGTGTTGCGCGTGTGCCCGGTGTAGACCGAGGCTTCCCGCATGGATCGGGAAGTCGCAGCATGAGGTTCCGAGGGGTACTCCTGCCTTCGGGAGGCAGAGCTCTCGGCCCGTCGGACCGCGACGCCTTCCAGGAGATTCTTGAGTTCTCCCTGGATTCGCCGCCCCTCGGTGGTTGATGGCTCTGGCATCGCGCGAAGAAGCATTGCTGCTGCCGCCAGGTTCTGGCCGACCCCACTGGATGTGGGTGGTGGCCTGAGCCTGACGTCGTCGGCGATGTGATAGTCGCCTAGAGGGGGGGTGAATAGGGCGAAACTGAAATTTACAAATATAAACACAACTACAAGCCGGGTTAGCGTTAGAAATATAAACGAGTCCGCGAGAGAGGGCGCAAAACAAATCCCAAGCGAATAAGCAAGTGAGACACGGAGATTTGTTTTACCGAGGTTCGGTTCTTGCAAACCTACTCCCCGTTGAGGAGGCCACAAAGGCCGGGTCTCTTTCAACCCTTCCCTCTCTCAAA
Organism: Zea mays; assembly: GCF_902167145.1. NCBI lineage: Eukaryota > Viridiplantae > Streptophyta > Magnoliopsida > Poales > Poaceae > Zea > Zea mays. Next base: position 23,225,467 of record NC_050099.1, on the reverse strand, counting down.
CGGTCCCTCGGACCGAGTGAGCTTCTCTTCTCAAATCAAAGCCGGGAACAAAACTTCCCCGCAAGGGCCACCACACAATTGGTGCCTCTTGCCTTGATTACAATGGAGTTGTGATCTCAAGAACAAGTGAGAAAGAAAAGAAGCAATCCAAGCGCAAGAGCTCAAATGAACACGGCAAATCACTCTCACTAGTCACTAGGGCTTTGTGTGGAATTGGAGAGGATTTGATCTCTTTAGTGTGTCTAGAATTGAATGCTAGAGCTCTTGTAGTAGTTGAGAAGTGGAAAACTTGGATGCAATGAATGGTGGGGTGGTTGGGGTATTTATAGCCTCAACCACCAAACTTGACCGTTGGCTGGAGGCGTCTGCTCGATGGCGCACCGGACAGTCCGGTGCACACCGGACAGTCCGGTGCCCCTGCCACGTCATCACTGCCGTTGGATTCTGACCGTTGGAGCTTCTGACTTGTGGGCCCGCCTGGGTGTCCGGTGCACACCGGACATGTACTATTTGATGTCCGGTGCACCGGTATGGGCAAGTCTGACGTCTGCGCGCGCTGCGCGCGCATTAAATGCACCGCAGGGAGCCGTTGGCGCCGAAGAGAGCCGTTGCTCCGCTGGTACACCGGACAGTCCGGTGCACACCGGACAGTCCGGTGAATTTTAGCGGAGCGGCTGCCACGCGAACCCGAGGCTGGCGAGTTCCGGAGACCGCGCTTCCTTGGAGCACCGGACATGTCCGGTGCACACCGGACAGTCCGGTGAATTATAGCGCGCCGGCTTCCGAGAAATCCCGAGAGTGAAGAGTTTGAGTCTGAGTCCCCTGGTGCACCGGACAGGTACTGTTCACTGTCCGGTGGCACACCGGACAGTCCGGTGCGCCAGACCAGGGGTGCCCTCGGTTGCCCCTTTGCTCCTTTATTGAATCCAAAACTTGGTCTTTTTATTGGCTGAGTGTGAACCTTTTACACCTGTATAATCTATACACTTGGGCAAACTAGTTAGTCCAATGATTTGTGTTGGGCAATTCAATCACCAAAATTATTTAGGAACTAGGTGTAAGCCTAATTCCCTTTCAATCTCCCCCTTTTTGGTGATTGATGCCAACACAAACCAAAGCAAACATAGAAGTGCATAATTGAACTAGTTTGCATAATGTCAGTGTAAAGGTTGTTTGGAATTTAGCCAATATAACTACTTACAAGATATGCATGGAATGTTTCTTTCTTATATAACATTTTGGACCACGTTTGCACCACATGTTTTGTTTTTGCAAATTCTTTTTGTAAATCCATTTCAAAGATCTTTTGCAAATAGTCAAAGGTAAATGAATACGAGTTTGTAAAGCATTTTCAAGATTTGAAATTTTCTCCCCCTGTTTCAAATGCTTTCCTTTTTAACTTAACAAAACTCCCCCTAAAAGGAATCTACCTCTTAGTGTTCAAGAGGGTTTTGATATACCATTTTTGAAATACTACTTTCTCCCCCTTTTGAACACAATAGGATACCAAATGATAAATACTTTTGGAAAGCACTAAGTTTTTGAATTTGGTGGTGGTGCGGTCCTTTTGCTTTGGGCTCATTTCTCCCCCTTGTTGGCATGAATCGCCAAAAACGGAATCATTAGAGCCCTCGAAGTGCTATCTTCCTCTTTGGTCATAAATAAATGGGTTAAGATTATACCAAAGATGAAGTCCGGTCCTTTTGCTTTTGAGCTTTTACTCTCTCCCCCAAGGATGAAGTCCTTTTCTTTGATGCTCATTTCTCCCCAAGGAATAGAGAGTTGCTCGGAGTGATGGCGAAGCATGAGTTACGGAGTGGAAGCCTTTGTCTTCGCCGAAGACTCCAATTCCCTTTCAATATACCTATGACTTGGTTTGAAATAGACTTGAAAACACATTAGTCATAGCATATAAAAGAGATATGATCAAAGGTATTCAAATGAGCTATGTGTGCAAGCTTAGCAAAAGAAATTTCTAGAATCAAGAATATTGAGCTCATGCCTAAGTTTGGTAAAAGATTGTTCATCAAGTGGCTTGGTAAAGATATCGGCTAATTGATCTTTAGTATTAATGTAAGAAATCTCGATATCCCCCTTTTGTTGGTGATCCCTAAGAAAATGATACCGAATGGCTATGTGCTTAGTGCGGCTATGCTCGACGGGATTGTCGGCCATTTTAATTGCACTCTCATTATCACATAGCAAAGGGACTTTGGTTAATTTGTAACCATAGTCCCGCAGGGTTTGCCTCATCCAAAGCAATTGCGCGCAACAATGACCTGCGGCAATGTACTCGGCTTCGGCGGTGGAAAGAGCGACCGAATTTTGCTTCTTTGAAGCCCAAGACACCAAGGATCTTCCCAAGAACTGACAAGTCCCCGATGTGCTCTTCCTATTAATTTTGCACCCCGCCCAATCGGCATCCGAATAACCAATCAAATCAAATGTGGATCCCCGAGGGTACCAAAGCCCAAACTTAGGAGTATAAGCCAAATATCTCAAGATTCGTTTTACGGCCGTAAGGTGTGATTCCTTAGGGTCGGATTGGAATCTTGCACACATGCAAACGGAAAGCATAATGTCCGGTCGAGATGCACATAAATAAAGTAATGAACCAATCATCGACCGGTATACCTTTTGATCCACGGACTTACCTCCCGTGTCGAGGTCGAGATGCCCATTGGTTCCCATGGGTGTCTTGATGGGCTTGGCATCTTTCATTCCAAACTTGCTTAGAATATCTTGAGTATACTTTGTTTGGCTAATGAAGGTGCCCTCTTGGAGTTGCTTGACTTGGAAGCCTAGAAAATACTTCAACTCCCCCATCATCGACATCTCGAATTTCTGTGTCATGATCCTACTAAACTCTTCACATGTAGACTCGTTAGTAGACCCAAATATAATATCATCAACATAAATTTGGCATACAAACAAGTCATTTTCAAGAGTTTTAGTAAAGAGTGTAGGATCGGCTTTTCCGACTTTGAAACCATTTGCAATAAGGAAATCTCTAAGGCATTCATACCATGCTCTTGGGGCTTGCTTGAGCCCATAAAGCGCCTTAGAGAGCCTATAAACATGGTTAGGATACTCACTGTCTTCAAAGCCGGGAGGTTGCTCAACATAGACCTCTTCCTTGATTGGTCCGTTGAGGAAGGCACTTTTCACGTCCATTTGATAAAGCTTAAAGCCATGGTAAGTAGCATAGGCCAATAATATGCGAATTGACTCAAGCCTAGCTACGGGTGCATAGGTTTCACCGAAATCCAAACCTTCGACTTGGGAGTATCCCTTGGCCACAAGTCGTGCTTTGTTCCTTGTCACCACACCATGCTCATCTTGCTTGTTGCGGAAGACCCATTTGGTTCCTACAACATTTTGATTAGGACGTGGAACTAAATGCCATACCTCATTTCTAGTGAAGTTGTTGAGCTCCTCTTGCATCGCCACCACCCAATCCGAATCTTGGAGAGCTTCCTCTACCCTGTGTGGCTCAATAGAGGAAACAAAAGAGTAATGTTCACAAAAATGAGCAACCCGAGATCGAGTAGTTACCCCCTTTTGAATGTCGCCGAGGATGGTGTCGACGGGGTGATCTCGTTGGATTGCTTGGTGGACTCTTGGGTGTGGCGGTCTTGGTTCTTCCTCATCCTCCTTTTCTTGATTATTTTCATCTCCCCCTTGATCATTGCCATTATCTTGAGGTGGCTCATCTTCTTGATTTTGCCCTTCATCATCTTGAGCCTCATCCTCATTTTGGGTTGGTGGAGATGCTTGCATGGAGGAGGATGGTTGATCTTGTGCATTTGGAGGCTCTTCGGATTCCTTAGGGCACACATCCCCAATGGACATGTTCCTTAGCGCGATGCATGGAGCCTCTTCATTACCTATCTCATCAAGATCAACTTGCTCTACTTGAGAGCCGTTAGTTTCATCAAACACAACGTCACATGAGACTTCAACTAGTCCAGTGGACTTGTTAAAGACCCTATATGCCCTTGTGTTTGAGTCATAACCAAGTAAAAAGCCTTCTACAGTTTTAGGAGCAAATTTAGATTTTCTACCTCTTTTAATAAGAATAAAGCATTTGCTACCAAAAACTCTAAAATATGAAATGTTGGGCTTTTTACCGGTTAGGAGTTCATATGATGTCTTCTTGAGGATTCGGTGAAGATATAACCGATTGATGGCGTAGCAGGCGGTGTTGACTGCTTCGGCCCAAAACCGGTCCGGTGTCTTGTACTCATCAAGCATGGTTCTTGCCATGTCCAATAGAGTTCGATTCTTCCTCTCCACTACACCATTTTGTTGTGGCGTGTAGGGAGAGGAGAACTCATGCTTGATGCCCTCCTCCTCAAGGAAGCCTTCAATTTGAGAGTTCTTGAACTCCGTCCCGTTGTCGCTTCTTATTTTCTTGATCCTTAAGCCGAACTCATTTTGAGCTCGTCTCAAGAATCCCTTTAAGGTCTCTTGGGTTTGAGATTTTTCCTGTAAAAAGAATACCCAAGTGAAGCGAGAATAATCATCCACTATTACAAGACAATACTTACTCCCGCCGATGCTTATGTAAGCAATCGGGCCGAATAGATCCATGTGGAGTAGCTCAAGCGGCCTGTCGGTCGTCATGATGTTCTTGTGTGGATGATGGACTCCAACTTGCTTTCCCGCCTGGCATGCGCTACAAATCCTGTCTTTCTCAAAATGAACATTTGTTAATCCCAAAATGTGCTCTCCCTTTAGAAGCTTATGAAGATTCTTCATCCCAACATGGGCTAGTCGGCGATGCCAGAGCCAACCCATGTTAGTCTTAGCAATTAAGCAAGTGTCGAGTTCAGCTCTATCAAAATCTACCAAGTATAGCTGACCCTCTAACACTCCCTTAAATGCTATTGAATCATCACTTCTTCTAAAGACAGTGACACCTACATCAGTGAATAGACAGTTGTAGCCCATTTGACATAATTGGGAAACAGAAAGCAAGTTGTAATCTAAGGAATCAACAAGAAAAACATTGGAAATAGAATGGTCAGGAGATATAGCAATTTTACCAAGTCCTTTGACCAAACCTTGATTTCCATCCCCGAATGTGATAGCTCGTTGGGGATCTTGGTTTTTCTCATATGAGGAGAACATTCTTTTCTCCCCAGTCATATGGTTTGTGCACCCGCTGTCGAGTATCCAACTTGAGCCCCCGGATGCATAAACCTACAAAACAATTTTAGTTCTTGACTTTAGGTACCCAAACGGTTTTGGGTCCTTTGGCATTAGACACAAGAACTTTGGGTACCCAAACACAAGTCTTGGAACCCTTGTGTTTGCCCCCAACAAATTTGGCAACTACCTTGCCGGATTTGCTAGTAAGCACATAAGATGCATCAAAAGTTTTAAATGAAATGGCATGATCATTTGATGCATTAGGAATTTTCTTCTTAGGCAACTTAGCATGGGTTGGTTGCCTAGAACTAGATGTCTCACCCTTATACATATAAGCATGATTAGGGCCAGAGTGAGACTTCCTAGAATGAATCTTTCTAATTTTGCTCTCAGGATAGCCGGCAGGGTACAAAATGTAACCCTCGTTATCCTGAGGCATGGGAGCCTTGCCCTTAACAAAGTTAGATAAGTTCCTTGGAGGGGCATTAAGTTTGACATTGTCTCCCCTTTGGAAGCCAATGCCATCCTTGATGCCAGGGCGTCTCCCATTATAAAGCATGCTACGAGCAAATTTAAATTTCTCATTCTCTAGGTTGTGCTCGGCAATTTTAGCATCTAGTTTTGCTATATGATCATTTTGTTGTTTAATTAAAGCCATATGATCATGGATAGCATCAATATCAACATTTCTACATCTAGTACAAATAGATACATGCTCAACAATAGATGTAGAGGGTTTGCAAGATTTTAATTCTACAACCTTAGCTTGTAATATGTCATTTTTAGTTCTAAGGTCGGAAATAGTAGCATTGCAAACATCAAGATCTTTAGCCTTAGCAATTAAATTTTCATTCTCTAATCTAAGGCTAGCAAGAGATACATTCAATTCATCAATCTTAGCAAGCAAGTCAACATTATCATCTCTAAGATTGGGAATTGAAACATTACAATCATGTGAATCAACCTTAGCATTTAAGATAGCATTTTCATTTCTAAGGTTGCCAATCATCTCACGACAAGTGCTTAGCTCACTAGATAATTTTTCACATTTCTCTATTTCAAGAGCATAAGCCTTTTTAACCTTAACATGTTTTTTGTTTTCTTTAATTAGACAATCCTCTTGTGAATCCAAAAGGTCATCTTTTTCATGAATAGCACTAACCAATTCATTCAATTTTTCTTTTTGAGCTATGTTAAGGTTGGCAAAAAGGGAACGCAAATTATCTTCCTCATCACTAGCATTGTCATCACTAGAGGATTCATATTTAGTGGAGGAATTAGATTTAACCTTCTTTTTGCCGTCCTTTGCCATGAGGCACTTGTGGCCGACGTTGGGGAAGAGGAGTCCCTTGGTGACGGCGATGTTGGCGGCGTCCTCGTCGTCGGAGGAGTCGCTTGAGCTCTCGTCGGAATCCCATTCCCGACAAACATGGGCATCGCCGCCCTTCTTCTTGTAGTACCTCTTCTTCTCCTTTCTTCTCCCCTTCTTGTCGTCGCCTCGGTCACTGTCACTAGATATAGGACATTTAGCAATAAAATGACCGGGCTTACCACATTTGTAGCAAACCTTCTTGGAGCGGGACTTGTAGTCTTTCCCCCTCCTTTGCTTGAGGATTTGGCGGAAACTCTTGATGACGAGTGCCATTTCCTCATTGTCAAGTTTGGAGGCGTCGATTGGTTGTCGACTTGGTGTAGCCTCCTCCTTTTTCTCCTCCGTTGCCTTGAATGCAACGGGTTGGACTTCGGATGTGGTGGCATCGTCAAGCTCGTTGATCTTCCTCGAGCCTTCGATCATGCACTCAAAACTTACAAAATTCCCGATAACTTCCTCGGGGGTCATTTTGGTATATCTAGGATTGCCACGGATTAATTGAACTTGAGTAGGGTTAAGGAAAATAAGTGATCTTAGAATAACCTTAACCACCTCGTGGTCATCCCACTTTACGCTCCCGAGGTTGCGCGCTTGGTTCACCAAGGTCTTGAGCCGATTGTACATGTGTTGTGGCTCCTCCCCTTTGCGAAGCCGGAACCGACCGAGCTCCCCCTCAATCGTTTCCCGCTTGGTGATCTTGGTGAGCTCATCACCTTCATGCGCGGTCTTGAGTAAATCCCAAATCTCCTTGGCGCTCTTCAACCCTTGTACTTTGTTATACTCCTCTCTACTTAGCGAGGCGAGGAGTATTGTTGTAGCTTGAGAGTTGAAGTGCTCGATTTGGGCCACCTCATCCTCATCATAATCCTCATCCCCTACGGATGGTACCTGCGCACCAAACTCAACAACATCTCATATGCTTTTGTGGAGCGAGGTTAGATGAAATCGCATTAAATCGCTCCACCTAGCGTAATCTTCACCATCAAAAGTTGGTGGTTTGCCTAAAGGGACGGAAAGTAAAGGTGTATGTTTGGAAATGCGAGGGTAGCGTAGGGGGATCTTACTATACTTCTTGCGCTCTTGGCGCTTAGAAGTGACGGAGGGCGCATCGGAGTCGGAGGTCGATGTTGATGAAGTGTCGGTCTCGTAGTAGACCACCTTCCTCATCCTTTTGTGCTTGTCTCCTTTCCGATGCGGCTTGTGAGAAGAGGATTTTTCCTTCTTCTCTTTGTGGTGAGAAGAGGAAGACTTTTTCTCCTTCCGTTTGGAGGAGTCCTTCTTCTTCTCCTTCCTCTTGGTGCGGGACTCTTCCGATGAAGTGCTCCCGTGGCTTGTAGTGGGCTTTTCGCCGGTCTCCATCTCCTTCTTGGCGTGATCTCCCGACATCACTTTGAGCGGTTAAGCTCTAATGAAGCACCGGGCTTTGATACCAATTGATAGTCGCCTAGAGGGGGGGGTGAATAGGGCGAAACTGAAATTTACAAATATAAACACAACTACAAGCCGGGTTAGCGTTAGAAATATAAACGAGTCCGCGAGAGAGGGCGCAAAACAAATCCCAAGCGAATAAGCAAGTGAGACACGGAGATTTGTTTTACCGAGGTTCGGTTCTTGCAAACCTACTCCCCGTTGAGGAGGCCACAAAGGCCGGGTCTCTTTCAACCCTTCCCTCTCTCAAACGGTCCCTCGGACCGAGTGAGCTTCTCTTCTCAAATCAAAGCCGGGAACAAAACTTCCCCGCAAGGGCCACCACACAATTGGTGCCTCTTGCCTTGATTACAATGGAGTTGTGATCTCAAGAACAAGTGAGAAAGAAAAGAAGCAATCCAAGCGCAAGAGCTCAAATGAACACGGCAAATCACTCTCACTAGTCACTAGGGCTTTGTGTGGAATTGGAGAGGATTTGATCTCTTTAGTGTGTCTAGAATTGAATGCTAGAGCTCTTGTAGTAGTTGAGAAGTGGAAAACTTGGATGCAATGAATGGTGGGGTGGTTGGGGTATTTATAGCCTCAACCACCAAACTTGACCGTTGGCTGGAGGCGTCTGCTCGATGGCGCACCGGACAGTCCGGTGCACACCGGACAGTCCGGTGCCCCTGCCACGTCATCACTGCCGTTGGATTCTGACCGTTGGAGCTTCTGACTTGTGGGCCCGCCTGGGTGTCCGGTGCACACCGGACATGTACTATTTGATGTCCGGTGCACCGGTATGGGCAAGTCTGACGTCTGCGCGCGCTGCGCGCGCATTAAATGCACCGCAGGGAGCCGTTGGCGCCGAAGAGAGTCGTTGCTCCGCTGGTACACCGGACAGTCCGGTGCACACCGGACAGTCCGGTGAATTTTAGCGGAGCGGCTGCCACGCGAACCCGAGGCTGGCGAGTTCCGGAGACCGCGCTTCCTTGGAGCACCGGACATGTCCGGTGCACACCGGACAGTCCGGTGAATTATAGCGCGCCGGCTTCCGAGAAATCCCGAGAGTGAAGAGTTTGAGTCTGAGTCCCCTGGTGCACCGGACAGGTACTGTTCACTGTCCGGTGGCACACCGGACAGTCCGGTGCGCCAGACCAGGGGTGCCCTCGGTTGCCCCTTTGCTCCTTTATTGAATCCAAAACTTGGTCTTTTTATTGGCTGAGTGTGAACCTTTTACACCTGTATAATCTATACACTTGGGCAAACTAGTTAGTCCAATGATTTGTGTTGGGCAATTCAATCACCAAAATTATTTAGGAACTAGGTGTAAGCCTAATTCCCTTTCACGATGCGGTGCTAGAAACCCTGGGGTAGATGATGTATTTCTCCGGCCGGAGGTTGGCCCGCCCATGCCTGCCCGACGTCCCGACGGATCGGCTCCAGCGCTCCTGCTCCCTCGTCGAGCCTGGCCTGCACCCCGCAGATTTGCTCGAGCTGTGGGTCATGACCCCCCGCCTGAACGGGGACCACAGCTAGCTCCCGTGGGATGTCGACGCGAGGCACCGGCCTAGGGAGGTCACCGTCCTCCGGCGTGCCGAAATGGCTGCCTTCGGGGGGACCCCCTAGATTGACGTGGAAGCATTCGCGACTTGGGCCGCGATCCTCGTCGCGGAGGCTTCGGCTACCGTCGGAACAGTCGGAAAGGCAGTAGTCGCATGCGGTCATGAAGTCCCGCATGGCACTGGGGTTACCAAGTCCAGAGAAATCCCAACAGATGTTGGGTTCGTCGTCTTCCTCGGACCCAGAGGGCCCGTAGGTCGAGACGTCCGTCAGCCGGTCCCAAGGTGACCGCACACGAAACCCCAGAGGGTCTGGATTCGCCTCTACGAGAGCGCCCGCCAAAGCGAAGTCGCTAGACGGGTTGAGGCTGAACCCGAAAGACGCGGGATGGGAATCGATCGGTACCTTTTGGTCGACAGGCGGCGATAAGGTCGCGTCGGGGACTGACTGCGCCGTCGTCTCAGGTACGAGGGTGACGTCCAGCAAGCTTTTCGCGAGCGTGCTGGCGTCGTCCGCTTGCTCGGGATTGGCGTGTCGCGGGGAGACGGCGCTCGCCTTCGTCTCAAACGCGAGGTCGACGCCTGGTGCGCCCCCCGTTGGGGTGCCGGGACCGTCGACTCGCTCGACAGCCGACGAGGCGCTGTCTCCTGCTTGGCCTTGGTTGCCCCGCCTCCTCCTCCGTCGACGGGGGAGAGGACGGGGTGAGCTCGAAGGTTGCTCTTCCACCATGCGGGGAAGACGTCGCCGATTCCGTCGCCGGCACGCGGGCTGTCGGCCGCCACTGTCGTTGTCGCACGGCGGTGGAAGGAGTATCATGTCGTAGCTGCCGTCAAGGGATATGAACTCAAGACTCCCAAAACGGAGCACCGTCTCGGGTTGGAGAGGTTGCTGGAGACCGCCCATCTGGAGCTTGACGGGAAGCTGTTCGTCAACACGCAGCAGGCCCCTACCTGGCGCGCCAACTGTCAGCGTTCCGAGACCGGGGGGTCCCTGGGCCGACGAATGAATGTCGCCGCGTGCCCCAGCCCAGATGGGTCGAGCGCGAGGGCAAGCACGAAGGGGGAGAGCGAGGTGGCCGGAGACCGGCGTGAGAGAGGTGGGAATCCCGTGGCCCTCGTGTTCGTCCCGCGCCCAGGTCGGGTGCGCTTGCAGTAGGGGGTTACAAGCGTCCACGCGGGAGAGGGAGCGAGCGGCTCCAAGCGAGCGCCTGTTCTCGTCCTCGTCCCCGCGCGGCCAACCCTCTCTAAGAGGGCCCTGGTCCTCCCTTTTATAGGCGTAAGGAGAGGATCCAGGTGTACAATGGGGGGTGTAGCAGGGTGCTACGTGTCTAGCGGAGGTGAGCTAGCGCCCTAGGTACATGCCGTTGTGGCAACCGGAGAGATCTTGGCACCCAGCTGGTGTGATGTCGTGGCCGTCGAAGGAGCAATGGAGCTTGGCGGAGGGACAGCTGTCGGAGCGGTTGAGTCCTTGCTGACGTCCTCTTGCTTCCGTAAGGGGGCGGAGAGCCGCCGTCGTCACAGAGCATGCGGGGCGCCATCATTGCCTATCTGGCGGTGCGAGCCAGATGGGACGCCGGTCTTGTTCCCTGCGGCCTGAGTCAGCTCGGGGTAGGGTGATGATGGCGCCTCCTGTTGACGTGGCTGGTCTACGCCCTAGGTTGGGCGATGTGGAAGCTCCTCCGAAGCCGAGGTCGAGTCCGAGCCCCCGGGTTGGGCGAGGCGGAGATTGTTGTCTTCTGGGGCCGAGCCCAAGTCCGAGCCCTGGGTCGGGCGAGGCGGAGATCGTCGTCTTCTGGGGCCGAGCCCAAGTCCGAGCCCTGGGTCGGGCGGAGTTCGCCGTCTTCCGGGACTTAGCCCGAGTCCGAGCCCTGGGTCGGGCGGAGTTCGCCGTCTTCCGGGACTTAGCCCGAGTCCGAGCCCTGGGTCGGGTGGAGTTCGCCGTCTTCCGGGACTTAGCCCGAGTCCGAGCCCTGGGTCGGGCGGAGTTCGCCGTCTTCCGGGGCTTAGCCCGAGTCCGAGCCCTGGGTCGGGCGGAGTTCGCCGTCTTCCGGGGCTTAGCCCGAGTCCGAGCCCTGGGTCGGGCGGAGTTCGCCGTCTTCCGGGACTTAGCCCGAGTCCGAGCCCTGGGTCGGGCGGAGTGGAGCTTCCCATGGTGCCTCCGGCAGAGCCTGACTGCCTGTCAGTCTTACTCTGTCCAGTGGTGCTGCAGTCGGTGTGGCGTAGGCGGCGCTGTCCTTCTGTCAGGCCGGTTAGTGGAGCGGCGAAGTGACGGCGGTCACTTCAGTTCTGCCGGCTGGGGGGTGCGCGCCAGGATAAGGGTGTCAGGCCACCTTTGCATTAAATGCTCCTGCGACTTGGTCGGTCGGTGCGGCGATTTGGTCAGGGTTGCTTCTTAGCGAAGGCAGGGCCCCGGGCGAGCCGGGAATATGTTCGCCGCTGAAGGGGGCCTCGGGCGAGACGGAAATCCTCCGGGGGTCGGCTGCCCTTGTCCGAGGCTAGGCTCGGGTGAGGCGTGATCGTGTCCCTCGAATGGACTGATCCCTGACTTAATCGCACCCATCAGGCCTTTGCAGCTTCGTGCTGATGGGGGTTACCAGCTGAGAATTAGGAGCCTTGAGGGTACCCCTAATTATGGTCCCCGATAGTAGTCCTCCACTAGCTTTCCTAATTAGTCAACCAAGGGTGTCCCATTCCACCCTTGTGGTAGCACAGATATCTCAAGTTAAGCACCATGTTCCAATTAACACAATGATCTTGTCATGAACAATAATTAAAACAACAGCATAACTAGAACATGATCATAATATAACATTAATTTCCCAAAAGCATGTAGAGCAATAGCAAAACTACACAATAGTTCTTTTGTCTGTAAGGTGTGGGATAAACAATGCTAGGGAAGCCTATTAGGTCCCATCAAATTAACTTGAGCATGTCACAGTGATTAATAAAAATATTATTGGGTAAAGAGAAAAGTGATTAAGGGCACAACTTACCTTAGACTCATGATTCCCAGGTATCAACTTGGTCTTCAAGTGACTCATAACCTCGCTACTACTCATAGCAATACAAACAAACATGACATAGGCAAAATTAACATCACACCAAACATAATAAAAAATTGCATAATGATGTTCTACGCATCGTAACTAGATCCTAGGTTCGAGAACCACTAAATTCGGAGTTACAGTTATAAAGTTATGATTTTTCGAAGGTTTATGTGTTAATTATAGAATAAATTAAGTGCATAATTTTTAACCTATGATTCATGACAAAATAGTGTCACAAGGTGATAAACAATATTAATGTAAATTTAATGCAACTGGAATGGATCAAAAAGGAGTTAAAATGGATTAATTATGGATTAACCAAGTTTATGGAATTGTTTTCATTCTAGAAATAATTTTCTGTTTTAAATTTATTAAATCTGAGGTTGAATTGGACTACGGCCACTAATTTAGAAGAGTTCAGGGGTCATTTCATAAGAAACCAGGGCCCTATGGTAAATACTTTACACTCAGAGTGGACGACGTGTTGATTATAGCAAACCATAGGGTCTTTTTAGCAAAAGTTCATGGCGGCCCAACCAGGACTCGGTTCGAGCCATCCGATCCCGATTCAAAGGCCCAGATTAGATCAGATCAGATCTGAAATGGTACGCAATATCAGCCGCTAGATTATGACTTCACGGTTCAGATTTAAATATACAAGATCTCCACGGATCCGTCCGATCGCATCGACGGCCCAGATTCGATTTTATGAAGAGTTACGCTAATACCTAATTCTATCCGTTCGTTTCCATATCAGTGGCCCCGGGCCCATCTTCCTCAGCACGACGACGCCCACGGTGGCGACACCGCGACAGGACCCCCATGGCGGAGCACGCCAGCGAGCCCCCCTGCTCCGCGCCCAACGCGGGATTCTCGGCTCCAATCAACCCTACACAAAGTGGACGGGATTGCGAGCCTGGGAGCGCAACACATACCGGAGATGGTGGCGGCAGTGAACCCCTCCACGTCGCGCGGCGGCCTTGCGACGGTGATGAATTCCGGCTACCAATTCTCAGGGTCCCGGATGTTTCCCCCGCTTAATGACGCACGAGTAAGTGCGGCGCGAACGAGGAGTGGTCCCAGGTGTCTGAGATCGTGGCAAGGCACTTCCTCCAACTCGATGGTGCTCGTTGTGTGGCTCAAGTTTCCGTCGAGGGCTCCTGTCCAGGACGGTGTGGAGTTCGGCTGTGTTTTTACCCCGTGGCAGAGTCCGTCTAGCGCAAAATAGGTAGCGCGAATCTGGGCGGGGATGTGGCGCGGTTGTTGTGTGGATCTCGCTGTCGGCGAGGAAGTCGCGCTCTACTGCAGAGGGAGGAAGGAGGTTCTGACGAGACAACCCCACCAAGTAGCGAGCGCAGTCGCGCGGGTCCCGCCCTCCAGTGAGCGGGAGCGCGGGCGAGGCTAGGCTTAGCGCGCGCGAGGTAATGGGCCGAGGGGAGGAAATTTGGCCCAGTTGAGGCTACCTTGCTTCTTTCCCTTTTTATTCTATTTTTTCCCTATTTCAATTTCAAATCAACACAAGTTTGAATTTCAAACCTTTAATTTTAGATTCACAAATAGACTCCATCATGATGTGCACTAATTATATTAATCTATTTACTTAATTACTTTATTTATTATTATTTTATTTAGGTAATGATATACACACCACATTGATTACCTAGAATATTATTTTGAGTGTGTAATCAATTTAGAGGTATATCACAAAGTTCATATTCCTTTGTTTTGATAGAAAACATTGTTTTCAATGTCTAATCTTTATTAGGACATGATTTAGCTAATATTATTCTATTATGGTCCTTAACTTTAGAAAGGGTGAATTCTAAAGTTCAATTATGTATCAAGGGTACTTATTTTGATTATTATTATTATTATTATTATTATTATTATTATTATTATTATCTCTAAAGGATTTTCTTAAATTACAAGTTAAGATTTTGGGTGTTACATTGACCATGGAGGAGTACTTATAGATAAATGATATTTAGAATCAAGTTTACTAATTTAAGATATTACTATTGTTTTGATACATTAACATATGTCTAGGTCTAACTCCCATGATTGGAAGATTGTCTAGATGTTTATTGGGCCCTTTGTCATTTATGGGCTTCTAAATTTTTTAAGGAGACAATAAAGAAAATAAGATCTATGAACAAGGGTGGAAAGCATACGTTTGGGGATGATGATTACATTCATATCGGTAGACAAATGGTAAGACATGGCAAATACTATTTTCAAAAATATATTTATAGTTATATGCTGGTAATTTCTACAAATAGGAGGTTCAAACTAGTGTTGAGCCGTCAACCATTGATGTGTATCTCTAGGACACAGGGGACCAGACCTGACATAGCATGAGGTCATGTGCAGTCAGCAAGCATCAAAATGATTGGTTAGTTATTCACAATTTAGAATTATCTGTGAAACATTTAGGCTCTAAGATCTAAATTTAATTTTCTAATTGTAGGAGCAATATAAGCATGAGATGGTTCGACGCCATGGTGAAAACTTCGATTGGCGGAATAGAGCGATTGACCCAATGGCAATGCGTGCTAGTGGTTGTGGAAAGGTGCATGAATGATAAGATCATTATTTCTTAAATTTTGTTATTACGCTTAACTAAAATCTACATATTTTAAATTGTGAAACTACTACATATTATGCGGTGGTCGACTCGGAAGATGTACGATCATAGCCTAGCATACCAGGAGGAGCGCTTCCGGGTGGTTGGCTTTCTATGCGTCAGAGGTGCCGCCACCACCGAAGGCGCGGAGGGACGAGTTGCCTCCGACTCCTTCCCCTCATGGGGACCCAATGACACCGGGGGTGCTGGAAGCTACAACGCTACCAGCGTCGCTCCCTCCACGCCATGACCAACCAGCGCGGTAGACGCGAGAGGTGGAATTGCAACCCCAGCATCCTCCACGCAGCGCTCCGTGGGCGCTACGAGCGTGGTAGGGTCCACTACAAGCTCTTCCCTCTGATGAGCTAGGACATTGGAGCTAGCAGCCTCTGCGTCTCCATAGTGGGATGGGCCGCCCACCGATGCAAGACCCCCAATCCTATCGGAGGCCGTGGAGGTCATGTCCTCCATGTCAGTCGAAGGAGTGATGCTCCTCCTCGGCCCCGCGCAAGCTAAGTGCTCGGCTTTCTTCTCCCTCTCCCTCTGTTGGCGGCGTCTTTTGTGCACCGCCAAGGTTTCCGCCTCTACATCCCTCTTTCGCTTCTTCTCCGCCTTAATGTCGACGTCTTCAGGAAGGGGCGGAAGATAAAATGCCATAGGTCTGATCTTCTACGTAGCCCCGAACGATCATAACCAATATAAAAAGCTAAAGGAGCAGGAAGAGACAAGGGAAAAGAACTCACTAGACTGTTCGAGATATCTTTGGAAAGGAGGAGGAGTGAATCCTCGTCCACATGAAAGCCCCCGATGACAACACCGTGATAGCCTTGACCTAGGCCTCGATCTTAGTTAGTGTGAGAGGCTCGGAGGAATGGAGGTCGGGGTTGATGCCGGAATACATGTAAAACGGGTTTTGATGGGGCGTTAATGCATGCTAAACTCAGTGTTGCATGAATGTACGTACCAGCCGCACACCAGTAAGGCCTTGCTGCTTCAATGTGGCGACCACCTTCAGAGGATGCTCCACCTTACTCTTGAAATGTGCCTTCACGGCGTAGTGCCACTTGTCGAATAAGGAAGGACTCAATGAGATGCTCCCAACGGGTTGAGCCCCTAGTGGGACCACTCGCCTAGACTTAACCCTACCGAAGGATGGTCGAATCTCATTTGGATAATTCGTTTGTAGCTTGACGGTCTCCTTCCCCATGCCGACTAGGTCAGAGGAGGGTGGCCCTCTCCTCAAAAGGACCTCAAAAGTCCTTCCGAGGGCGATGCGTGCATGTAAAGGATCAAGCACCTAGAAGATGACCAACTCAAAGGGATCATCCTCTAAGACTACATCCTATTCTGGCGCCAAATGAACTCACGCTCAGCGCATGACGACCATTGCTAGAAGGGTCCGTCCCTAAATTGCACACAAAAATCGAATAAAACCCCAAAAATCCACACAGATTACTCGGGGGCTAAATCTAGAAGATGCGCTCGCGCGCACCCGAGAATTTGGTCCTCAACAAAAGCTGGTGACTATGGACTCACGCTCAGCGCGTGACGACCATCACAGGAAGGGTCCATCCCTAATCTGAACATGAAAACCGAATAAACCCCTAAGAAATCCAAATGCATTAACTCAGGGGCTCGAGGGCTACATCTAGCAGATGCACTTGCCGCACCCCAATAATTCAGTCCTTAAAAAAGCCAGTGATTATGGACTCACGCTCAGCGCGTGATGACCATCATAGGAAGGGTCTGTCCTTAAACTACACATGAAAATCAAATAAACCCCCAAGCAATTCACATGGATTACTTGGGGGCTCGGGGGCGAAATCTAGCAGATGCACTTGCGCGCACCCGAGAATTCAGTCCTCAACAAGCGCCAGTGACTATGGACCCACGCTCAGCGCGTGACGACTATCGTAGGAAGGTCCATCCCTAAACTGCACAAAAACTACATAAACCCCCAAGCAATAAACATGGATTACTCGGGGGCTCGAGGGCTACATCTAACAGATGCGCTTGTGTGCGCCTAAAAAGGTAAATTCTCAAACGAAAGCTTCCGCACAACTCTAAGGAGTTACACAAAGGCTCGGGGGCTACTATCGGGTACCATGGAACTAGGTGCCCAAAGTAGACCCAAAGCATCTTAACGGCCCACTTGTCGACCAGTTCCCTGTTTAGCAAACCCTACAAGGCAGAGCGACTGACCAACCCTTTGCCGAGCAAATCTGTGAGGCAGAAAGACCAACCAGGTCCCCACCAAGCAACCCTACAAGGCTGAGGGGCCGACCAACTCCCAGCCAAGCAAACCAGCGAGGCGGAACGGTCGATCAAGTCCCCACCGAGCAACCCAACGAGGTGGAGCGGCTAACCAACCCTTTGCCGAGCAACTTTGCGAGACAGAGGGACCGACCAAGTCCTCGCTGAGAAACCCTATGAGGCAGAGGGGCCGACCAACTCCCTACCGAGCAAACCTGCGAGGTGGAACGGTCGACCAAGTCCCTACCGAGCAACCTAGCGAGGCAGAGCGGTTGATCAACCCTTTATCAAGCAACTCTATGAGGCAGAGGGGCCGACCAGCTGCCTGCTGAGCAAACCAGTGAGGTGGAATGATCGACCAATTCCCTATCAAGCAACCCAACGAAGCAGAGAGGCTGACCAACCTTTTGCTGAGCAACTCTGTGATGCGAGGGCACCGGCCAGGTCCCCGCTGAGCAACCCAGCGAGGCAGAGCGGCCAAACAACCGTTTGCTAAGCAACTCTACGAGGCGGAGGGACCGACCGGCTCCCCGTCGAGCTACCCTACGAGACGGAGCATATGACCAAGTCCTCAACGAGAAACTGAGCGAGGCGAAGTTTCAAGCCCTGTACTACTGACCCACGTCGGTATGACAAGACGCGTCACCACCAAACCACGTCCAGACCACAGGCACGACACATCGAAGGTGCACTGCGAGATCTCTATCGACACGAATGTATGACACCAAGTACGGTCTCGGCCGCGTCCTCGCTGCCTAATGGGGATAGTCAACCCCAGTCAGGGGGGACCTCAGCATCAGAGTCTCTACAGTGACCCACGTACTGGAAAGGATGGGATGATACACCATAGCGGGTGTACACCTACGCATAGGGATGAAAACGGTTTCGGAATTTTTCGGTATTCCGGAAACTGATTTCAAAATTTTTCGATCGGATTCACCGGTAACGGTATTTTTCGAAAACGGAATCGGTTTTTGGAATTTTCTATCGGAATCGGTATCGGAATCGGCATGGTGTTTTACCGACAGTTTCCTTCGGTTACCGATTTTTGTCGGAAATTACCGGATTTGTATCTCGGAATTTTCCGGAATTGTGTCTCGGAATTTTTTTCAGAATTTTCCAGCATGTGATTTTTTGCATCTCTTGTACATCTCTGAATAAGGATTACTTATTTTTGTATATTTGGACGCCTTAAGATTTTTTTGGGATAGATGGTGTTGGAAGGCAGTTGAGATTAACGATTTGGTCTCTCGAACGAATCCACCCTTTTCTATGCACATGTTATGTATTAGTGATATATAATGATAGAGAGCCGACAGTCTGTCTTTTTCACACATTAGATTTTAGGGTTTTCCTGCGAGGCTGTGAAAAAACTCTTTATGTGAGGGAAAAAATATTTCATGAGTAAGCATGCTGTGTCAGCTAAATCGAATGGATATTGTAAATTGTGAACTTTAAGTTTGTGAACTTGTGATCTTTATGAACTTGTTATACTGTGAACTTGTGATCTTTGTAAACTTTTTATATTATAAATTTGTGATCCTTGTGAACTTGTTATATTGTGAACTTGTTATTGTCACACCCGGTTTTGGAAGGCAAACCGAATGTGAACCATGTACGTGCCAGGATCAGAAATTCACGTACACGGCGATTACATAAATGACTCATCATAGCACAATGCTTCGAATAACAATGGGAGGTCGCTAGCCTAATCCTCGAACTCGTCGAAGTCCTGGAACTCCTAGAGATCCGCCTCGACGCCTTCTTAACCTGAGCATAGATTGCACCAAAGGCAACCTGGTGTTTTGTGAAAGCAAGGGTGAGTACACATCAACATACTCAACAAATGTCCCGTTTGGCTGAAGTGGACTAGCTTTATGTGGGGTTAAGGTCAAAGCAGTTGATTTTAGTTGGTCAGGTATTTATTATTAGTGGAAGCCAAGTTTTATTATATAACCAACCCGTGAATCATTTCCTCATTGAGGAACATCATTATCATCATCGAACCAAAATCATAAATAGAACCATTGTATATCGAACCATCTGTATCTCTAATCAAAGAGGATCCTAAGGCCGCTCATAACCGTGAGCACGACTGATATATCAGTTTCATTCCTTCTGCAGAGGTCACACACTTTACCCACGAGTCATGATTCCCTTTCTGCCCAGAGAGAGCTACTCTCCATTGACCACTACCTAGGTGGCCTGGCAGGGTACCACTACGTAGCCTTTACAAAGACTCCCCTGGTGCATAGCTGCTCGTTAGGTTTCGTCAGTCGTACAAACGCAGTACACCTCCCCAAGGTGGGTGACTAACAAAACCAAATCGAATGAACCTCTGCACCCCCCTTGGCAGAGTGAGCACTACGCCCTAGCTCCCATTGACGGCCCTCCGGCAAAGCCAACTACACCCCCAGGTTCATCTAATTATTCAACTAAGGGCGTCCCATTCCACCCTCATGGTTGCACTGTTATCCCCGGTGGTCACTCCACGAACAGGTCCTTACAGAGAGGTACTCAGGAAAAATGACCTGAGTCCCCTAGATTATCACAATATCATCATTGGGATACCATCATCGTATCATATATATATTCATAGCATGTTAATTGATTAAAGTAAAGCAATAGCATGAAGCTAACCATAATAACCCAAAAGGTAATCAAGGACAGGATAGACACAAAGCTAGTCAATCCTTAGGTTTCAATTAGGTAATGCGGGACAATGAATTATAAGTAGATAAGACATAATGGGTCAGAGAACACTTGCCTTCACCAAACAGATGCTCAGGGTCTTCAACTTTGTAGAACTCGAAGAACCAGATCACTTGGTCGCCAACGCTTGACTGTCGATTCCTCGAAGCTCGGAAAGAAATCGCGATCTAATCGCAACGCGAAGTGAAGACGAACCAGCACAAGCAAACAAACATATACATATGCATAAGAACATTACACCATATAAGATAAAACATAATAAAATATGCAAAACGAAATAGAGTGTGTTACTACAGTTACGCGAGAGAAAGAAACGTCGAACTCGAAGCCATGGTTGAGAAGTTAGCGCGTTAACGCTAAACAAGTATTAATCATAATATTTAGTTTGATATGATTATATTAATCGATATTTATTTAAAATGAAACCAGCATTATCGCACAGTTTGAATTAGCTGACCTCACTAACAATTCTTAGTTAAATAAGTAATTTAAATAACATCAGTGACTCTAAGTGGGACGAATTAGCAGAGCGAGACGAATTACGTAACGCGTGAAACAGCACGACCGCACGCGACCTAGCGCGCACCACGCGCGGCATGCGCAGACAACGTGACGACAGCGAACCCAACACGACAGCGTGCAAACGACACGCGGACACGTGCGACATAGCATGCTCACAACACACGAAACAGCGCGCGCGACCAGCGCGAACGAGAACGCCACCACGTGCGGAACAGCACGCGCGATAGGCGAGAAAACTAGATTGGAGACGCGTTTATACTAAACAAGGATTAAATAGATAAGGATATTTAAGTTAATATGTTAATGTTTATTATAAAAGCGCAAGTTGAACACTACACATTTAATCTAATTGGAAAATAAATCTAATAGACATTAGTCGAGCAAACCCTAAGTTAATTATCTAAAATATGTGACTTGACGAATTAACATGATTAACATGAGTGTTCGTAAGCGAAAATAATTTATTATCACGCTCAGACGTCGTGCGACCCACGTCATCGACACGCGAGATACGTGTGAATGATGCGCGGCAAGGCAAGCGGCATGTGTAAGTGGCACACGCGACGCACACAAACGACGTGTGACAACGCGTGCGAACCGCACGCGTGACACGCGCGAACGACGCGCGACAACACGAGAATAACGCATGAACAACACGACGACGACGAGCGCCACACGTGCAAACAGCGTGTAGACAGTGCGACGACGTGCATGACTCACGAGAGTCGCTAACAGACATCGTGCTTATACTAAACACTAAATAGGTATTAAATACCGCATCGAAGTTGTTAAAATCACATTACTACATATTTACAATCGCCTAACTAAAATCATAATTTTAATCCGATTGAGTATTCAGTTTACTGACCGACAATTAAATAGGAAATTAATTAGCGTAGGGGGATAGACGAGGTAGACGAGGGGTAGAGGGAGTTGTCTAGGGGTAGACGAACGTCGTCTAGGGGGTAGATGGATGTCGTCGGGACCCCGACGACACGCTGCGCGTACGCGAAACAATGCACACAACAGCACGCGACACGCGCGAGTCAACACGATTGCGCGTGCGAAAAGCACGCTGACGCGCAAACGAGAACTACTACATAGATGTCGCCTCTATACTAGACAAGTATTAAATTTAAAACATTTGTGTAGTCATTAATCACACTGTCATATATTTATTGTTGGGGACTTGTTCTCAAATGCTATGAATCAAGAACAAGGCAACACAAGATGTTAAAAGCTAATGCCCTTTATCCTTTGAAGCATTATTTCCCATGGGATATAATGATTTTCAGACGAAGGCGATGAAAGACATACCTTCGTTATCACAGTGTATATTAATGTAAGAAGAAGCATATGAAATATGAAAGACAACATGAATAATCATATGATGTTATTAATATATTTTCATTGTCATGGATAAACAAAAACGATATTGAATTACATTTATACCTTTGGCTTGGCAGAAAGCAAAGGTTTAAGCGTGATGCGCGAGCGAGTACAAATCAGCGTGAACAGTACGGGGGTACTGTTCATCTATTTATAGACACAGGGCATAGCCTATGTGAAATTACAATTATACCCTGTATAATTGACTACTTTTATGACATAAATTATCATGGGTCAATCTGTCCTTTCATCTTTAAGTCGGTGCTACACCTTCGTCTCAAAGCGTGTTACTATGCCGAAGCTCCTTAGATGACAGTTTCGGCGCTGCTTCTGTGTTGATCTTCCGAAGGTGTTTCTTCTTGCAGGACCTTCGGCGACGAAGCTTGTCGGGGACCATAATTAGGGGTACCCTCAAGACTCCTAATTCTCAGCTGGTAACCCCCATCAGCATAAAGCTGCTAAGGCCTGATGGGTGCGATTAAGTCAGGGATCAGTCCATTCGAGCGACTCGATCACGCCTCGCCCGAGCCTAGCCTCGGACAAGGGCAGCCGACCCCGGAGGATTTCCGTCTCGCCCGAGGCCCCCCTCCAACGGCGGACATATTTCCGGCTCGCCTAAGGCCCTGCCTTCGCTAAGAAGCAACCCTGACTAAATCGCCGCACCGACCGACCAAGTCGCAGGAGCATTTAATGCAAAGGTGACCTGACACCTTTATCCTGACGCGCGCCCTCCGGCAGAGCCGAAGTGACCGCCGTCACTTCACCGCTCCACTGACCGGCCTGACAGAAGGACAGCGCCGCCTGCGCCACTCCGACTGCAGTGCCACTTGACAGAGTGAGACTTACAGGCAGTCAGGCCCTGCCAAAGGCACCATAGGAAGCTCCGCCCGACCCAGGGCTCGGACTCGGGCTAAGTCCCGGAAGACAGCGAACTCCGCTCCGCCCGACCCAGGGCTCGGACTCGGGCTAAGTCCCGGAAGACGGCGAACTCCGCTCCGCCCGACCCAGGGCTCGGACTCGGGCTAAGTCCCGGAAGACGGCAAACTCCGCTCCGCTCGACCTAGGGCTCGGACTCGGGCTAAGTCCCGGAAGACGGCGAACTCCGCTCCGCCCGACCCAGGGCTCGGACTCAGGCTAAGTCCCGGAAGACGGCGAACTCCGCTCCGCCCGACCCAGGGCTCGGACTCGGGCTAAGTCCCGGAAGACGACGAACTCCGCTTCACCCGACCCCAGGGCTCGGACTCCGCCCTGGCCTCTGCCGAACGACCTCCGCCTCGCCCGACCCAGGGGCTCGGACTCGGCCTCGGCCATGGAAGACAGACTCGACCTCGGCTTCGGAGGAGCCTCCACGTCGCCTAACCTAGGGCGCAGGCCAGCCACGTCAACAGGAAGCGCCATCATCACCCTACCCCGAGCTGACTCGGGCTGCAGAGAACAAGACCGGTGTCCCATCTGGCTAGCTCTGCCAGATAGGCAATGATGGCGCCCCGCATGCTCTGTGACGACGGCGGCTCTCAGCTCTCTTACGGAAGCAGGAGGACGTCAGCAAGGACTCAACCGCTCCGACAGCTGTCCCTCCGCCAGGCTCCGTCGCTCCTCCGACGGCCACGACATCACACCAGCTGGGTGCCAAAATCTCTCCGGCTGCCACATCGGCATGTACTTAGGGCGCTAGCTCTCCCCCGCTAGACACATAGCACTCTGCTACACCCCCATTGTACACCTGGATCCTCTCCTTACGCCTATAAAAGGAAGGACCATAGCCCTCTTAGAGAAGGTTGGCCGCGCGGGGACGAGGACGGGACAGGCGCTCTCTTGGGGTCGCTCGCTTCCCTCTCCCGCGTGGACGCTTGTAACCCCCTACTGCAAGCGCACCCGACCTGGGCGCGGGACGAACACGATGGCCGCGGGATTCCCACCTCTCTCACGCCGGTCTCCGGCCGCCTCGCTCCTTTCCCCCCTTCACGCTCGCCCACGCGCTCGACCCATCTGGGCTGGGGCACGCGGCGACACTCATTCGTCGGCCCGAGGGACCCCCCGGTCTCGAAACGCCGACAGTTGGCGCGCCAGGTAGGGGCCTGCTGCGTGTTGACGAACAGCTTCCCGTCAAGCTCCAGATGGGCAGTCTCCAGCAACCTCTCCAACCCGGGACGGTGCGCCGTTTCGGGAGTCTTGGGTTCATGTCCTTCGACAGCAGCTACGACATGATACTCCTTCCACCGCCGCGCGACAACGACAATGGCGGCCGACAGCCCGCCCGCCGGCGGCGGAATCGACGACGTCTTCCCCGCGTGGTGGAAGAACAACATTCGAGCTCGCCCCGTCCTCTCCCCCGCCAACGGAGGAGGAGGCGGGGCGACCAAGGCCAAGCGGGAGGCCGCGCCTCGTCGGCTGTCGAGCGAGTCGACGTCCCTAGCGCCCCAACGGGGGGCGCGTCGGGCATCGACCTCGCGTTTGAGACGAAGGCGAGCGCCGTCTCCCCGCGACACGCCAATCCCGAGCAAGCGGACGACGCCAGCACGCTCGTGGAAGGCTTGCTGGGCGTCACCCTCGTACCTGAGATGACGGTACAGTCAGTCCCCGACGTGACTTCATCGCCGTTCGTCGACCAAAAGGTACCGACCGATTCCCATCCTACGTCATTTAGATTCAGCCTCAACCCACCTAGCGACCTTGCTTTGGTGGGCACTCTCGTAGAGGCGAGTTCAAACCCTCTGGGGTTTCGCGCGCGGTCGCCTTGGGACCGGCTGACGGACATCTCGACCTATGGGCCCTCCGGGTCCGAGGAAGACGACGACCCCGGCATCTGCTAGGATTTCTCTGGACTTGGCAACCCCAGTGCCATGCGGGACTTCATGGCCGCATGTGACAACTGCCTCTCCGACTGTTCCGACGGTAGCCGCAGCCTCGACGACGAGGACTGCGGCCCAAGCCGCGAATGTTTCCACGTCGATCTAGGGGGTCCCTCTGAAGGCAATCATCTCGGCATGCCGGAGGACGGTGAACTCCCTAGGCCGGTGCCTCGCGCTGACATCCCACGGGAGCTAGCTGTGGTCCCCGTTCCGGCGGGGGGTCACGACCCACAACTCGAGCAAGTCCGCGGGGCGCAGGCCAGGCTCGACGAGGGAGCAGGAGCGCTTGAGCCGATCCGCTGGGACGTCGGGCAGGCATGGGTGTAACACCCACTTTGTAATTTGCTAGAAATAATACCAATAGAGAAACAATTTCTCTTTATGTGAGTTTAACCTTTGGGCATCATCACATGTGTACACCCTAGGTATAAACAAATAATTAATACCATAAAAGCCCCAAAAATATGTATCATGCTGGTTTTCATTTTGGTGTGCATTTTGTGACAACATAAAAGGACAAGAAATATATTAAAGCCCAAGTGGAATGTAGAATCTAAAAGAAATTCTAGAATTTAGAAAAAAAATAAATATTATGTAGAGAAAAATAAGTAAATAAAGATAAATGATTCCTAAACTAGGGTTTGAATTTGTATCATTGACTCAAAGGTGAAGCTCATAACAAGATTCAAATTTGAAATTCAAAGGAGAAGAAAATAGAAAGGAAAAAAAAAGAAAAAAGGAGATAAACCCCTGTATTGGGCCGCAGAACCAAATTTTGGCCCACCTTTTTCCCTTGTCTCCGCGGCCCACCATCCCATTTGATCCGCTCAGTCCCGTCTCCACAGCGGGGGGGGGGGGGGGGCAAACTCGGTCACTAACGTTTCAGGGCCCATCATCCAGAGCCATCGTTCTCCATCACGCGTCCCTTCATCGCTGTGGTGTGGGCCTATGGCGCCAGTATTTCATTCTCACGCCATGTGTCCCCACCTCTCCTCCTGTCGCGTGGGCCTCCAATATTTCGGCTTCAACGAATTTCGCTCGTGGGTGGAGCAACTCTTCCACCTCCGCGGCGCGGTCGTTCGTCGGACCACTTCCGTTGACCTCGCGCAAGCCTGGGTACTTGATCACCATGAACCGCCTCACTGCCCTGTGGAGCCAGAACGTCGGCGCCACCGGGTCTGCTGACCTTCCGCTACCTCGCGTCAATCCGTACTTAGCCGGGATCCGTGGAACTCTTGGGGTGGAGTTGTTACAACAACTTTCCCGGGGTGTTCGGCCAACTGGGGGAGGGGTTGGTTGTGATCTTGCCGAACCCGCTGCTACCCTGACGCTATATATCGGTGGCCGTCGCGGCACCAGGGGGGAGAGTCATGTCCACCGGAATTTGCCGCAAGGAAAAAAAAACTCCGTCTACTCTCAAATTGGGGTGCGTAGTTGGTCTTGAAGCTTCGTGTGATCACCACAAACCTGCTCGGGACCTCGACAAGTGGTGATTGGATCGACTGGGCTGTGATTGCTCGCTGGTAGTTATCTCGACGTCGCCATCCACATCGCCGCGTGGCCAGCGTCACGCAATCATCGATTGGAGGTAACAAGACCGTCGTTGAGTTTACCTAAGTCATCTCTGTGCGTTGAGCGAGTAGGGGTCGTGGTTGCGCGGGGGAAAGCCTAATGGCTCGCCGGTGGGGGGGCTGGATTTCGGTCGCGGAGCCACTGGATTTGGTCTTGGCTGCGGGTGGAAGAAAGGTGCCCGGACTGTTGATCGGATTGGGGGAAAGAGATTTGGGCCGTCGGATTTGGTGTCAATGGCCGAGATTAGAAGTTTGGTACCGGTTCGGTGGGATCGGGTCCGTGCCGCGCGATCTTGATCCAACGCGCTAGGTTGCTCCGTAGTATTTTAAATCTTGACCGCGCGTGCTCGATCCGACGGCTCGGAGCGTACGTCAGTTGATCTGGGTTCCGATCTAATCCTGACCGCAGATCAAGATCCAACGGTCGAGGTCTTTTCATACCCCTTCGGGATGGCATTTTAGCATAAGAAACCCTAGGTTTCCTTGGATTAGAACCCGCCATCCTCATGGACTGTCCCCTGTGCCTTAGAAATGTTACCCCGAGCCCCATGCATTCTCTGAAAATTGAGGCCCAGTCCAGTGCCATGATAAACTGAATAAATAAATTGGAAAATAGGTTTTTAATATAAAAATAATTACTAGAACTTTATAAATTCATAGAAAATTCATACTAACTCCAAATTAATCCATTCCACTTTCTGAAATTTTGTAATTTTATTCTCTAGCACTTAGTGTCTCTGTTTTAGCATGACAACAGTAAGAAAATTTATTTCACACTTAATCCTATTTTAAACACATAAAACCTTTGAAAATCCATAACTTAAATTCTATAACTCCAAAAATTATGATTCTTGTTCCTAGAATTTTATTTTAATGTGTAGATTATTACTGTGTATTTTGTTTATATGTTTGGTGTAATGTTAGTTTCTCTATATGCACTGTGCTTGTTTGTATTGTGGCGAGTAGAAGAGCCCGTTGCTGAGGATCCTGGTGAGCAGCAAGTTGAAGTAGCTGAGCAGAAGCTCATTGAAGGCAAGTTGTGCCCTTGACCACATTTTACCCAATAATGTTCTTTAATATCACTTATCCATGCATAGGTTAATTTTGATGGGACCCGATAGGTCACCCTAGATTGCTTACCTCATTACCTTGTTTACCCCTGAATCACTTGGGTAGTTTGCTATTGCTTTATATGGTATTGGGATAATCATTTATTACCTCTATGTTCCAATTCTTTTGTTATTCTATTTATGTTCATGTTGAGATCATTAATGTTAATTGGAACATAGAGCTTAACTTGAGTAACACGTGCCACCACAAGGGTTTAATGGGACGCTCTTGGCCGACTAATTAGGAAAGCTAGTGGAAGACTACCTTACCCGAAAGGGGCAAGGGCAGTAGGGGAGTGGTCAGTGTAGGGAGGTCCCTGGTTGATTTTGCTGCGATGGCGGTCAGCCAGGAACCCTGCATTGGAACTTCCTATAAACTGTAGCGGGTTTTCGGAAGCTAGTGGAACTTTGTAAAGGCCTCATAGTGTTGCCCTGCCGCGCTTCCTAGGTAGAGGTGTATGGGATTCGCGACCCCTTGGCAGATGGGTAACATGACTTGTGGGTAAAGGGTACAACCTCTGCAGAGTGTAAAACTGGTATACTAGCCGAGCTCACGGTCATGAGCAGCTCAGGACTCTCTGATGTTTAAATTATGGAACTTAAATTCAATTTTGTCATTCGCATATGCATGGGTTTATTATTAATTTGTTCTATTACTTTATTTAAGGTTTGGTATTTACTTACACTTAGTAACTGCTAATAAAATTTTGACCAACTACTTAAAAGCAATGCTCAGCTTTAAACCCCTATCATTGATTAGCCTTACACATCACGTGAACTCACACCTTTGTGAGTTTATGTCCACTGGTTCCCCACAACTTGTTGAGCTATGATCATGTGTGAGCTCACCCTTGCTATCTCACACCCCCCCCACAGGAGAAGAGCAGGTGGTTCAGGAGGAGCCGCCTAACACGGAGGAGTTCGATCTGATCTAGGTGGCGTTTCCCAGTCGACATTGGCGCCGACGATCCTTAGTTCGTTTTATCTTTATTTTGTAATAAGTCTTCCGCTATGTAATAAATACTCTGATTATTGTGACATTTATCTCTATACACTCTGTTATTATATATGTTGTCTTCTTGGCGCATGTATGAGATGCACCTGGCTTTGTTCCTTAAAGTCGGGTGTGACAGAAGTGGTATCAGAGGAAATGTTGACTGTAGGACGAAACCTAGATAGAAATGGACAAAACCCTTACCTACTTATCTCATTCTGATTCATTCTAAACTCACCTTACTCTGATTCTCTCTATACTTATCTTGATCCTGTCTCACCTTCTACTGTTCTACTCTGATCATTCTTACCTTTTCTACTCTGAGACAAGATGGATTTCAAACCTTGGAATCCCTACCCCTATGACATTTCTAAGAGATAGGAGGCCTAAGACCAAATCAAAACTATTTTTTATATTTAAAATGTTGTTTGATTGTTCTGATGATAAATGTCTGATTTGCTTCTTTGATTGATTGAAATATTATATATGTGCATCTTAGCATGTGCCACCATAAGGTAATGTATTAGCTTTAGTGGATAACACACTAATCTGCTTAGCTAATAAATCCCCCAAAGTAACATGAGTCTTAATTACTGCCTTGGCTACTGCTCTCTCTTACCATATGTATCTAACTCAGATGGTCAATACCAGGAAAGGAAAGATTATCACGCAACAGCAAACAGAAATGAATCCTCCAAATCCTCCACCTGTTGAAATCGATCAAGTGATTGCAGCCCAAAGGCTGGTAATACAACAATTGACAGACATGGTGACCGAAATGCAAAACCAGATAAGACAAGAACGCGAGGAAATACGTCAGGCCCGTCTGGAGATACATCAAGAAATAAGGCAATCACGGTTGGAGAGACAACGACAACAACCACCATCTCCACCACCACCAGCTCCACCAAGCTACATAAACATATATATAAATTACTACTATTTGTAAGATCTACATGTTCCTTTAGTTAGTATTCGGTATGATACTATTTTAGGAGGAATAAAAAGGTCTATTTGGCCCCATGTGTTGCTAATAAAATTATGCGTCATGCTGAGATTTTGGTTTGGGCATATGTGTTGGACAATATGAGAAAACCCATGAGAGTGATTACACCTAAAGGGCCTGTTGAGGCGAATCAAATGACATGTAGATTGACATTAACCATTATGGGTAGAGAATTTGGAGCTACTGCTATAATATTAGAGTCAAGCAGTATAGATCTGATCCTTGGTATGTCATGGCTAAGAAAGGCAAAGGCCGTTATAGCATGTGGTAGAGGTACCGTAGAACTCACTACCACTAAAGGAGAAAGGTTTCAAGTTAATATTGCAGTAACCTCCTCACCCATGCGTGCAGTGTTCTTTATACCGGAGGAGTTTGTTGGTGACAACATCCGGGTGGTTAGAGATTTTCTGGATGTCTTTACAAAGGAGTTATTAGGGATGCCACCTGATAGAGAAGTTGAGTTTGTTATTGGTCTCTTACCTGGAACTGCCCCTATTTCTAAACGGCCATATAGAATGTCCGTACAGGAGTTGAAGGAACTTAAGAAGCAGTTAACTGAGTTACAAGAGGCTGGTTACATTCGTCCGAGTTCCTCACCATGGGGAGCGCCGGTTTTGTTTGTACAGAAGAAATATGGATTGCAAGAGATGTGTGTGGATTAAAGGTC
The DNA here is from genome assembly GCF_902167145.1 of Zea mays. Classification (NCBI taxonomy): domain Eukaryota; kingdom Viridiplantae; phylum Streptophyta; class Magnoliopsida; order Poales; family Poaceae; genus Zea; species Zea mays. The sequence goes on along the minus strand of NC_050099.1, from coordinate 23,195,227 downwards.
CCTTAATGGTGTCACTATGAAGAACAAGTATCCATTACCCCACATTGAAGATTTATTTGATCAGATGATAGGTGCTAGGGTATTCTCGAAGATTTATCTCCGATCGGGTTATCATCAAATGAAGATTAGGCCATTGGATATTCCCAAGACAGATTTCTCGACCCGATATGGTTTATATGAGTTCACCGTTATGTCATTTGGTCTAACTAATGCACCAGCCTATTTTATGGATCTGAAGAATAAGGTGTTTATGGAGTATTTGGACAGTTTCGTCGTAGTATTTATCGACGATATTTTTGTTTCAAGAGTGATAGTGATCATGAGGAACATCTGAGATTGGTGCTACAGAAGCTACGAGATAATCAACTCTACGCGAAGTACAGTAAATGCGAGTTCTGGATTGACAAGGTGTCATTCCTTGGACATATCATTTCTAATGGAGGGATATCAGTGGATCCTACTAAAGTCAAGGAGATAGTGGCGTGGAGCGTACCCACTACAGTTACTGAGATTCAGAGTTTCTTGGGATTAGCAGGCTATTATCAGAGGTTTATTGAAGGATTTTCTAAGATTGCTAAGCCTATGACTTCGCTTTTGGAGAAAGGAAGAGAATTTAAGTGGGACGAGAAGTGCCAAGACAGCTTTGATCAATTGAAGAAGAGGTTGATGTCGCCACCAGTATTGGTTATGCCAGACCTAGAGAAAGGATTTGATATCTATTGTGATGCATGTGGTCAAGGCTTAGGATGTGTGCTCATGCAAGAAGGACATGTGATTGCCTATGCTTCTCGTCAGTTGCGGAAACATGAATTGAACTACCCCACTCATGACTTGGAATTGGCAGCCGTTGTGCATGCGCTTAAGATTTGGAGACATTATATTATGGGGACCAAGTGCCAAGTATACACGGATCATAAGAGTTTGAAGTATATATTCACTCAGAAGGATCTCAACCTTAGGCAACGCCGTTGGTTGGAGCTTATTAAGGATTATGATTTGGAGATTCACTATCACCCGGGCAAGGCAAATTTGGTTGCAGATGCCTTGAGTCGCAAGGAGCATGTTCATTCAGCTATTGTTTCCCGACTACCCGATGAGATTGTTGAGGATTTCAGGAGACTTAACCTGGGGATAGTCGCTCATACTGAAGGAGTTACTATTGATGTGGAACCTACTTTGGAGAAAGAGATCCGCAAAGGACAAATTGGTGATGCTAAAATAAAAGAGATCAAGGGGCTGATTACTGAAGGTCGAGTTCCGGAATTTACGGAAGATGAGCAAGGCACTGTATGGTTCAAGGACAGGATGTGTGTCCCTGATATTAAAAGCCTTCGAGAGACTATTTTAAAGGAGGCACATGATTCGGATTATTCTATTCATCCTGGTAGTACCAAGATGTATCAGGATTTGAAACGGAAGTATTGGTGGTATGGATTGAAAAGAGATGTGGCTGCACATGTGGCTATGTGCGATGTATGTCAAAGAGTTAAGGCTGAACACCAGAGGCCAGCTGGACTATTGCATCCACTGAAGATACCCGAGTGGAAATGGGAAGAGATTGGTATGGATTTTATTACTGGATTGCCTCGCACCCAGAAAGGATATGATGCTATATGGGTGATTGTGGATAGATTGACTAAAGTGGCTCACTTTATTCCTGTGAAGACTACTTATAAAGGTTCTCAGCTAGCAGAGTTATATATGGCTCGGATTGTGTGTTTGCATGGAGTACCAAAGAAGATCGTGTCTGATCGAGGTTCGCAGTTTACCTCAAGATTTTGGAGAAGCTTTCATGAGAACATGAGTACGAAGTTGAATTTCAGTACAGCTTATCACCCTCAGACTGATGGACAGACTGAAAGGACAAATCAAGTTTTGGAGGATATGTTGAGAGCTGGTGCCCTTCAACATGGAGGAAGTTGGGATAAAAGTCTACCGTATGCTGAGTTCTCATATAATAATAGTTATCAGGCCAGTCTAAAGATGTCACCTTTTGAAGCTTTATATGGGAGGAAGTGCAGGACTCCTTTATATTGGGATCAGACTGGAGAGAGACAGTTCTTTGGGCCTGAATTGATTCAAGAAGCAGAAGAACAAGTCCGTATAATTCGAGAGAATTTGAGAGTGGCTCAAACCAGGCAAAAGAGTTATGCTGATAATAGAAGGAGGCCACTGGAATTTGAAGAAGGAGATTATGTGTATCTCAAGGTGTCACCACTTCGTGGAATGAGGAGATTCAAAGTTAAGGGCAAATTGTCCCCTCGCTATATCGGACCATTCTTGATCTTTAGAAGAGTTGGGGAGATGGCATACCAACTCGAGTTACCGGATAGTTTATCAGATGTGCATAATGTGTTCCACGTATCTCAACTAAAGAAGTGTCTCCGTGTCCCTGAGGAATAGTTACCCATGGAAGAGCTTAGTGTTCAAGGTGATTTGACTTACACGGAGTACCCGATCAAGATTCTTGACACATTGACTCGAGTTACAAGAAATAAGGTGATAAAGATGTGCAAAGTCCAATGGAGTCACCACGGTGAAGATGAAGCAACTTGGGAGAGAGAAGAAGAGCTTCGCATAGATTTTCCCCACCTGTTCCTTAGATCTTCTTAAATCTCGAGGACGAGATTATTTTTAAGGGGGGTAGGATTTGTAACACCCACTTTGTAATTTGCTAGAAATAATACCAATAGAGAAACAATTTCTCTTTATGTGAGTTTAACCTTTGGGCATCATCACATGTGTACACCCTAGGTATAAACAAATAATTAATACCATAAAAGCCCCAAAAATATGTATCATGCTGGTTTTCATTTTGGTGTGCATTTTGTGACAACATAAAAGGACAAGAAATATATTAAAGCCCAAGTGGAATGTAGAATCTAAAAGAAATTCTAGAATTTAGAAAAAAAATAAATATTATGTAGAGAAAAATAAGTAAATAAAGATAAATGATTCCTAAACTAGGGTTTGAATTTGTATCATTGACTCAAAGGTGAAGCTCATAACAAGATTCAAATTTGAAATTCAAAGGAGAAGAAAATAGAAAGGAAAAAAAGAAAAAAGGAGATAAACCCCTGTATTGGGCCGCAGAACCAAATTTTGGCCCACCTTTTTCCCTTGTCTCCGCGGCCCACCATCCCATTTGATCCGCTCAGTCCCGTCTCCACAGCGAGGGGGGGGGGGGGGGGGGGGGGGGGGGGGGGCAAACTTGGTCACTGACGTTTCAGGGCCCATCATCCAGAGCCATCGTTCTCCATCACGCGTCCCTTCATCGCTGTGGTGTGGGCCTATGGCGCCAGTATTTCATTCTCACGCCATGTGTCCCCACCTCTCCTCCTGTCGCGTGGGCCTCCAATATTTCGGCTTCAACGAATTTCGCTCGTGGGTGGACCAACTCTTCCACCTCCGCGGCGCGGTCGTTCGTCGGACCACTTCCGTTGACCTCGCGCAAGCCTGGGTACTTGATCACCATGAACCGCCTCACTGCCCTGTGGAGCCAGAACGTCGGCGCCACCGGGTCTGCTGACCTTCCGCTACCTCGCGTCAATCCGTACTTAGCCGGGATCCGTGGAACTCTTGGGGTGGAGTTGTTACAACAACTTTCCCGGGGTGTTCGGCCAACTGGGGGAGGGGTTGGTTGTGATCTTGCCGAACCCGCTGCTACCCTGACGCTATATATCGGTGGCCGCCGTGGCACCAGGGGGGAGAGTCATGTCCACCGGAATTTGCCGCAAGGAAAAAAAAACTCCGTCTACTCTCAAATTGGGGTGCGTAGTTGGTCTTGAAGCTTCGTGTGATCACCACAAACCTGCTCGGGACCTCGACAAGTGGTGATTGGATCGACTGGGCTGTGATTGCTCGCTGGTAGTTATCTCGACGTCGCCATCCACATCGCCGCGTGGCCAGCGTCACGCAATCATCGATTGGAGGTAACAAGACCGTCGTTGAGTTTACCTAAGTCATCTCTGTGCGTTGAGCGAGTAGGGGTCGTGGTTGCGCGGGGGAAAGCCTAATGGCTCGCCGGTGGGGGGGCTGGATTTCGGTCGCGCCGCCACTGGATTTGGTCTTGGCTGCGGGTGGAAGAAAGGTGCCCGGACTGTTGATCGGATTGGGGGAAAGAGATTTGGGCCGTCGGATTTGGTGTCAATGGCCGAGATTAGAAGTTTGGTACCGGTTCGGTGGGATCGGGTCCGTGCCGCGCGATCTTGATCCAACGCGCTAGGTTGCTCCGTAGTATTTTAAATCTTGACCGCGCGTGCTCGATCCGACGGCTCGGAGCGTACGTCAGTTGATCTGGGTTCCGATCTAATCCTGACCGCAGATCAAGATCCAACGGTCGAGGTCTTTTCATACCCCTTTGGGATGGCATTTTAGCATAAGAAACCCTAGGTTTCCTTGGATTAGAACCCGCCATCCTCATGGACTGTCCCCTGTGCCTTAGAAATGTTACCCCGAGCCCCCTGCATTCTCTGAAAATTGAGGCCCAGTCCAGTGCCATGATAAACTGAATAAATAAATTGGAAAAATAGGTTTTTAATATAAAAATAATTACTAGAACTTTATAAATTCATAGAAAATTCATACTAACTCCAAATTAATCCATTCCACTTTCTAAAATTTTGTAATTTTATTCTCTAGCACTTAGTGTCTCTGTTTTAGCATGACAACAGTAAGAAAATTTATTTCACACTTAATCCTATTTTAAACACATAAAACCTTTGAAAATCCATAACTTAAATTCTATAACTCCAAAAATTATGATTCTTGTTCCTAGAATTTTATTTTAATGTGTAGATTATTACTGTGTATTTTGTTTATATGTTTGGTGTAATGTTAGTTTCTCTATATGCACTGTGCTTGTTTGTATTGTGGCGAGTAGAAGAGCCCGTTGCTGAGGATCCTGGTGAGCACCAAGTTGAAGTAGCTGAGCAGAAGCTCATTGAAGGAAAGTTGTGCCCTTGACCACTTTTTACCCAATAATGTTCTTTAATATCACTTATCCATGCATAGGTTAATTTTGATGGGACCCGATAGGTCACCCTAGATTGCTTACCTCATTACCTTGTTTACCCCTGAATCACTTGGGTAGTTTGCTATTGCTTTATATGGTATTGGGATAATCATTTATTACCTCTATGTTCCAATTCTTTTGTTATTCTATTTATGTTCATGTTGAGATCATTAATGTTAATTGGAACATAGAGCTTAACTTGAGTAACACGTGCCACCACAAGGGTTTAATGGGACGCCCTTGGCTGACTAATTAGGAAAGCTAGTGGAAGACTACCTTACCCGAAAGGGGCAAGGGCAGTAGGGGAGTGGTCAGTGTAGGGAGGTCCCTGGTTGATTTTGCTGCGATGGCGGTCAGCCAGGAACCCTGCATTGGAACTTCCTATAAACTGTAGCGGGTTTTCGGAAGCTAGTGGAACTTTGTAAAGGCCTCGTAGTGTTGCCCTGCCGCGCTTCCTAGGTAGAGGTGTATGGGATTCGCGACCCCTTGGCAGATGGGTAACATGACTTGTGGGTAAAGGGTACAACCTCTGCAGAGTGTAAAACTGGTATACTAGCCGAGCTCACGGTCATGAGCAGCTCAGGACTCTCTGATGTTTAAATTATGGAACTTAAATTCAATTTTGTCATTTGCATATGCATGGGTTTATTATTAATTTGTTCTATTACTTTATTTAAGGTTTGGTATTTACTTACACTCAGCTTTAAACCCCTATCATTGATTAGCCTTACACATCACGTGAACTCACACCTTTGTGAGTTTATGTCCACTGGTTCCCCACAACTTGTTGAGCTATGATCATGTGTGAGCTCACCCTTGCTATCTCACACCCCCCATAGGAGAAGAGCAGGTGGTTCAGGAGGAGCCGCCTAACACGGAGGAGTTCGATCTGATCTAGGTGGCGTTTCCCAGTCGACATTGGCGCCGACGATCCTTAGTTCGTTTTATCTTTATTTTGTAATAAGTCTTCCGCTATGTAATAAATACTCTGATTATTGTGACATTTATCTCTATACACTCTGTTATTATATATGTTGTCTTCTTGGCGCATGTATGAGATGCACCTGGCTTTGTTCCTTAAAGCCGGGTGTGACAATGGGCGGGCCAACCCCCGGCCGGAGAAATACGTCACCTGCCCCAGGGTCTCCAGCTCCGCGTCGCCAACGACGTCAGGGTCAGGCCGCCACCCGCATCCAGTGGGGTCGGTCAGAACCTGGCTGCAGCAGCGATGCTTCTCCGCGCGATGCCGGAGCCATCAACCACCGAGGGTCGGCGAATCCAGGGAGAGCTCAAGAATCTCCTGGAAGGCACTGCGGTCCGACGGGCCGAGAGCTCTGCCTCAAGAAGGCAGGGATACCCCTCGGAACCTCATGCCACGACTTCCCGATTCATGCGGGAAGCCTCGGTCTACACCGGGCGCACGCGCAACACCGCGCCTGCGGCCCCGGGCCACCTCGGCAACGAGCACCATCATCGCGACCGTCGGGCCCACCTCGACGAGAGGGTGCGCCGAGGTTACCACCCCAGGCGTGGTGGACGCTACGACAGCGGGGAGGATCGGAGTCCCTCGCCCGAACCACCCGGTCCGCAGGCCTTCAGCCGGGCCATCCGGCGGGCACCGTTCCCGACCCGGTTCCGACCCCCAACTACTATCACAAAGTACTTGGGGGAAACGAGACCGGAATTGTGGCTCGCGGACTACCGCCTGGCCTGCTAGCTGGGTGGAACGGACGATGACAACCTCATCATCCGCAATCTCCCCCTGTTCCTCTCCGACACCGCTCGCGCCTGGTTGGAGCACCTGCCTCCGGGGCAGATCTCCAACTGGGATGACCTGGTCCAAGCCTTCGCCGGCAATTTCCAGGGCACGTATGTGCGCCCCGGGAATTCCTGGGACCTTCGAAGCTGCCGGCAGCAGCCGGGAGAGTCTCTCCAGGACTACATCCGGCGATTCTCGAAGTAGCGCACCGAGCTGCCCAACATCACCGACTCGGAGGTCATCGGCGCGTTCCTTGCCGGCACCACCTGCCGCGACCTGGTAAGCAAGTTGGGTCGCAAGACCCCCACCAGGGCGAGCGAGCTGATGGACATCGCCACCAAGTTCGCCTCTGGCCAGGAGGCGGTCGAGGCTATCTTCCGAAAGGACAAGCAGCCCCAGGGCCACCCACCGGAAGATGCTCCCGAGGCGTCTACTCAGCGCGGCGCCAAGAAGAAAGGAAAGAAGAAGTCGCAAGCGAAACGCGACGCCGCCGACTCGGACCTTGTCGCCGCCGCCGAGCACAAGAACCCTCGGAAGCCCCCCGGAGGTGCCAACCTCTTCGACAATCTGCTCAAGGAGTCGTGCCCCTATCATCAGGGGCCCGTCAAGCACACTCTTGAGGAGTGCGTCATGCTTCGGCGCCACTTCCACAGGGCCGGGCCACCCGCGGAGGGTGGCAGGGCCCGCGACGACGACAAGAAGGAAGATCACCAAGCAGGAGAGTTCCCCGAGGTCCGCGACTGCTTCATGATCTACGGTGGGCAAGCGGCGAATGCCTCGGCTCGGCACCGCAAGCAAGAGCGCCGGGAGGTCTGCTCGGTCAAGGTGGCGGCGCCGGTCTATCTAGACTGGTCCGACAAGCCCATCACCTTCGACCGAGACGACCACCCCGACCACGTGCCGAGCCCAGGGAAATACCCGCTCGTCCTGGACCCCGTCATCGGTGACGTCAGGCTCACCAAGGCCCTTATGGACGGGGGCAGCAGCCTCAACATCATCTACGCCGAGACCCTCAGGCTCCTGCGCGTCGATCTGTCCTCCGTCCGAGCAGGCGCTGCGCCCTTCCACGGGATCATTCCCGAGAAGCGCGTCCAGCCCCTCGGACGACTCGACCTTCCTGTTTGCTTCGGAACGCCCTCCAACTTCCGAAGGGAGACTCTGACGTTCGAGGTGGTCGGGTTCCGAGGAACCTACCACGCGGTACTGGGGAGGCCATGCTACGCGAAGTTCATGGCCGTCCCCAACTACACCTACCTGAAGCTCAAGATGCCGGGCCCCAATGGGGTCATCACCATCGGCCCCACGTACAAACACGCGTTCGAATGCGACGTGGAGTGCGTGGAGTACGCCGAGGCCCTCACCGAGGCCGAGGCCCTCATCGCCGACCTGGAAAGCCTCTCCAAAGAGGTGCCAAACGTGAAGCGTCATGCCGGCAACTTCGAGCCAGTGGAGACGGTTAAGGCCGTCCCCCTCGACCCCAGTGGCGACGCCTCCAAGCAGATCCGGATCGGTTCCGGGCTCGACCCCAAATAGGAAGCAGTGCTCGTCGACTTTCTCCGCGCGAACGCCGACGTCTTCGCGTGGAGTCCCTCGGACATGCCCGGCATACCGAGGGATGTCGCCGAGCACTCGCTGGATATTCGGGCCGGAGCCCGACCCATCAAGCAGCCTCTGCGCCGATTCGACGAGGAGAAGCGCAGAGCGATAGGCGAGGAGATCCACAAGCTAATGGCAGCCGGGTTCATCAAAGAGGTATCCCATCCCGAATGGCTTGCCAACCCTGTGCTTGTGAGAAAGAAAGGGGGGAAATGGCGGATGTGTGTAGACTACACTGGTCTCAACAAAGCATGTCCTAAGGTTCCCTACCCTCTGCCTCGCATCGATCAAATCGTGGATTCCACTGCTGGGTGCGAAACCCTGTCTTTCCTCGACGCCTACTCGGGGTACCACCAAATCAGGATGAAAGAGTCCGACCAGCTCGCGACTTCTTTCATCACGCCCTTCGGCATGTACTGCTATGTCACCATGCCGTTCGGTTTGAGGAATGCGGGCGCGACGTACCAGCGGTGCATGAACCATGTGTTCGGCGAACACATCGGTCGCACGGTCGAGGCCTACATCGATGACATCGTAGTCAAGACGAGGAAAGCTTCCGACCTCCTCTCCGACCTTGAAGTGACATTCCGATGTCTCAAGGCGAAAGGCGTCAAGCTCAATCCCGAGAAGTGTGTCTTCGGGGTGCCCCGGGGCATGCTCTTGGGGTTCATCGTCTCCGAGCGGGGCATCGAAGCCAACCCAGAGAAGATCGCAGCCATCACCAGCATGGGTCCCATCAAGGACTTAAAGGGCGTAGAGAGGGTCATGGGATGTCTTGCGGCCCTGAGCCGCTTCATCTCACGCCTCGGCGAAAGAGGCCTGCCTCTGTACCGCCTCTTAAGGAAGGCCGAGCGCTTCACTTGGACCCCTGAGGCCGAGGAAGCTCTCGGGAACCTGAAGGCGCTCCTCACAAAGGCGCCTATCTTGGTGCCCCCAGCTACCGGAGAAGCCCTCTTGGTCTACGTCGCCGCGACCACTCAGGTGGTTAGCGCCGCGATTGTGGTCGAGAGGCAAGAAGAGGGGCATGCATTGCCCGTTCAGAGGCAAGTTTACTTCGTCAGCGAGGTACTGTCCGAAACCAAGATCCGCTACCCACAAGTTTAGAAGTTGCTGTATGCAGTGATCCTGACGCGGCGGAAGTTGCGACACTACTTCGAGTCTCATCCGGTAACTGTGGTGTCATCCTTCCCCCTGGGGGAGATCATCCAGTGCCGAGAGGCCTCGGGCAGGATTGCAAAGTGGGCGGTGGAAATCATGGGCGAGACAATCTCGTTCGCCCCTCGGAAGGCCATCAAGTCCCAGGTCTTGGCGGACTTCGTAGCCGAATGGGTCGACACCCAGCTACCGACGGCTCCGATCCAACCGGAGCTCTGGACCATGTTTTTCGACGGGTCGCTGATGAAGACGGGAGCCGGCGTGGGCCTCCTCTTCATCTCGCCCCTCGGGAAACACCTACGCTATGTGCTACGCCTCCACTTCCCGGCGTCCAACAATGTGGCTGAGTACGAGGCTCTGGTCAACGGGTTGCGGATCGCCATCGAGCTAGGGGTCAGGCGCCTCGACGCTCGCGGTGACTCGCAGCTCGTCATCGACCAAGTCATGAAGAACTCCCACTGCCGCGACCCAAAGATGGAGGCCTACTGCGGTGAGGTTCGGCGCCTGGAAGACAAGTTCTACGGGCTCGAGCTTAACCACATCGCTCGGCGCTACAACGAGACTGCGGACGAGCTGGCAAAAATAGCCTCGGGGCGAACAACGGTTCCCCCGGACGTCTTCTCCTGGGATCTGCATCAACCCTCCGTCAAGATCGACGACGCGCCCGAGCCTGAGGCGCCCTCGGTCCAGCCCGAGGTGCCCTCGGCACAGCCCGAGGCACCCTTAGCTCGGCCCGAGGCGGCCTCGGTTCAACCCGAGGTACCCTCGGCCTCCGAGGGTGAGGCACTGCGCATCGACGAGGAGCGGAGCGGGGCCACGCCTGATCGAAATTGGCAGACCCCGTACCTGCAATATCTCCGCCAAGGAGAGCTACCCCTCGACCGAGCCGAGGCTCGGTGGGTAGCGCGACGCGCCAAGTCATTCGTCTTGCTGGGCGATGAGAAGGAGCTCTACCACCGCAGCCCCTCGGGCATCCTCCAGCGATGCATCTCCGTCGCCGAAGGTCAGGAACTCCTGCAAGAGATACACTCGGGGGTTGCGGCCATCACACAGCGCCTCGAGCCCTTGTCGGGAATGCTTTCCGGCAAGGCTTCTACTGGCCAACGGCGGTGGCTGACGCCACTAGAATTGTCCGCACCTGCGAAGGGTGTCAATTCTATGCGAAGCAAACCCACCTGCCCGCTCAGGCTCTGCAGACGATACCCATCACCTGGCCCTTTGCTGTGTGGGGGCTGGACCTCGTCGGCCCCTTGCAGAAGGCGCCCGGAGGCTACACGCACCTGCTGGTCGCCATCGACAAATTCTCCAAGTGGGTCGAGGTCCGACCTCTGAACTGCATCAGGTCCGAGCAGGCGGTGACGTTCTTCACCAACATCATCCATCGCTTCGGGGTCCCGAACTCCATCATCACCGACAACGGTACCCAGTTCACCGGCAGAAAATTCTTGGACTTCTGCGAGGATCACCACATCCGGGTGGACTGGGCCGCCGTAGCTCATCCCATGTCGAATGGGCAAGTAGAGCGTGCCAACGGCATGATTCTACAAGGGCTCAAGCCTCGGATTTACAACGACCTCAACAAGTTCGGCAAGCGATGGATGAAGGAACTCCCCTCGGTGGTCTGGAGCTTGAGGACAACGCCGAGCCGGGCCACGGGTTTCACGCCGTTCTTCCTGGTCTACTGGGCCGAGGCCGTCTTGCCCACTGACCTGGAATACGGCTCCCCGAGGACGAGGGCCTACAGCGATCAAAGCAACCAAGCTAGCCGAGAAGACTCGCTGGACCAGCTGGAAGAGGCTCGGGACAAGGCCTTACTACACTCGGCACGGTACCAGCAGTCCCTGCGACGCTACCACGCCCGAGGGGTCCAGCCTCGAGACCTCCAGGTGGGCGACCTGGTGCTTCGGCTGCGGCAAGACGCCCGAGGGAGGCACAAGCTCACGCCCCCCTGGGAGGGGCCATTCGTCATCGCCAAAGTTCTGAAGCCCGGAACGTACAAGCTGGCCAACAGTCAAGGCGAGGTCTACGGCAACGCTTGGAACATCCAACAGCTACGTCGCTTCTACCCTTAAGATGTTTTCAAGTTGTTCATATACCTCGCATCCGCGCAAAGTTTAGTCATCAAGGAAGGGTCGGCCTCGCCTCGGCAAAGCCCGACCCTCCCTCGGGGGTTAAAAGGGGGAACCCCCTCTGCGTTGAAATTTTCCTCGAAAAAAGATCTCTTCTGCCAGAATATCTTTCATGCTTTCTGACTACTTCGAAAAGTGGATCCTGAAAACGACGGAGTACACGTAAGCAGCCAAGGCTGACCGAGCCGAGGGACTCCTACGCCTCCGGGATACGGATACCTCACTCATCACCTTCTGTGATAAGTAACTCGCGTTCAGATAAAGTGATTCCGCGGACCGAACAAGTCTTCACGTTCGGAAGCTCTTCTGCCGAAGTGATCCTTCGAGCCTTCTCGACTGAGTCGGTGACAGGGCCTCATGGACGGGTGAAAGTACGCGTAAGCGGCAAGGCCGACCGAGCCGAGGGACTCCCACGCCTCCGGGATACGGATACCTCACTCGTCACCTTCCGCGAGAAGCAACTCACGCTCACACAAACATCCCTGTTACCGACAAAAAAGTCCAGATACTCGAAACAAGAGGAAAGGAGACGCAGCTTTACAACACAGCGAGGGTGTGTATTCTGGCCTCGGCGGCCGCAGAAGGCACACGCTACAAGACACTCTGATCCTGCAGGCTCGGGTCTTGACGCTGGAAGGGGGCAGTAACACCCTCGGCATCGACGACACCTTCAGCAAGGTTCGACCTAGCCTCGGACGGCGACGCGGTCCAAGGATCCCCACTCTGGAGGACGATGTCATCGTCACGCCCGGACAATCGCTGCCAGGGACTTCTCCGGGAATCCGGCCCGAGCAGGCGGCTCGGCCGGTTACCTCTGGGGCCTCGGCCAACCATCTTCCAAGGGCGCCAGCCCGACCCGAGGCCTCGGCTGATCGACTCCGGCGTCGGTCCCGCTAACGGACAACCCGGCTAGGCTCCGGCCAACCAGGTTTCATTTTCGAGCCAACTCCGCCTCTGTTCATGCTGATATCGCTACCCCTGGCCTCGGCTCGTCGAAGAGCGGCCAAGGGGTCCCTTTAACTGAGCTAGAGGAGCCTCAGACAACAAGGCCGACCGAGCCGAGGGACTCCTACGCCTCCGGGATACGGATACCTCACTCGTCACCTTGACACGGGGCGACTCATGCTTGGTGAAGCGGTTCAGACAACCAACAGGCGAGTTTTAGTGCTCGAAAATGAGGAAAAAACATGGCTCCGTGCCAAAATTACATACATGTTCAGGCCTCGACAGCCGCAATGAACAAAAAACCCTGGCATTCGAAGTGCCATTACAAACGGAACTCCAGTTCCCCCTCTGCAGGTACGAACAACCCCACTCGATAGGGGTGGGCCTGCGGAGCAACAGAAGACTGACGAGCGGCTCGCCGCCGCCCGCTCTGACTACGACGACAACGACCCCCGCTCCGGGTGGCCGAACTGCAGCAGCGCGAGCCTCAGGGTGGGCGCTGCTGCAATCTTGCCCTTGCCCACGCCGACGCTCGAGGGGCGAGGACAAGTACAAAGAACCGGAGGCCCGAAGCGCGGATGGTGGCGGTGATCCCGTCGGCGACGGGGACTTCTCGAGCCGCCTCCACCTCGGCACCGACGGCAGGGGCCATCAGCCCTCCGGCAGATCCCCACTCAAATCCTCCCGGACGAGTGGGGCACCGGTCTCCGCGTGAAGGCGCCGTCCCGGTGCAAAGGCAGGACCACCCCAGAACACGAACGCCGCTCTAGCAGCGCGCGGCATCTTGGGCGGTCCCCTCGTGCACACGGCGCGGCAGCCGCCTTCCGGCAGAAAGGGCCACCGGGAGCCAGGCCGACGAGCTCGACACGCTGGGGGTGACGACGCCCGCCGTCGACCAGCCCCGCGTTGTTGAAGTCCGGGCCGCCCGCGGGGCCAGCGAGCGCCCTCTCCCTCGAACGCCGCAAGAGAGGGTGACCCGCGAACCCGCGCGAGAGGTAGAGCTCCGGCTCAGCCCGGCACCCACCCCAGCGAGGATGATGAACATCCTTGAAGCTGAGGGTGGGACCAAGATCGCAGCCCGGCCTGCTTCTCCCCACCTAGGAGCTGGTGGTCACCATCTTGGGTGACCGCCGGCGGGGGGGGGGGGGGGGGGGGGGGGGTACAGCCGGGCTGGCTGATGAAAATCCTTGAAGCCGAACGATGGCTGAAAGGTACCAACTCCCACGGAGTTGCGTTCCTCCGACGATGAGGCGAAAAGACGGCGGGTATCCCCCATCCGGGGGCTTGGAAGGTGGAAGGACGCGATGCATAAGGGAGCGAGAAGACATGGTCGCCTTCCGAAAGGGGTCGCCCTTTTTTTAAAGGCAACTCTCCCTACTTGCGCCCCCAACCGTCACGGGCTGAGTCTTCTCCAACACCCTCCAAGGCCCTCCCCTGCGGCGCGGGGGCTGGGTCCCGCATGTCATGCAAACCGACTCAGAGCAGAAGAAGCCAAACCGCCGCGCGTGGTGCACACGACCGCCCAGCGGTTACAAGTGACCCTCCACTTTTGCCCAGACCAACGGGCGAAAGAGGCGGGCAGCCATGCAGGCGGCATGCAACCGCGCCAAGTGGACGCGCTTCTCCGACTCCCGACACGCCAGCATGGAGGCCCAGGCCCACGCGTCACGCAACCGGCGCGCCGGATGCTGCATGCAAGCAACTGCACCGCCACTTGCGCCACCACCGCGCCTCCTCGATTGCGGAACCAATACCGCGACTCGAGGCGACCAGGCGCACGACCCAGCAGCGCCAGCCTGACGCGGCGGTCAATGCGACCAAAAGTGGGCCGGCAGTAATGACGGTGGCAGGCGGGCGGGAGCAGCGGTCACGTCGTCAGCCAAGCCCACGTCCCATCCGGGGGCAGCAAGAGAACCCCCTCTCACGGCGTGAAGACAACGCGCCCGTGATCCGTTCCTCGAATGGCTCGCGCACGCGCAACGGCCGCCCCGCCAACCGCTCGCCCCGTCGCACTAACTCCGCGGCAGGACAGGCGGCGCTTCCGGCGGGAGCAGTGGGTGACGCTTCGCCTTCGCCGTAATAACTGCGACAAAAAAGGTACGCCGCATCGTTCGATTTCGTATCCTTTTCCTTTTTTCCTCTTTCTCTATCTCTTGCAGCAGGGACCGGGAAAGGGGGATACCCCGAAAAGGATCCTTCCCCGTGAAGGAACCAGGCTCCGAGCCTCCTTACTGATCAGAGGTTCGAAGGCTGGCCCCCCGAAGGGTTCAACAGCCGCCTCAGATCGCGTGGGCCCTACACCCACTACTGGTCAAAGGTTCAAAGGCCGGAAACTCGGGCTCCGCGCCCATTACTGATCAGGGGTTCGAAGGCTGCCCCCCGAAGGGTTCACAGTCGCCTCAGACGCCGAGCGAGGGATGACCAGGGGTACGTTCGATACATAACCAAGGCTCGGGCTGCGCTCCCGAGGTACCCTAGGACATTTCCGAGACCAGCGGGAGCGATCTTGTAACGGAATCCCATCAGAGGGAGGCATCGAGCCCTCGGACCCCGTCGCCAGGGGACCGGGTCCGGCAGATCACCCGCAGGTACTTTTGGGCGTGCCTCTGGGCCCCTAGCCGACCCCTAACGAACGGGGCACGGACGTCCACTCGGATTACCCGCTTGCAGCTCACCGGAGACACCATGTTCGGCGCCCATCGAGGGTAACATGGCGCTTTCCCCCCTCCTCCTTGCGGAAAGGCGACGCAGGGGCGTATGTAAAAAAGCCGAGTCTGTCCCTGATCGCCCTCTCGCCCTGTGCGGAGGCTCGGGGGCTGCTCTCGCAAACCCGGCTCCGGCCGAACCGTTGATAGCGTCAACATACCAGCCCGAGAGCTTGGGCCCCGACCGTACACCCGGGCTACAGCCAGTTCGCATGAGGGAACAACCAGACCAGCCGAAGCATTACGCGAGGCATTAAGACCTCGAAGGAGTGAAACCACTCCTCCGAGGCCTCGTGGGCTACACCCGGCGGGTGCGCTCGCGCGCACCCACCGGAACAAAATGCAACCGAGGAAGGCTGGTCCCCTTGCAAAAAAGTGCGACGAAAGCCTCCAAGCGAGTGCTAACACTCCCTTCGAGGCTCGGGGGTACTGTCGGGGACCATAATTAGGGGTACCCTCAAGACTCCTAATTCTCAGCTGGTAACCCCCATCAGCATAAAGCTGCTAAGGCCTGATGGGTGCGATTAAGTCAGGGATCAGTCCATTCGAGCGACTCGATCACGCCTCGCCTGAGCCTAGCCTCGGACAAGGGCAGCCGACCCTGGAGGATTTCCGTCTCGCCCGAGGCCCCCCTCCAACGGCGGACATATTTCCGGCTCGCCCGAGGCCCTGCCTTCGCTAAGAAGCAACCCTGACTAAATCGCCGCACCGACCGACCAAGTTGCAGGAGCATTTAATGCAAAGGTGACCTGACACCTTTATCCTGACGCGCGCCCTCCGGCAGAGCCGAAGTGACCGCCGTCACTTCACCGCTCCACTGACCGGCCTAACAGAAGGACAGCGCCGCCTGCGCCACTCCGACTGTAGTGCCACTTGACAGAGTGAGACTGACAGGCAGTCAGGCCCTGCCAAAGGCACCATAGGAAGCTCTGCCCGACCCAGGGCTCGGACTCGGGCTAAGTCCCGGAAGACGGCGAACTCCGCTCCGCCCGACCTAGGGCTCGGACTCGGGCTAAGTCCCGGAAGACGGCGAACTCCGCTCCGCCCGACCCAGGGCTCGGACTCGGGCTAAGTCCCGGAAGACGGCGAACTCCGCTCCGCCTGACCCAGGGCTCGGACTCGGGCTAAGTCCCGGAAGACGGCGAACTCCGCTTCACCCGACCCCAGGGCTCGGACTTCGCCCTGGCCTCTGCCGAACGACCTCCGCCTCGCCCGACCCAGGGGCTCGGACTCGGCCTCGGCCATGGAAGACAGACTCGACCTCGGCTTCGGAGGAGCCTCCACGTCGCCCAACCTAGGGCGCAGGCCAGCCACGTCAACAGGAAGCGCCATCATCACCCTACCCCGAGCTGACTCGGGCTGCAGAGAACAAGACCGGTGTCCCATCTGGCTAGCTCCGCCAGATAGTCAATGATGGCGCCCCGCATGCTCTGTGACGACGGTGGCTCTCAGCTCTCTTACGGAAGCAGGAGGACGTCAGCAAGGACTCAACCGCTCCGACAGCTGTTCCTCCGCCAGGCTCCGTCGCTCCTCCGACGGCCACGACATCACACCAGCTGGGTGCCAAAATCTCTCCGGCTGCCACATCGGCATGTACTTAGGGCGCTAGCTCTCCCCCGCTAGACACGTAGCACTCTGCTACACCCCCATTGTACACCTGGATCCTCTCCTTACGCCTATAAAAGGAAGGACCAGGGCCCTCTTAGAGAAGGTTGGCCGCGCGGGGACGAGGACGGGACAAGCGCTCTCTTGGGGCCGCTCGCTTCCCTCTCCCGTGTGGACGCTTGTAACCCCCTAATGCAAGCGCACCCGACCTGGGCGCGGGACGAACACGAAGGCCGCAGGATTCCCACCTCTCTCACGTCGGTCTCCGGCCGCCTCGCTCCTTTCCCCCCTTTGCGCTTGCCCACGCGCTCGACCCATCTGGGCTGGGGCACGCGGCGACACTCACTCGTCGGCCCGAGGGACCCCCCGGTCTCGAAACGCCGACAAAGCTGGGCCCCAACAGTAGCCCCTTCACGGTGCTAGATCGTTTTTCGTAACGAGCTTGATCCGTGAAAACATCTCCGAAGCTTCAGAATGCCGAAGGTCCGAAAAACAGCTTCCCTGAGCTCGTTGTCAAGAAACGATTAAAATATTCCATGCGCGAGAGGTGGTTCACCATGCAGCGGATATGCGCGGTCTGGCGGTTCTTCTCCCAAGCATCGGTTGGTCCACCGTTCAGTGGGTGTGAGTAATTATTCAGCGGGTGCAGTTAGTTTGGTGATTCACCTTCCCACCTGCAGTACTATATAAATAGACGGGTAGTTGTGAAGTTATCACAACATTCATTGCCATTGTACTGTTGTGATGTTGAAAATTTTAACCATAGCCGAAGCTTTTTCACTGCATTTCCGAGCTGTTCTGGATTAGCTTCGTCAAAGGAGGGAGCTTCGTCAAAAAACTGCAAAAAAACAATCAACTTTGTAAGAACTGCAAGGAAATCAACAAATGGCCAGAGTGCGTTCATCAGCTAGAATTACACGCGACGGGGAGGAGGCCGAAGCTGCTGAAACTGCCCCCAATCTCCGAAGTAATGAGGCAATCGGGACTAGTTGTAACAGAGGGTGCCTCTGACGAAGGTGCACATGCTTCCAAAGCTGAACAGGCTGACATTGAAGAGGGTAATGCTGATGAAGAAGAGATAGATTATAACACCGTCATGCCATCCAAACCCAGCCACTTGGACTTTGGAAAGTCTACTGTCTCTGCGGCTGATATGCCCATGATGCTAAAGCTAGGCTACTTCGAGGAAGCTGAGAAGAAGCTAATTCGTTTTGGCGGGGAAGAAACCACTCCGAAGCCAGAAAATGATGAGGTGGTAGTTTTCAGAAGTTTCTTCAAAGCAGGATTGAGGTTTCCTTTGCATGAGATGATTGGGGATGTTTTGGAAGATTTCAAAATTTATCTTCATCAGCTGACTCCTAATGCCATCGTCAGGCTCAGCGTCTTTATCTGGACTCTTCGAAGCCAAGGAGTGGAGTCGCTTGCCGAAGCTTTTTGCCGGGTGCACGAGCTTCATTATCAGACGAAGGCTAGAGAAGATGGGCTTCACGAGAACTTTGCCTGTTACAACTTTGCTTATCGCAAAGATATGAAGACTCCGGTGGTCAGCTATCGCACCAAATGGCCAACCGGTTGGAAGAATGAGTGGTTTTATGTTAAGGTTGATGAGAAGAAGGAGAAGATAGTTCAGAGCCCACTGGTCCTAACCTTCGGGTTAACTAGGCCCCTGTGCGACATACTGCAAGGGTCACCATGCCAAAAAGCTGTGGGCGAATTCCGAGTTGTGTCTGAGCATATTGGTACTAGAGATTTGGTGCAGGAATACTTAGCCAATAGAGTATTTTCGACGTTAAAGGAATGGAATATGCCGAAGCTTAAAGGAGAAAAGAAAAAGAATGAACTTGTTCGACTGCCATATCACTTCAAGTTCAAGAAACATTTCAAAGAGCCTTGCCAAGAATGGTTGGAAATGATTGAAGCTATGTGCAATGAAATTTTGGGCAACTATACTAAGAAAGAAGATCAATTGATGACCGAGGCCTTCGGCACCCAACCAAAACGAAGGCTGAACCGAGTAATGGATGCTCTGAAATTTGAATACCCTGACTTTGAACGATTAAGCAACGGTGCCGAAGGGCCAAAGTGAAAAAGAGTTGTCAGTGTTATGAAGAGACAAGCTGCTAGAATGATAAAAGAAGATGAAAAGTTACTGAAAAAGAGAAAAACCAGCCCTGAGCCGAAGGTGGTTGTTCCGAAGAAGAGAAAAGCTACAGCTCCGAGGCCAAAAATAACTGATATAGAGGAAGAAGCTCCTTCAACACCTTCTGCCACTGACGTGGAAGAAATTTTAAAGGTAATGACTGAATCCTTGCCTATCAAGCTAAGTCCACTAGGGCTACATCTGATGAAGCTTTTACAGAAGGAGGAGCCTTCGGCAGCAAAGAAGTCTGCTGGGCCGAAAAAATGAAGAATTGTTACTGTAATCGAAGCCATTGAAGAAACGCCACCGTCGACGCCAGCATCAAGAACACCAGCCGCCGAAGAAGCTACAGTTACCGAAGCTGCTGCCATCGAAGCTACAACTTCTGAAGCTGCTATGTCCGAAACCACAAACCTGGAAAGCACGTTCTCTGACATTGATAAAATGATTTTGGACTTGACCGCGAAAGAAACTGTTGCAGCTGCTGCAGAAACCCTGGCCACAATGCCTGGAAAAGAGAAGGAGTCTGCCGAAGATATTTTGGGGGAAAGGGACTTCAAGTTTCAAAACATGATCGGGCAAGAGTTATCTAAGGCTGAAAAAGAAGAGTTAAGAGAGTATGCTATATCTTGCGGCTACCAGCCAGGAGCGCTGCTCTTCGGTGGCGTTGACGAAGAAAGCTTAGGTTGCCTCCGAGACCGAACTGGAGTGAAGGTTATTAGCACTCTATCGAAGAGTGTTGGTTTTCCAAAGCTTGAAGCCGACCTCAGCAGGTACCGGCGGCAACATATCGCCGATAGCTTGTTTTATTCTAATTTTAAGGTAAGGCTTTTTCCTCAACTTTTTATTGTTTTGAGATTAAGGTGTTTTTTTGACAAAGATTATTTTTCCAGAGCCTACTACTAAGCAAAACCTTGAGGATGCAACAAGACCTCGAGGAGAAGAAAAATGAAGCTATAATTGAGGGCTTAGAGAGCAAAATTAAAGATCATGAATCTGCTCTGGAAAAGAAAGACTTTATGCTTCAAACGATGGAGGGTTCACTAGCAAAAGCCCAAGCCGAGATTGCCAGACTGAACAGTGAACTCTCTACGACGTAAAAAATCTTTGAACAGGAGAAGAAAAATTTGGAAACAAAACTTGAAGCTGAAGTTGAAAAGAGTTCAAATTTGCAGAAATCTCTGAAGGAGCTTCAAGATAAATGTTTAGACTTCGGCATCCGGTGCATACAACGGCTGAAGCAGGTCTTTAATTCAGTTGGAGCCAGCTCTGAAAAGTTTAAACATTTGGTTGAAAATCTGCCAGGCACTTTTGATCGTATTGAAGGTGAAGTTGATGCTCTTGACGAAGTCATAGCTGGACACGGTGACTTCTGCGCTCTACTGGCTTTTCCTGGCACAACTGTTGCTTTTATGAAGGCTGGTTGCACACACGGGAATATTGTAAACAGGCCGAACTTCAGCTTATCACCAACGGACTTGAATGACATTCCCGGCCTAGCCCGAAGCATTGGGAACAGATTCGTAACTCAAATTTGGGCGAAGGGTGGACGAAGCTTGGCTGGTGATGAAGCTTGAAGTCACCTCAAACCAGTAATAAACTCATACCTTGTGCTTACCTTTTCCTTGGAACTTGAATTTACCTTATAATGCTTTGTTATGTACAGGATGACGAAGCCGAAGAACAATGATCCGAAGCTTGGTGGATGATCTGAAGCTTAGCGGATGGTGTTGAAGCTAAAGACATTGCTATGAAAAAACTTTTAGAGAAACTTTTGAATTATTCTTGTAAAAAATATTGTAATTTAAGAATCAGATACTACTCTATAAATTTGTCCATACCTTGTAATATATTTTTACCTTTCCGTCCATGAACTGCTTTGATGTGGACGAAACTTGTATTTTTTTTGAGCCGAAGGCGAAAAACACCTTCCCATCTTTTCATACACAACGAAGCATAAATCTGCTTCTTTTCCTTTCGCCGAAGCCTTATCATTAAAGCCAAAGTAAATGTCTGTATTTGTATGATATGATGATGATGATCCTATGTATGTCTAAATGAATGTATATGAATACAATGAATGATGTGATGTATTGTGCAAATGAATGTCCAGACACATGCTTACGAAGCCACATCAAAACTCTTCATTCCCTTAGGAATAGCTGAAATCTCTTTGCCGTTTATTTTTTGGCTGCACCGCTTATTTTTCGGTGTATGTTCTGCATCCCCTTAAGAACGTCTTTTAAACTTCTTCGCCTTCTATTTCGGCAGTATCACCGTTGACTTTTTTGTGTAAGTTCTGCAATCCCTTAGGAACATCTTTTGAACTTCTTCGCCTTGTATTTCGGTGGCATTTGGCCCTGCATTCCCTTAGGAACGACTTTTGAGCAGAAAACTTACGCTGCGCTCCCTTAGGAACGACTTTTTGTAGCTTTGTCGTGCTCTGTATCCCCTTAGGGACGACTTTTGAGCTTCTTCCTGTTTTTTTTCTCTCTGCACTGGATGGTGCATGCTCAGGTTTTACATTTTACATATTTTTGGGGGATTTTGCTCTCGTAGAGCTGGATAAGAAAGGAAAAATTACAAACTATGGCCCCATTAAAAACCTTTCTCCCCCTTTGGAAAGGAAAAGGGTGCCATAGAAAAAATGAAAAAAAGATTAGATCAAGTTACACATAATATCGTCGAAGCTCATCCGCATTCCAAGATCTAGGAATGTCGTTTCCGTCCATATCCTTCAATCTGTAAGAACCGGGACTTGACGAAGATACCACCAGAAAGGGTCCTTCCCACTTCAGCTGTAGCTTGCCTACTGTGTCTAGATCGGCCACTCTCCAAAGTACCAAATGCCCTGGCTTAATGTTTTTCAGCTGAACTTTTCTGTCACACCATTTTATTGTTTCGGCTTGATATTTATTGATATTCTCCACAGCCTGAAGTCTGGTCCCTTCTAAAGCATCTTTTGCCACAGAATAATCAGCTTCGTCTTCTGCCGAAGTTACTGTTCTAATTGACCCTGCCTTGGCTTCTTCTGGGGTTATAGCTTCGTCACCAAACAATAACTTGAACGGTGTAAAACCTGTTGACCTTGATATAGTTGTATTGTGGCTCCACACCACTTTAATCAACTCATCTGGCCACTTTCCTCTGGGTTGATTGAAGATTAACTTCATTATTCCCGTCATTATAATACCATTTGTTCTTTCGACTAGTCCGTTTGACTCCAGGTGCCTGATTGATGCAAAATGAATCTTCGTGCCAATCTGGTTGTAGAAATCTTTGAAAGTTTCAGCATCAAACTGTGTTCCATTATCCACAGTTATAGCCTTCGGCACGCCGAAGCGTCAAACAATATTCTACCAGAAGAATTTCTGGACTGTAACCGAAGTTATTGTAGCCAAAGGCTTTGCTTCAATCCACTTAGAAAAATATTCTACAGCCACCACGACATATTTCAAATTACCTTGCGCTGGTGGAAGTGGTCCTAACAAGTCCAGGCCCCATCTTTGCAATGGCCATGTTGGTTGTATTAACTGAGTTAATGACAAAGGTTGTTTTTGGTCTCTTGCACATCTTTGACAATTTTCACACTTTTGGACCAGATCTGCTGCATCCAAAGCTGCCTTTGGCCAGTAAAATCCCTGTCTAAAAACCTTTCCCAGCAAAGGCCTAGACCCAATATGAGATCCACACAATCCTGCATGTATCTCCTTCACTAGTTCTATACCTTCGGTTCTGGATAAACACTTGAGAAGGGGGGAGCAAACTCCATGTTTGTATAATTCTCCTTCTATTATGATATACGGTCTTGTTCTTGCTTCCATTCTTTTATTATAAACGTCGTCGTTCGAGAGACAGTTACCCTGGAGGAAAGATATGATTTCAGTCCTCCAATCTTCACTATGTACTGGAGAAATGGCGAGCACTGCTCTCTCCATGAGTTCAACCAAAGGTGCCTTTATTGTTTCAAAAAATACTTCCAACGGTAGAGGGAGCCCCTGAGCCGCTGATTTGGCTAACACATCTGCATGCTCATTTTCGTCTCTTGGAATATTCTTGATAGAGAAACCTTCGAAGGAAGCCTCCAACCTTCGGACTGTATCCAGATATTTTTCAAGTTTTGGATCTCTTTCCTTGCTACTTTTATCTATATGGCCAGAAATGACTTGAGAATCAGTTTTCAGAATGGCCCTTCTTATTCCCATTGCCCTTAACTTCCGAAGCCCCAACAGGAGTGCTTCGTATTCGGCAATGTTATTTGTACAACTGAAGTCTAGCTTGGCTGCATAACATGTTCTGACTTTCAAAGGTGTTACTAGAACAGCAGCTGCTCCTACGCCGAAGGCTCCCCAAGAACCATCGCAGAACATTGTCCAAGCTTCGGCGTCTTTATTTATCTCTTCTTCCTGAGCCCCTGGCGTCCAGTCAACGATGAAGTCTGCTAACGCCTGGGACTGAATTGATGATCTATGCACATAATCAATGGTGAATTCATTAAGCTCTGCAACCCATTTTCCAATCCTTCCAGTAGCCTCTCTGTTCCTCATGATGTCCTTTAGAGGTTGTGACGAAGGAACAATTATGTGGTATGCTTGAAAATAATGCCGAAGCTTTCTGGAAGCCATTATCACAGCATATAATACCTTCTCCAATTCTGTGTAATTTTTCTTTGATGGACTTAGAACTTCAGAGACGAAGTATATTGGAGCTTGCTTTTTAGTCTGACCATCTAGCTTCTCCTGTACCAGTGCCGCACTCACTGCAGAATGCGAAGCTGCCACACATAAGAGCAATGGAGCCCCTGGCGCGGGTGGAGTTAATATTGTTAAATCAATCAAATATTGTTTCAACTCTTTAAAAGCTTTTTGTTGTGCCGAGCCCCATTGAAAGACTTCGGCTGACATCAGTATTTCAAAAAATGGCAGATTTCTTTCCACTGATCTAGATATGAATCTGTTTAATGATGCTAATCTTCCTGCCAGCCGTTGAGCCCCTTTCTTCGTGCTTGGTGGCTCCATCCGAAGGATAGCTTCGATCTTGCTTGGGTTAGCTTCAATTCCTTTCGTTGATACCAGACAGCCAAGGAACTTGCCTTTCTTCACTCCAAAAACACATTTTTCTGGATTTAATTTCAGGCTAGCTTGCCTGAAATTGGCAAATATTTCTTGCAAATCAGCAATATGATTTTCTTGCTTCGTGCTTTTCACTATGATATCATCAACATCGGTCAGCACATTTCTGCCTATCTGAGAATGAAGGACCTTGGCTGTCATTCTGCTGAAGCTTCCTCTAGCATTCTTGAGCCCCTCAAGCATTCGAAGATAGCAATATGTGCCACTGGGAGTTATGAAGCTAGTTTTTGGCTCATCTTCCTTTTTCATCCATATTTGATGGTAGCCAGAGTAACAATCCAGTAGACTCATGAGCTCTAAAGAAGCTGCTGCGTCTACTAGAGAATCTATTCTTGGCAATGGGAATTCATCCTTCGGACAAGCCTTGTTAAGATCTGTAAAATCAATACACATTCTCCATTTGCCATTGGCCTTCTTCACCATAACAGTATTGGCTAACCATTCTGTGTATTTTACCTCTCTGATGACACCAGCACTGAGAAGTCTTTTCACTTCATTCCAAGCACCTTCGGCTTTATCATCAGACATTTTCTGAAGCCTTTGCTTTCTTGGCCTGAAGGATGGATCCACATTGAGTGAATGTTCAATGACATCTCCATTAACACCACAGAGATCATTGGCTGACCAAGCAAAGACATCTTTGTTGTTGAATAAAAATCTTATCAAAGTTTTCTCTTGTTCTTCAGATAGCTGAGACCCCAGCAATACCTTTTGCTCTGCTATGTCTTCACATAGAAGCATAGGCTTCGGCTGATCCGCCGAAGCATCTTTCTCTCTTTTGTATTTGTACTGTTCACATACTTCGGTTCCATCTATATTGTGAATTGCTTTTGAGTCTGTCCAATTTCCTTCGGCCTTTCTGGCAGCTTCTTGACTTCCATGAACAGCAATGGGCCCTTGTTCCGAAGGTATCTTCATGCATAAATATGCTGGATGAAGTATTGCTTCAAAGGCATTAAGTGTTCCACGACCAATGATTGCATTATAGGGGTACTCCATATCAACAATATCAAAGACAATCTGTTTAGTCCTTGTGTTATGAACAAAGCCGAAGGTAACCGGCATTGTGATTTTGCCGAGTGCTACAATCTTCCTTCCTCCGAAGCCACAAAGAGGGTGAGTAGCATCATGAATCTTGTCTTCTGGCTCTTGCATCTGTCTGAAGGCCTTAGCAAATATGATATCCGCTGCACTGCCTATATCAACCAGAACATTATGGACCAGAAATCCCTTGATGACACAAGATATGACCATAGCATCATTATGAGGGTAATCTTTAAGCTGAAGATCCTCCTGGGAGAAGGTAATTGGGATGTGGGACCATTTTGATTTGATGAAGGGTCCCTGCACCCCAACATGCTGCACCCTTCTCTGCGCTTCCTTCTTCTGCTTCTTGTTAGCCGGTTCCGAACTTGAACCACCTGTTATCGGAAGCACCAGCTTCGTAGCCGAAGGTACTTCAGCTTGGTTGTTGAACAAAGCCATCAGCTCAACAGTGGAAGTGAGTTCACCGGAGGTGGGCGCCAATGTTGGGGACTTGTTCTCAAATGCTATGAATCAAGAACAAGGCAACACAAGATGTTAAAAGCTAATGCCCTTCATCCTCCGAAGCATTATTTCCCATGGGATATAATGATTCTCAGACGAAGGCGATGAAAGACATACCTTCATTATCACAGTGTATATTAATGTAAGAAGAAGCATATGAAATATGAAAGACAACATGAATAATCATATGATGTTATTAATATATTTTCATTATCATGGATAAACAAAAACGATATTGAGTTACATTTATACCTTTGTCTTGGCAGAAAGCAAAGGCTTAAGCGTGATGCGCGAGCGAGTACAAATCAGCGTGAACAGTACGGGGGTACAGTTCATCTATCTATAGACACAGGGCATAGCCTATGTGAAATTACAATAATACCCTGTATAATTGACTACTTTTATGACATAAATTATCATGGGTCAATCTGTCCTTTCATCTTTAAGTCGGTGCTACACCTTCGTCTCAAAGCGTGTTACTATGCCGAAGCTCCTTAGATGACAGTTTCGGCGCTGCTTCTGTGTTGATCTTCTGAAGGTGTTTCTTCTTGCAGGACCTTCGGCGACGAAGCTGGCCCCCCAACATGTATAAAGCGTAAGTTAAAATGATAAATTAGTTATTTTAATAACTAACAGGTAAATAATTAATTCATTAATTAAATAAACATGTGTCGTGACCAAACAATGTTCCTAATATGAAATTGACGTCGCTAGAGTTGACGTGACCGAACGAGTTACGCCGCATGAGTCTTAATACATTTAAACCTATAACGAACTTATAAACGACGCGATACACGGGTACTGCTAAATTATGTCGTATTCATACTAAATACGCGTTAAACACGACATTTAAGTTGGCATACACACACTAACATGTATCTACAAACACATAATTAAAATCATTAATTAGGTTCGATTGAATTGTTATTTTAATAATACACAACTAAACAAGTAATCAATTATTTAACGTAAACGATATAGCAAAATGATTTTACTAAAGCGTGCCAACAGTGATTTACGCGAACGATGACACACATGGACAGCACGCGAACGACGCATTTCGACACGTGCGACAACTCGTGAATTATGCGCAAACAGACGTGCTGCGCACGGCGCGAATCATGCGACAGTGATGGAGTTTTGCATATGGTTCGGACGAGGGGCCTTACCATGGGTGAACGGCGACGAACAACATGGGCTCGACGGACGACGACGAGATGCGACAACAACGACGAGGCAAGGCATGACACGATAGGAACGTGCAGGGCGAGGTGGTGTTCCAACGAGGTGCCGCGACGTCGGGCCTAGCTTGGACGCGGCGAGGCACGAAGGCTGACCAAGGGTGCTAGGGCGCGTTGGGCGAGCACGCTGGTGCGGCTGGGCCACGCCCACGGCCAAGGAGAAGGTGGAGATGGGCAGCCGAGCCGGCTCAACCGAGCCTCGGCCATGGCAAAAGGTCACCACGCGCGAGGACAACAAGGGGAGAGGAAGAGGGGAAGGAGAGAGGAAAGGGGAGGGGACTTGGATGGAGGTTCCTTCCCTGGGGTTGGCGTGGGCGGTTGGGGAAGGATGTGGGCGCGCTGGGAAGAAGTGGGCGCGGCGCGGGGAAGACGTGGGCAGGCGCGAGCAGGCCAGCCGGGGAGAGCGCGCGCAGGCGGCGGCGGCGCTCCCAGACGCGCGCGCTAGGGCATGCGGGGCACTACAAGAAACACATAAATTTTCGTAGGCCGGGCTATTTTTGTCGGCCGGCCCACGAAAATACATTGTTATTTTCGTCGGCCCTCGTGACCGACGAAAATGTGGACTATTTTCGTGGGCCAGGCAATATTTTCGTCGGCAGGCCGACGAAAATACGAAAGTTATTTTCGTCGGCCTCCACACCGACGAAAATTTTGTGTATGTTCGTCGGTCTCAGCCCGGCCGACGAAAATACGTCCTTTATTTTCGTCGGCCTCAGCCCGGCCGACGAAAATAAACGTTTAACGGGCCACTATTTTCGTCGGCCTCACTGAGGCCGACGAAAATAGAGGCCGTTAATCTTCCATCCCGGCCTCACCGCACCTTCTCTCTCTCTCGCTCGTCTTACCTTCTCTCACCCACCCTCAACCGCGTCGTGCCGCACGCCCTCACCGCGCGCCCGCCGAGCCGCCGCCGCGCCACGCGCCCGCCGAGCCGTTGCCACGCCGCGCAGCCGCCGCCGCGCCCGCCGCTGCGCCGCGTGCCCTCGCCGCTTGCCCTCGCCGCGCCGCGTGCCCTCGCCGCGCCGCGCCACACCGAGCCACCGAGCCGCCTCCCCATGCCGCGCCCACTCCGAGCAGCCGCGCCCTCGCCGCGCTGCGCGCCCTCGCCGCTTGCACCCCGTGCCGCGTGCCCTCGCCGCGCCACGCCGAGCCACCTCCCCACGCCGTGCCCACTCCGAGCAGCCGTCCCACGCCGCGGCCCCCTCTACCGTTGCCACGGTAATGGTTTTACTTAGTTTATAGTAATTAGTTAGCTAATTTACTTGATATAATGTATAGATTGATAGCTATTCACTTGTTAGTATAAATAGTTAGCTAGGTATTTATATGTAGGATACTTGTAGCATTTTGTTTAACACATTGATATCACATGGTTAGCATATTGTTCATTATGTAGCTATCGTGCAGTATTCTGTGTTGGCAACCATCGTGTTGTTGTTTCTTTGCAGGTTTTAGAAACATCACTTTATAGTGGAGGTGTTGCCGATTTTTTTATTGACAATAGTAATTTTTGTACATAGGTGTTCTTCCGACTTGACCTTCTCCACCGTTAGCTGGACTCATACATTATTCTCAGGTATACATTGTTTTCGTAATTTCGGTTAATGTGGTCATTTATTATTTACTATATAGTTATTAGTAAATAAGTAGTTACTATTTATTTATTACTTAGTAAGTTCCTCGCCCGCCCGCGAAGAAGAGAGCCCGCCGTCCGTCCATCCACACCGCCGTGGCGTGCCGTGCGCGTGCCGTGCGCGCGGCCGTGCGCGTGTCGTCTTTTGAATGTTATTTATCTTTTGTTTAATTAGCCTTTGAAATGGACGGTGATCGGAGGGTGATGTCTTTTGTTTAATCTCCGAGATATTTTTTAATGTTTAGAGTTCAGTTTTAATCGTTAACCGTAGCGAACCGTATGCGTCACCCGTTCGGGAACGACGAACGTCACATTGGCTTGTGAGGTTCGCCGTTCCGGAATTGTCAACATATTTTGGACAGCCTGAGAGTGTAAGCCGATGCTTGTGATTTGTGACATGTGCCTTACGATTGACGCGGAATTTTGGTTGTGTAACCCAGTTGTTCTCCAACACACCATGTTCAGGCGTGTGCTTGGAGAGCAGCGGGGTTATGCTGCCGAAATTTCACGGCAATCGTAGGCTACACGTCATAAATCACAAGCATCGGTCTACACTCTTGGGCAGGTTTAGGGCCTTTACCTAATTGGGAGTTCACCTAAGCCACGGACAATCGTTGATGTTCTTTGACTTTTGTTTAGCCTTTGAAATGGACGGTGATCGGAGGGTGATGTATGACGGGTGGAGAAAGGATGGGGCACATTCGAATGAATGGATGGGTGTAACAAAGGCTTTTCTTGAGCACGCTTTCAAAGATGCAACTGGTCGTCTAGTGAAGTGTCCTTGCAATTGCTGCGAGAACAAGTGGCCTCAAAAGAAGGAAGAAATGGAGAAACACCTTTGCAAAAGTGGGTTTATGCCGAACTACCTTGTATGGTACCGGCATGGAGAGTCTATTAGACACGTTGACGCGGAAGTGGAGCTTGATGACGATCATGATAGGATGGACGACATGTTGCATGATCTTGGTAGGGAGGTTGAAATGAACGCTGAGGAGCCGGGGCAGCTTCCACGCGATGCTCAGGAATTCTTCCGGCTACTCGCCGCGGGAGAAGAGAGACTGCACGAGCACACTCAGATGTCAGTTCTTGGGACTCTCACAAGACTAATGGCGATAAAGTCGAAGCACAACATTTCAAAAAGTGCTTACAACGACATCGTCCAACTGATGGGCGAGGTTCTCCCGGAGAATCATAAGTTGCCAAAGAATATGTACTTCGCAAAGAAGATGTTGGCTGGTCTTGGGATGACATATGAGAAGATCGACGTGTGTCCCAATAGTTGCATGCTATTCTTTGAGGAGGATGACAAGCTGGACCGTTGTAAGCATTGCGAAGCTTCTAGATATGTCGAGGTGACAAATGATGAGGGTGAATTGGTAGTTACGAAGGTCGCAGCTAAGCAACTTCGTTGGTTGCCCATCATTCTTCGGCTTTCAAGGTTGTTCCTCAACAAGGAAATAGCTCTGCATATGACGTGGCCAAAGAATTGTGTACGTCTTGTCACTGATCCAGACATAATGGTCCATCCGTCGGACAGTGATGCGTGGAAGGCATTTGACGAGTTTGATCCTGAATTTGCAAACGACCCTAGGAGTGTACGGCTTGGTCTATCGATGGACGAATTCACACCTTTCAATACCAGTGCAAGCCCTTACTCGTGTTGGCCTGTCTTCATTGTGCCATATAATCTTCCTCCTGAGTTGGTCAATAAAGAAGAGTTCATGTTCCTTGCACTAGTCATCCCAAGCCCCGAGCATCCAGGGCCAAAGCTGAATATGTTTGTTCGCCCTTTAACTTAACTTCTCCATTGATATGTAGGGGAGGTTCCAATTGCCGAATGAGATCGAGGAGGATCAGGCTCAGTGGGCACGTGTGAAGAGGCACTTTCGGAAGTGCGCTGATAAAGTAATCAAGGATGCCATGTACAATGCTCGCATCGCGGCCGTCAACTACTACTATAAGAAGATAAAGGGGCAGAAAATGAGCAAAGCATTAGGGGCCAATGAGATCTACCTCACAGAGGAGCAGTACCTGGAGAGCATTGTGGATTGGCTGGCGGAGGACATGGAAGCCTGGAGGTGGTTGGCTAAGAGATGGGCGTCGCCTGAGTGGATTGCAGAGTCCCAGAAGCACCGTACCAACCGTGGCACTGAAGGACCGGGGCACAGGTACGGCGCCGATGGACACCTTGGTACCGCACGCCGCATGGTAAGTATATAAATCAAACTTGTATGTTACATATATGAAAATTCTATGGTTTAACTCTTCTTTTTCATGCAGGAAGCTGAAAGTGGAGTTGCTCCAAGTTTTATGGAGGTTTACGTCCGTGGTCACCGTGGCCCTGATCCGGCGAACCCTGATGCGCTATGCAGCGAGGCGGCAAGGGAGAAAATGGTAAACAAGTTTGTATTTACAAATTAAATTGCATGTTTTGTGTCTAACTCCAACTCTAACTTTCTTTGCAGAATGCATATGGGGAGGAAATGACTCAACGCCATGGGCCTGATTTCGACTAGATGCATTCAGACTTAGATGCCTCGGCGTTGTACCACAGTGGTGGGGGTAGAAAGCATGGCAGGTGAGCTGGTTGTCTTTGATTCGACAATTTCATTAACAAGAATGTGTCCACTTAATGGCTCAACTATGTGTATCATGCAGGTTTGCCTTTGGCACCGGCGTTGTGGAGTACAACAGGACAATAGGTCAAGGGAAGGCATCGTCTTCGGCAGGGAGTTCTCGCTCCTCCAAGTCTGCTCGAGAGGCTCAGCTGGAGGAGGAGACTCGGGCAGCACAGGAGCAGGCTCGAGCAGCACAGGAGCACGCTCGAGCAGCGCAGGAGCAGGTCGGACAGCTGACGCAGTATATGGCTTCTTATTTTCAGGTAATTCGTCTATCTCATCACGTGTCATTGAATTCAAAGTATAATATTCTGATTCTAACGTTTCATCCATTTGCAGGAAATGACTACTCGACTCGGCCCTGATACGAACTTGCCCGCTTTTTGCCCTCCCCAGGTAACACTATCTGAACACTTCAATTCCATAGCAACTCTTTTTTTATTATCAAAAATGGCTCGCAGGCACAAGGATGGGGACAGTGGCCAGGACAAGCTCCAGTGTCGCAGCCACAGTGGACCGGTGTTGGGTGGACGCAGGCACCTCCAGGCACTTGGACGCCTCCACCACCCCAAGGATCGCAGCCAGTCCCGGGATGGGTGCCACCGGTCTCCCAGCCACCGGCGGGCTCTGAGAGCACCTAGAGGGGGGGGGGGGGGGGGTGAATAGGTGATCCTGTGAAAACTTAAACTTATCGCCACAAAAACTTGTTAAGTGTTAGCACAATAATCGCCAAGTGGCTAGAGAGGAGTCTCAACAAAACACAATACCACAAGAAATCAAACACAGAGATGACACAGTGGTTTATCCCGTGGTTCGGCCAAGACCAACGCTTGCCTACTCCACGTTGTGGCGTCCCAACGGACGAGGGTTGCAATCAACCCCTCTCAAGCGGTCCAAAGACCCACTTGAATACCACGGTGTTTTGCTTGCTTTTTCTCAATCCCGTTTGCGAGGAATCTCCACAACTTGGAGCCTCTCGCCCTTACACTTAAGATTCACAAAGAAATACGGAGTAAGGGAGAAACTAGCAACGCACACATGACTCAAAATCAGAGCAACAGCACGCACACAAGTCGCAACAAGAGCTCGCAACACAACTCAATGAGTCCACAACTCAACAAGAGCTCTAGATGCTATCACAATGAACCAAATGCGTGGAATCGATGTCTTGGTGCTTAGGAATGTTGTAGGAATGCTTGATATTCTCCTCCATGCGCCTAGGGGTCCCTTTTATAGCCCCAAGGCAGCTAGGAGCCGTTGAGAGCAATTCTGGAAGGCTGATCTTGCCTTCTGTCATCGGGCGCACCGGACAGTCCGGTGCCCGATCTCCTTCCTTAAACAGCACAGTCGACCGTTGCAGATCTGGGAGCCGTTGGCGCACCGGACATGTCCGGTGCACACCGGACAGTCCGGTGCCCCCTTCCGACCGTTGGCTCGGCCACGTGTCGCGCACGGATTCCGCGGCCGACCGTTGGCCCGGCCGACCGTTGGCTCACCGGACAGTCCGGTGCACACCGGACAGTCCGGTGAATTTTAGCCGTACACCGTCGGCAAATACCCGAGAGCGGCCACTTCGCTCGAGGCAACCTGGCGCACCGGACACTGTCCGGTGCACCACCGGACAGTCCGGTGCTCCAGACCGAACAGCCTTTTGGCTGTACACAGCCAACTTTTCTCTGACTCGATTTCTCCTGTTTCAAGCACTTAGACACAATACATTAGTCTTCAAAACAATGTACTAAGGCTTAGAAACATACCTTTACTCTTGATTTGCACTTTGTCCATCCATGGGTATAGATTCACATTTAAGCACCTGTGTTGGCACTCAATCACCAAAATACTTAGAAATGGCCCAAGGGCACATTTCCCTTTCAATCTCCCCCTTTTTGGTGATTTATGCCAACACAACATAAAGCAACTAGAACAAGTGCAATATCACTTCAAATAAAAACTCAAATTTATTTTGATTCAATTTGGCATATATGGATCATCCTTTGCCACCACTTGGTTTGTTTTTGCAAATCAAACTCAAATCTCTATCTCTAAGTCAAACACACTTGTAGAGACATCAAGAGAGGTTTTCCAAAGAAAATTGATTCAAGATTCCAAAAAAACTCCCCCTATTTCCCATAATCAATACTTCTCCCCACAAGAAGTCAACTTTTGACAAGAGAGACAACAAAAGAGTTTTGCAAAAGCTCTATTCTACTATTTTCAAAAAACTCTATTTTCAAAATTTCTCAAGTGGTAGCTGATCCATTTATCGCTTTGGCCTTTATTTTCTCCCCCTTTGGCATCAAGCACCAAAACGGGATCAATCTTGGCCCTTTAACCCCATTGCCTCACCAAAATCTTCAATTAAGAGCAAATAGGCAATAAGAGTTAAAAGATGAACTTGGAGAAATTACTCTTTTCATCGGAGTGCAGTGGAAGTCTTTCACGGTCCAAGTCCACCTTTTCCCTTTCAATCCTTCTTTAAGACTAAAGCATCAAACTCAAGCACAGGGTTACTCTCAAAGGGTCAAGTTGTAACACATCTCCCCCTAAACATGTGCATCACTTTGCAACGGACTTGTGAGGTCCAGGGAGTGTTTGTACAACTTGAGCACCATTATTAAGCAACAAAATGCATAAGGAATATGATCAAAGCATAAACACATGTATGCTATAAATCAATCCAGGTTCCGCGAATCTAAGACATTTAGCTCACTACGCAACCTGCAAAAGGTCTTCTCATCTAGAGGCTTGGTAAAGATATCGGCTAGCTGGTTCTCGGTGCTAACATGAAACACTTCGATATCTCCCTTTTGCTGGTGGTCTCTCAAAAAGTGACGCCGGATGTCTATGTGCTTTGTGCGGCTGTGTTCAACAGGATTTTCCGCCATGCGGATAGCACTCTCATTATCACATAGGAGTGGGACTTTGCTCAGATTGTAGCCAAAGTCCCGGAGGGTTTGCCTCATCCAAAGTAGTTGCGCGCAACACTGTCCTGCGGCAACATACTCGGCCTCAGCGGTGGATAGGGCAACGGAAGTTTGTTTCTTAGAGTTCCACGACACCAGGGACCTTCCTAAGAATTGGCACGTCCCCGATGTACTCTTCCTATCGACCTTACATCCAGCATAGTCGGAATCTGAGTATCCAACCAAGTCAAGGGTAGACCCCTTTGGATACCAGAGCCCGAAGCAAGGCGTAGCAACCAAATATCTAAGAATTCGCTTTACCGCCACTAAGTGACACTCCTTAGGATCAGATTGAAATCTAGCACACATGCATACGCTAAGCATAATATCCGGTCTACTAGCACATAAGTAAAGCAAAGAACCTATCATTGACCGGTATGCTTTTTGATCAACGGACTTACCTCCTTTGTTGAGGTCGGTGTGTCCGTCGGTCCCCATCGGAGTCTTTGCGGGCTTGGCGTCCTTCATCCCAAACCGCTTCAGCAAGTCTTGCGTGTACTTTGTTTGGGAGACGAAGGTGCCGTCCTTGAGTTGCTTCACTTGGAACCCAAGGAAGTAGTTCAACTCGCCCATCATAGACATCTCGAATTTCTGAGTTATCACCCTGCTAAACTCTTCACAAGACTTTTGGTTAGTAGAACCAAATATTATGTCATCGACATAAATTTGGCACACAAACAAATCACCATCACATGTCTTAGTAAAAAGAGTTGGATCGGCTTTCCCAACCTTGAAAGCATTAACAATTAGAAAGTCTCTAAGGCATTCATACCATGCTCTTGGGGCTTGCTTAAGTCCATAGAGCGCCTTAGAGAGCTTACACACATGGTCGGGGTACCGTTCATCCTCGAAACCAGGGGGTTGCTCCACGTACACCTCCTCCTTGATTGGCCCGTTGAGGAAAGCGCTCTTCACATCCATTTGGTACAACCTGAAAGAATGGTGAGCGGCATATGCTAGCAAGATACGAATTGATTCTAGCCTAGCCACAGGAGCAAACGTCTCCTCAAAGTCCAAACCTGCGACTTGGGCATAACCTTTTGCCACAAGTCGAGCCTTGTTCCTCGTCACCATTCCGTGCTCGTCCTGTTTGTTGCGGAACACCCACTTGGTTCCCACAACGTTTTGCTTGGGACGAGGCACCAGTGTCCAAACTTCATTGCGCTTGAAGTTGTTGAGTTCCTCCTGCATGGCCAACACCCAGTCCGGATCTAGCAAGGCCTCTTCTACCCTGAAAGGCTCAATAGAAGAGACAAAGGAGTAATGCTCACAAAAATTAACTAATCGAGATCGAGTAGTTACTCCCTTGCTAATATCACCCAGAATTTGATCGACGGGATGATCCCTTTGAATCATCGCTCGAACTTGGGTTGGAGGTGCCGGTTGCGCTTCTTCCTCCATCACATGATCATCTTGTGCTCTCCCTTGATCACACGCCTCCAGTTGATGAACCTGTTCATCGTCTTGAGTTGGGGGATGCACCGTTGTTGAGGAAGAAGGTTGATTTCGTTCATCTTGTTCCTGTGGCCGCACTTCTCCAATCGCCATGGTTCGTATAGCTGCCGTCGGAACATCTTCTTCATCTACATCATCACAATCAACAACTTGCTCTCTTGGAGAGCCATTAGTCTCATCAAATACAACGTCGCTAGAGACTTCAACCAAACCCGATGATTTGTTGAAGACTCTATACGCCTTTGTATTTGAGTCATAACCTAACAAAAACCCTTCTACAGCTTTGGGAGCAAACTTAGAATTTCTACCCTTCTTCACTAGAATGTAGCATTTGCTCCCAAATACACGAAAGTAAGATACATTGGGTTTGTTACCGGTTAGAAGCTCATAGGACGTCTTTTTGAGGAGGCGATGAAGGTAGACCCTGTTGATGGCGTGGCAAGCCGTGTTCACGGCTTCCGACCAGAAACACTCGGGGGTCTTGAATTCTCTAAGCATCGTCCTCGCCATATCGATTAGTGTCCTGTTCTTCCTCTCTACCACATCATTTTGCTGTGGTGTGTAGGGAGCGGAGAACTCGTGCTTGATCCCTTCCTCCTCAAGGAACTCCTCTACTTAAAGGTTCTTGAACTCGGACCCGTTGTCGCTTCTTATCTTCTTCACCTTGAGCTCAAACTCATTTTGAGCTCTCCTGAGGAAGCGCTTGAGGATCCCTTGGGTTTCAGATTTATCCTGTAAAAAGAATACCCAAGTGAAGCGGGAAAAGTCATCAACAATAACTAAACCATACTTACTTCCTGCAATGCTCAGATAGGCGACGGGTCCGAAGAGGTCCATATGTAGCAGCTCCAGGGGTCTTGATGTTGTCATCACATTTTTGGTGTGATGAGAGCCTCCCACCTGTTTCCCTGCTTGACAAGCTGCACAAGGTCTATCTTTTTCGAAAGGAACATTGGTTAGACCTATCACGTGTTCTCCCTTTAGAAGCTTGTGGAGGTTCTTCATCCCCACATGTGCTAAGCGGCGATGCCACAGCCAGCCCATGCAAGTCTTAGCCATTAAGCATGCATCTAGACCGGCCTCTTCTTTTGCAAAATCAACTAAATAAAGTTTGCCGTCTAATACACCCTTAAAAGCTAGTGAACCATCACTTCTTCTAAAGACAGACACATCTACATTTGTAAATAGACAGTTATATCCCATATTGCATAATTGACTAACAGATAGCAAATTATATCCAAGACTCTCCACTAAAAACACATTAGAGATAGAATGCTCATTGGAGATTGCAATTTTACCTAGCCCTTTTACCTTGCCTTGATTCCCATCACCGAATATAATTGAATCTTGGGAATCCTTATTCTTGACGTAGGAGGTGAACATCTTCTTCTCCCCCGTCATATGGTTTGTGCATCCGCTGTCGATAATCCAGCTTGAACCCCCGGATGCATAAACCTGCAAGGCAAATTTAGGCTTGGGACTTAGGTACCCAACTCTTGTTGGGTCCTACAAGGTTAGTCACAATTTCCTTAGGGATCCAAATGCAAGTTTTATCACCCTTGCATTTTGCCCCTAACTTCCTAGCAATCACCTTTCTATCCTTTCTACAAATTGCAAAGGAAGCATTCAAAGCATGATATATTGTAGAAGGTTCATTGACTTTCCTAGGAACATTAACAACATCTCTCCTAGGCATATTATGAACAACATTCCTTCTACCAACATTTCTATCATGCACATATGAAGAACTAGGAGCAAACATAGCATGAGAAAAATCATCGTAAGCATTATAACTCCTATAGGCATTTCTAGTTTGTCTCCTATCATGATATAAAAAGGCATGGTTCTTTTTAGCACTAGTAGCCATAGGGGCCTTCCCTTTCTCTTTAGCGGGAATGGGAGCCTTATGGCTTGTTAAGTTCTTGGCTTCCCTCTTGAAGCCAAGTCCATCCTTAATTGAGGGGTGTCTACCGATCGTGTAGGCATCCCTTGCAAATTTTAGTTTATCAAATTCATTCTTGCTAGTCTTAAGTTGGGCATTAAGACTAGCCAATTCCTCAGTTAATTTGGAAATTGAAACTAAATGATTGCTACAAGCATCAACATCGAAATCTTTACACCTAGTGCAAATCTCAACATGTTCTACACAAGAATTAGATTTACTAGCTACTTCTAGTTTAGCATTTAAGTCATCATTAACATTCTTTAAAGTAGCAATGGTTTCATGACAAGAAGATAGTTCACTAGAAAGCACTTCATTTCTTTTAACTTCTAAAGCATAAGATTTTTGTGCCTCTACAAATTTGTCATGCTCTTCATACAAAAGGTCCTCTTGTTTTTCTAAGAGTCTATTTTTTTCATTCAAGGCATCAATCAATTCATTAATTTTATCTATTTTAGTTCTATCCAATCCTTTGAACAAACTAGAGTAATCTATTTCATCATCACTAGACTCATCATCACTGGAAGAATCATAAGTGACATTGTTTTGATTACATACCTTCTTCTCCCTTGCCATAAGGCATGTGTGACGCTCGTTGGGGAAGAGAGATGACTTGTTGAAGGCAGTGGCGGCGAGTCCTTCATTGTCGGAGTCGGAGGAGGAGCAGTCCGAATCCCACTCCTTTCCGATATGTGCCTCGCCCTTAGCCTTCTTGTAATGCTTCTTCTTTTCCCTCTTGCTCCCGTGTTCCTGGTCACTATCATTGTCGGGACAGTTAGCAATAAAATGACCAAGCTTACTGTCGGGGACCATAATTAGGGGTACCCTCAAGACGCCTAATTCTCAGCTGGTAACCCCCATCAGCATAAAGCTGCAAAGGCCTGATGGGCATGATTAAGTCAGGGATCAGTCCACACGAGTGACTCGATCACGCTTCACCCGAGCCTAGCCTCGGCCGAAGGCAGCCGACCTCGAGAGACTTCCGTCTCGCCCGAGGCCCCCTTTTTATGGCGGACACATCACCGGCTCGCCCAAGGCCTTGGCTTCGCTCAGAAGCAACCTTGACTAAATCACCACACCGACTGACCAAATTGCAGGGGCATTTAACGCACAGGAGGCCTGACACCTCTATCCTGACACGCGCCTCCGGCAGAGCCGAGGTGACCGCCGTCACTCCACCGCTCCACTGGCCAGTCTGACAGAAGGACAGCGCCGCCTGCGCCACTCCGACTGCAGCGCCACTCGACAGAGTAAGTCTGACAGGCAGTCAGGCCTCGACAAAGGCGCCACGGCGAACTCCGCTCCGCCCGACCCCAGGGCTCGGACTCGGGCTAAGACCCGGAAGACGGCGAACTCCGCTCCGCCCGACCCCAGGGCTCGGACTCGGGCTAAGACCCGGAAGACGGCGAACTCCGCTCCGCCCGACCCCAGGGCTCGGACTCGGGCTAAGACCCAGAAGACGGCGAACTCCGCTCCGCCCGACCCCAGGGCTCGGACTCGGGCTAAGACCCGGAAGACGGCGAACTCCGCTCCGCCCGACCCCAGGGCTCGGACTCGGGCTAAGACCCGGAAGACGGCGAACTCCGCTCCGCCCGACCCCAGGGCTCGGACTCGGGCTAAGACCCGGAAGACGACGAAACTCCGCCTCGCCCGACCCCAGGGCTCGGACTTCGCCCTGGCCTCGGCCGAACGACTTCCGCCTCGACCGACCCCTTGGCTCGGGCTCGGCCACGGCAACAGAAGGCAGACTCAACCTCGGCTTCGGAGGAAACCCCACGTCGCCCTGCCTAGGGCACAGACCGCCACGTCAACAGGAGGCGCCACCATCATCCCACCCCGAATCGACTCGGGTCACGGAGAACAAGACCGGCGTCTCATCCGGCCAGCTCCGCCAGAGAGGCAATGATGGCGCTCCACAAGCTCTATGACGACGGCGGCCCCTAGCTCTCTTACGGAAGCAGGACAACGTCAGCAGGGACTCGACCGCTCCAACAGCTGTCCCTCCATCAGGCTCCGCCGCACCTCCAACAGCCACGACATCACGCCAGCAGGGTGCCCAGATCTCTCCGGCTGCCACATTGGCATGTACCTAGGGCGCTAGCTCTCCCTCCGCTAGACACGTAGCACTCTGCTACATCCCATTGTACACCTGGATCCTCTCCTTACGACTATAAAAGGAAGGACCAGGGCCTTCTCAGAGGAGGTTGGCCGCGCGGGACCGAGGACGGGACAGGCGCTCTCTTGGGGCCGCTCGCTTCCCTCACCCGCGTGGACGCTTGTAACCCCCCTACTGCAAGCGCACCTGACCTGGGCGCGGGACGAACACGAAGGCCGCGGGACTTCCACCTCTCTCACGCTCGGCTCCGGCCGCCTCGCCTCTCCCCCCTTCGCGCTCGCCCACGCGCTCGACCCATCTGGGCTGGGGCACGCAGCACACTCACTCGTCGGCTTAGGGACCCCCCTGTCTCGAAACGCCGACAGTTGGCGCGCCAGGTAGGGGCACGCTGCGTGCTGACGAACAGCTCCCCGTCAAGCTCCAGATGGGCAGTCTCCAGCAACCTCTCCGGCCCGGGACGGTGCTTCGTTTCGGGACTCTTGAGTTCATGTCCTTCGACGGCAGCTACGACATGACACTTCTTCCACCGCCGCGCGACTACGACAATGGCGGCCGACAACCCGCCCGCCGGCGGCGGAATCGACGACGTCTACCCCGCGTGGTGGAAGAGCAACATTCGGGCTCGCTCCGTTCTCTCCCCCGCCAACGGAGGAGGAGGCGGGGCCGTCAAGGCCAGACGGGAGGCCACGCTTCGCCGGCCGTCGAGCGAATCGACGCCCCCGACGCCCCGACGGAAGGCACGCCGGACGTCGACCTCGCGTTCGAGACGGAGGCAAGCGCCGTCCCCCCGCGGCACGCTGACCCCGAGCAAGAAGACGACGCCGGTGCGCTCGCGGAAAGCCTGCAGGACGTCACCCTCGAACCAGAGATGACGGCGCAACCAGTCCCCGATGTGACTACGTCGCTCCACGTCGACCAAAAGGTAACGACTAACTCCCATCTTGCGTCATTTCGACTCGGCCTCAACCCGCCAAACGACCTCGTTTTGGCGGGCGCTCTCATTGAGGCGAGTGCAACCCCACTGAGGTTCTGTATGCGGTCGCCTTGGGACCGACTGACGGACGTCTCGACCTACGGGCCCTCCGGGTCCGAGGAAGATGACGATCCCAGCATCGGTTGGGATTTCTCCAGACATGGCAACCCCAGTGCCATGCGGGACTTCATGACCGCATGTGACTACTGTCTATCCGACCGTTCCGACGGAAGCCGCAGCCTCGGTGACGAGAGCTGCGGCCCAAGCCGCGAATGTTTCCACATCGAGCTAGGGGATCCCACCGAAGGCAACCATCTTGGCATGCCGGAGGATGGTGATCTCCCTAGGCCGGTGCCTCGCGCCGACATCCCACGGGAGCTAGCTGTGGTCCCCGCTCCGGCGGGGGGTTACGACCCACAACTCGAGCAAGTCCGCGAGGCGCAGGCCAGGCTCAACGAGGGAACAGGGGCGCTTGAGCCGATCCGTCGGGACGCCGGACAGACATGGGTGGGCCAACCCCTGGCCGGAGAAATACGTCATCTGCCCCAAGGTCTCCAGCACCGCGTCGCCAACGACGTCAGGATCAGGCCGCCGCCCGCATCCAGCGGGGTCGGTCAGAACCTGGCGACCGCAGCGATGCTCATCCGCGCGATGCCGGAGCCGTCAACCACCGAGGGGCGGCGAATACAGGGAGAACTCAAGAATCTCCTGGAAGGCGCTGCGGCCCGGCGGGCCGAGAGCACTGCATCCCGGAGGCAAGGATATCCCTCGGAACCTCATGCCGCGACTTCCCGATTCATGCGGGAGGCCTCGGTCTACACCGGGCGCACGCGCAACACCGCGCCTGCGGCCCCGGGCCACCTCGGCAACGAGCACCATCGACGCGACCGTCGGGCTCACCTCGACAAAAGGGTGCGCCGAGGCTACCACCCCAGGCGTGGGGGGCGCTACGACAGCGGGGAGGATCGGAGTCCTTCGCCCGAACCACCCGGTCCGCAGGCCTTCAGTCGGGCCATCCGACGGGCGCCATTCCCGACCCGGTTCCGACCCCCGACTACTATCACAAAGTACTCGGGGGAAACGAGACCGGAACTGTGGCTCGCGGACTACCGCCTTGCCTGCCAACTGGGCGGAACGGACGACGACAACCTCGTCATCCGCAACCTCCCCCTGTTCCTCTCCGACACTGCTCGCGCCTGGTTGGAGCACCTGCCTCCGGGGCAGATTTCCAACTGGGACGACTTGGTCCAAGCCTTCGCTGGCAATTTCCAGGGCACATACGTGCGCCCCGGGAACTCCTGGGACCTTCGAAGCTGCCGGCAACAGCCGGGGGAGTCGCTCCGGGACTACATCCGGCGATTCTCGAAGCAGCGCACCGAGCTGCCCAACATCACCGACTCAGATGTCATCGGCGCGTTCCTCGCCGGCACCACTTGCCGCGACCTGGTGAGCAAGCTGGGTCGCAAAACCCCCACCAGGGCGAGCGAGCTGATGGACATCGCCACCAAGTTCGCCTCCGGCCAGGAGGCGGTCGAGGCTATCTTCCGAAAGGACAAGCAGCCCCAGGGCCGCCCGTCGGAAGAAGCTCCCGAGGCGTCTGCTCCGCGCGGCGCCAAGAAGAAAGGCAAGAAGAAGTCGCAATCGAAACGCGACGCCGCAGACGCGGACCTTGTCGCCGCCGCCGAGTATAAGAACCCTCGGAAGCCCCCCGGAGGTGCAAACCTCTTCGACAAGATGCTCAAGGAGCCATGCCCCTACCATCAGGGGCCCGTCAAGCACACCCTCGAGGAGTGCGTTATGCTTCGGCGTCATTTCCACAGGGCCGGGCCACCCGCCGAGGGTGGCAGGGCCCACGACGACGACAAGAACGAAGAACACCCAGCAGGGGGGTTCCCCGAGGTCCGCGACTGCTTCATGATCTATGGAGGGCATGCGGCGAATACCTCGGCTCGGCACCGCAAGCAAGAGCGCCGGGAGGTCTGCTCGGTGAAGGTGGCGGCGCCAGTCTACCTAGACTGGTCCGACAAGCCCATCACTTTCGACCGGGCCGACCACCCCGACCATGTGCCGAGCCCGGGGAAATACCCGCTCGTCGTCGACCCCGTTGTCGGCGATGTCAGGCTCACCAAGGTCCTGATGGACGGGGGCAGCTGCCTCAACATCATCTACGCCGAGACCCTCAAGCTTCTGCGCGTCGATCCGTCCTCCGTCCGAGCAGGTGCTGCGCCCTTCCACGGGATCATCCCTGGGAAGCGCGTCCAGCCCCTCGGGCGACTCGACCTCCCAGTCTGCTTCGGGACACCCTCCAACTTCCGAAGGGAGACCCTGACGTTCGAAGTGGTCGGGTTCCGAGGAACCTACCACGCCGTGTTAGGGAGGCCATGCTACGCGAAGTTCATGGCCGTCCCCAACTACACCTACCTGAAGCTCAAGATGCCGGGCCCCAACGGGGTCATCACCGTCGGCCCCACGTACAAACACGCGTTCGAATGCGACGTGGAGTGCGTGGAGTACGCCGAGGCCCTCGCCGAGTCCGAGGCCCTCATCGCCGACCTGGAGAACCTCTCCAAGGAGGTCCCAGACGTGAAGCGCCATGCCGGCAACTTCGAGCCAGCGGAGACGGTCAAGGCCGTCCCCCTCGACCCCAGCGGCGACACCACCAAGCAGATCCGGATCGGTTCCGGGCTCGACCCCAAATAGGAAGCAGTGCTCGTCGACTTTCTCCGCGCAAACGCCGACGTCTTTGCGTGGAGTCCCTCGGACATGCCCGGCATACCGAGGGATGTCGCCGAGCACTCGCTGGATATTCGGGCCGGAGCCCGACCCGTCAGGCAGCCTCTGCGCCGATTCGACGAGGAGAAGCGCAGAGCGATTGGCGAAGAGATCCACAAGCTAATGGCGGCAGGGTTCATCAAAGAGGTATTCCATCCCGAGTGGCTTGCCAACCCTGTGCTTGTGAGGAAGAAAGGGGGAAATGGCGGATGTGTGTAGACTACACTGGTCTCAACAAAGCATGTCCGAAGGTTCCCTACCCTCTGCCTCGCATCGACCAAATCGTGGATTCCACTGCTGGGTGCGAAACCCTGTCCTTCCTCGATGCCTACTCGGGGTATCACCAGATCCAGATGAAAGAGTCTGACCAGCTCGCGACTTCTTTCATCACGCCGTTCGGCATGTACTGCTACGTCACCATGCCGTTCGGCCTGAGGAATGCAGGCGCGACGTACCAGCGGTGCATGAACCATGTGTTCGGCGAACACATCGGTCGCACAGTCGAGGCCTACGTCGATGACATCGTGGTCAAGACACGGAAGGCTCCCAACCTCCTCTCCGACCTTGAAGTGACATTCCGGTGTCTCAAGGCGAAAGGAGTCAAGCTTAATCCTGAGAAGTGTGTCTTCGGGGTGCCCCGAGGCATGCTCCTAGGGTTCATCGTCTCTGAGCGAGGCATCGAGGCCAACCCGGAGAAGATTGCGGCCATCACCAGCATGGGGCCCATCAAGGACTTAAAAGGGGTACAGAGGGTCATGGGATGCCTCGCGGCCCTGAGCCGCTTCATCTCACGCCTCGGCGAAAGAGGTCTGCCTCTGTACCGCCTCTTAAGGAAGGCCGAGTGTTTCGTTTGGACCCCTGAGGCCGAGGAAGCCCTCGGCAACCTGAAGGCGCTCCTTACAAAGGCGCCAGTCTTGGTGCCGCCGGCGGACGGAGAAACCCTCTTGGTCTACGTCGCCGCGACCACTCAGGTGGTTAGCGCCGCGATTGTGGTCGAAAGGCAGGAGGAAGGGCATACATTGCCCGTTCAGAGGCCGGTCTACTTCATCAGCGAAGTGCTGTCTGAGACTAAGATCCGCTACCCACAAGTTCAAAAGCTGCTGTATGCTGTGATCCTGACGAGGCGGAAGCTACGACACTACTTCGAGTCCCATCCGGTAACTGTGGTGTCATCCTTCCCCCTGGGGGAGATCATCCAGTGCCGAG
This sequence comes from Zea mays, assembly GCF_902167145.1. NCBI lineage: Eukaryota > Viridiplantae > Streptophyta > Magnoliopsida > Poales > Poaceae > Zea > Zea mays. Next base: position 23,150,580 of record NC_050099.1, on the reverse strand, counting down.
AGGCCTCGGGCAGGATCGCAAAGTGGGCAGTGGAGATCATGGGCGAAACGATCTCGTTCGCCCCTCGGAAGGCCATCAAGTCCCAAGTGTTGGCGGATTTTGTGGCTGAATGGGTCGACACCCAACTACCAACGACTCCGATCCAACCGGAGCTCTGGACCATGTTTTTCGACGGGTCGCTGATGAAGACGGGGGCCGGTGCGGGCCTTCTCTTCATCTCGCCCCTCGGAAAGCACTTGCGCTACGTGCTGCGCCTCCACTTCCCGGCGTCCAACAATGTGGCCGAGTACGAAGCTCTGGTCAACGGATTGCGGATCGCCATCGAGCTAGGGGTCAGACGCCTCGACGCCCGCGGTGATTCGCGGCTCATCATCGACCAAGTCATAAAGAACTCCCACTGCCGCGACCCGAAGATGGAGGCCTACTGCGACGAGGTTCGGCGCCTGGAAGACAAGTTCTTCAGGCTCGAGCTCAACCACATCGCTCGGCGCTACAACGAAACCGCAGACGAGCTGGCCAAGATAGCCTCGGGGCGAACAACAGTCCCCCCGGACGTCTTCTCCCGGGATCTGCATCAACCCTCCGTCAAGCTCGACGACGCGCCCGAGCCTGAGGTACCCTCGGCTCAGCCCGAGGTACCCTCGGCTCAGCCCGAGGTACCCTCGGCTCAGCCCGAGGTACCCTCGGCCCCCGAGGGCGGGGCGTTGAACGTCGAGGAAGGGCAGAGCGGGGCCACGCCAGACCAAGATTGGCAGGCCCCATACCTGCAATATCTCCGTCGAGGAGAGCTACCCCTCGACCAAGTCGAGGCTCGGCGGGTAGCGCGACGCGCCAAGTCATTCGTCTTGCTGGGCGACGAAGAGGAACTCTACCATCGCAGCCCCTCGGGCATCCTCCAGCGATGCATCCCCATCGTCGAAGGTCGGGAACTGCTGCAAGAAGTACACTCGGGGGCTTGCGGCCACCACGCAGCACCCCGAGCCCTTGTTGGAAATGCCTTCCGGCAAGGCTTCTACTGGCCAACGGCGGTGGCTGACGCCACTAGAATTGTCCGCACCTGCGAAGGGTGCCAATTCTATGCGAAGCGGACACACCTGCCCGCTCAGGCTCTACAGACAATACCCATCACCTGGCCCTTCGCTGTATGGGGTCTGGACCTCGTCGGTCCCTTGCAGAAGGCGCCCGGGGGCTACACGCACCTGCTGGTCGCCATCGACAAATTCTCCAAGTGGATCGAGGTCCGACCCCTGAACAGCATCAGGTCCGAGCAGGCGGTGGCATTCTTCACCAACATCATCCATCGCTTCGGGGTCCCGAACTCCATCATCACCGACAACGGCACCCAGTTCACCAGCAAAAAATTCTTGGATTTTTGCGAAGATCACCATATCCGGGTGGACTGGGCCGCCGTGGCTCATCCCATGTCGAATGGGCAGGTAGAGCGTGCCAACGGCATGATTCTACAAGGGCTCAAGCCTCGGATCTACAACGACCTCAACAAGTTCGGCAGGCGATGGATGAAGGAACTCCCCTCGGTGGTCTGGAGCCTAAGGACGACGCCGAGTCGTGCCACGGGCTTCACGCCGTTTTTCCTGGTCTACGGGGCTGAAGCTATCTTGCCCACTGACCTGGAATACGGCTCCCCAAGGGCGAGGGCCTACACCGAACAAAGCAACCAAGCCAGCCGAGAGGAATCGCTGGACCAGTTGGAGGAAGCTCGGGACAGGGCCTTACTACACTCGGCGCGGTACCAACAGTCCCTGCGACGCTACCACGCCCGAGGGGTCCGGTCCCGAGAACTCCAGGTGGGCGACCTGGTGCTTCGGCTGCGACAAGACGCCCGAGGGAGGCACAAGCTCACGCCCCCCTGGGAAGGGCCATTCGTCATCGCCAAAGTTCTGAAGCCCGGAACATACAAGCTGGCCAGCAATCAAGGCGAGATCTACGGCAACGCTTGGAACATCAAACAGCTACGTCGCTTCTATCCTTAAGATGTTTTCAAGTTGTTCATATACCTCGCACCTACGCAAAGTTTAGTTGTCAAGGAAGGGTCGGCCTAGCCTCGGCAAAACCCGACCCTCCCTCGGGGGCTAAAAGGGGGGAGACCCCCTCTGCGTCGAATTTTTCCTCGAAAAAGGATCTCTTTTTAGCAGGATTTCTTTCGTGCTTCTTGACTACTTCGGAAAGCGGATCCTGGAAACGACGAGGTACACGTAAGCAGCCAAGGCTGACCGAGCCGAGGGACTCCTACGCCTCCGGGATACGGATACCTCACTCGTCCCCTTCTGCGATAAGTAACTTGCGCTCGGATAAAGCGACTCCGTGGACCGAACGAGTCATCACGTTCGGAAGCTCTCCTGCCGAAGCAGTCCTTCAAGCTTTCTCGACTAAGTCGGGGACAGGGCCTCATGGACGGGTGAAAGTACGCGTAAGCGGCAAGGCCGACCGAGCCGAGGGATTCCCACGCCTCTGGGATACGGATACCTCACTCGTCCCTTCCGCGAAAAGCAGCTCTTGCTCACACAAACATCCCTGTTACCGACGAAGTCCAGATGCTCGAAACAGGAGGAAAAAAGGCGCAGCTTCGCAAGTGCAGCGAGGGTGTTTTCTTCTGGCCTCGGCGGCCGCAGGAAGCACACGCTACAAGATGATCGGATCCTGCAGGCTCGGGTCTTCACGCCGAAGGGAGCTGTAGCACCCTCGGCATCGACGACGTCTTCAGCAAAGCCCGACCCAGCCTCGGGCGGCGCCGCGGTCCAGGGGCTCCTCCGGGAATCCGGCCCGAGCAGGCGGCTCAACCGGTTACCCCTGGGGCCTCGGTCAACCGGCTCCCAAGGGCGCCAGCCCGATCCGAGGCCTCGACTGATCGACTTTGGCGTCGGCCCCGCTGACGGACAACACGGCTAGGCTCCGGCCAACCAGGTTCCCATTCTCGAGCCAACTCCGCCTCTGTTCATACTGATATCGCTACCCCCAGCCTCGATCCACCGAAGGGCGACCGAGGGGTCTCTTCAACTAAGCTAGAGGAGCCTCACATAACAAGGCCGAACGGGCCGAGGGATTCCTACGCCTCCGGGATACGGATACCTCACCCGTCACCTTGACACGGGGCAACTCATGCTTGGTAAAGCGGTTCAGATAATCAAACAGGCGAGACCTAGTGCTCGAAAATGAGGAAAAAACACGGCTCCGTGCCAAAATTACATACACGTTCAGGCCTCGACAGCCACAATGAACGAACTCACTGGCATTCGAAGTGCCATTACAAACGGAAGGCTCTTGTTCGCGGTCCCACTCAAGGGATGCGAACAAGCCATCAAAGCCAAAGAGCGGGCCGCCCCCAAGCGCTCCGGTAGATCCTCGCTGCCGTCCTCGCCCCGAATGCGAGGGGGAAGATGGAATGTTGCATCCTAGCTGGACAGCAACAGTTCGCCTTCCCCGGCATGACTGGAGGACGACTCCGTCGCAGCGCGGGAGGACGATTGCCACCACCAGAAGCTGGAAGAGGAGGTGGTTCACCGACCCGCATGCGAGGTAGAGCCCCGGCTCGCCTCGGCCCCCGCCCCAGCGAGGATGACGAACGCACCCGACGCTGAGGGCGGGACCGCAGCCTGGTCTGTCTCCCCCCATCCAGGAGCTGGAGGCCACCGTCTTGGGTGGCCACCGGCGGGAGGGAGCAACCAGGCTGCCTGATGAAAATCCTTGAAGCCGAACGATGGCTGAGAGGTACCAACTCCCATGGAGTTGCGTTCCTCCAACGAGGAGGCGGAAAGGCGGCGGATACCCCCCATCCGGGGGCTTGGAAGACGGGAAGACCCGACGCTTAAGGGAGGAAGAAGACATGGTTGCCTTACGAAGGGAGCCTCCCTCCTTTTAAAGGCAACTCCCCCTACGTGCGCCCCCAAGCGCCGCGGGCCGAGTCTTCTCCAACACGCTCCAAGGCCCTCCCCTGCGACTCGGGGGCTGGGTCCCGCATGTCATGCAAGCCGGCTCAGGGCAGAAGAAGCCAAACCGCAGCGCATGGTGCGCACGACCGTCCAGCGGTTACAGGCGACCCCCCATTTTCGCCCAGACCAACGGGCGGAAGGGGCGGG